>NW_006767426.1:983649-1387443 GCF_000223485.1 Spathaspora passalidarum NRRL Y-27907 | reverse complement strand
ACACCTGCTCCTCCTTCTCCTCCAGCTACCGAGACAGCACCACCACCTCCTCCACCAGGTACTGAGACAGCACCACCACCACCACCTCCAGGTACCGAGACAGCACCACCACCACCACCAGCTAGTGAAAGTACTCCAGAATGCCCTCCACCCGAAAGTACTCCTGAAGACTGTATAAGCTCGATGCTCACTGAATCTACTGTTCCACCACCACCACCCCCACCAGCTACTGAGACAACTCCACCACCACCTCCTCCTGCAACTGAGTCGACACCATCTGAATGTGTTCCACCATTCTGTACTCCTCCAGTAACTACTGAAGTCCCACCACCACCTGATTCTACATCAATCAAATCCACTGGTGAGGTTCCACCCCCACCAGTTTCAACTGAGGTTCCTCCATTTACCGAACCATGCGATCTTCCACCTCCACCTCCTCCATGCCCAACTGATACCCTTGATGTTCCACCTATTAAATCTACTCCAGTCCACTCTCCCTGTAAAGGAGGATGCCCAACCGCTACCCATACCTTTGGTGGTAAACCATGGCCTAAACCATGGCCTAAACCTAAGCCTACTACAATGAAGACTATCAAATTCGGTGGTAAACCTCATAAGCCTAGTATTGCCGAAAAACCAACTACATTTAAGTTCGGTGCTAAGCCAAAGCCAAGCCCTAAGGGTGAATAGGTGAATGCTTTAGCAGATTTTTAGAAAGTTTTCGTGGTTTTTTTTTTTGATTCTATTTGTGAATTATCATCCAGGTTATCTGTGATGATTTGTTTTGGTTTTTCTGTTTATGTAGTTTAATATATTGAGCTATGGTTTTATAACTGACATCTCTACATTCCAGTAAATTACGCATGGTACATTTTGTTCAATCCTATACAATTACCAATAAGATTATTGAGTAATCTAATGCGCAAGAAATATCAAGACTATACACCTCTTTCACTACACAATAAAACAACCAATCAGATAAAAAAAATGTATCAAACTAATTATCAACCAATAGAGCAAACTATCAGTCTCTTCTCCCATAGCGTATCTGATTTTTCCTAGTGATACTGTAAGAAAAGAAGCCAAATTAGTCGTGAAAACGTAGTTCTAGGCCTCGCTTTGAATCATTATACCACGGAGGAAAAGGTATAAGGATCTTCGAAGAGGCCAACTTGGTTAAGAGGATAGTTTACATTCAAAAAAAAATAATGGATATAGTATGTATATTTGCGTTAAATACACTTGTGTGATATGGTTGATGTTGTTCTTTGAAGAAGAAAGTAACGATATTTCAATTGAGTTTGAAAAAAAAAATTTGCAGTGGGAAAACTGCAGAAGAATAAAGTCCGGGTAATACAATAATTCTCACTCGGGGATTATCTATTAGGGATGATCCTACTAAATACAAATAAATACAACTAATCCATGGATGACGTAATCATATCATCAGAAGTCTTGACAAAGTCATTAGTTCTCAATGGCCGTACTGGCAAAGCGTCATTCTCATCACGGCTCAATTTCCCACTCTTGTAATTGTAATTCTCTTTGATGTATTCACGAACAGGTAAAATTGCAGCTTCACGACACATTTCCCGCAAATCAGATCCGCTGAAGTTCTGAGTATGTTTGACAATATAATCCAAATCGAAATTGGAATCCAAATTGGCATCGTGTAACATCTTGGTTAAAATTGCTTTACGCTGCTGGGCATTGGGTTTCCCAATAGCAAATGTCTTTGGCATTCTTCTCAAGAAGGCTTCGTCAATATCATTTTTTCTATTGGTTGCCCCCAACACCATAATTCGACCATTTGATTTCAACCCATCCCAAAGGGTCATAAACTCAGCTTTCAATAATGCACTAACTTCGTGATCATTACTGGAACGATCTCTCAAAAAGGAATCAATTTCGTCAATGAATATAATACAAGGTTGTAACTTATTTGCAAGTGAGAATATAGCATCCACAATCTTATTGGATTCGCCATACCATTTATCCATAATTGTCGACATTCTAATCAGAATGAAAAATGCTCCACTTTCTTTGGCAATTGCCTTAGCCAACATGGTTTTACCACATCCTGGAGGGCCATAGAACAATACACCCTTAGGAGATTGAATCAAGCTCAGATGGGTAGCAAACAATTCTGGTTCAGTCAAGGGCAATATAACTGCTTCCCTCACTTCATCAATGATATCCTGTAATCCACCAACGTCATTGAAACTGACGGAGATATCGTCGGGTATAACTAAGCAGTTTAATAATGACTTTTCGTATTGATTAAGGGAGATATCTTTGAGATGAGGGTTAGAACTTTGAATCTTTTTCAATATCCCGCTGCCTTTCTTTTCATTTTCTTTGTTCTTTATTGAGGGAGAATCTATATAATCATTGATTAAAGTGTTTATAATATAATAGACGGAAAGTCCAGCTCCTGCCAATATGAACAAATCGCTGATGAGCTTTAAATCTACTTTGAATTTCCCCATATCTATATCTACGTCTATTGGTTTGTTGTGGCAACCTATTCAAGCGTGATAATTTAAACCTGGCCCTTTTTTTGCTGTAAGGATCATTCAAACCGAGGGAAGAAAAACATGTGTTTATATGCAGGAAACGGTCTATAGCTATTTGATATGACTGGAGTAGTTTGCTTTAAACATCGTTCAAATAGGTAAATAGCGTTAGCTCAGCTAAGAACAATCACTATAATAAAATAAAAGTAGCACACAAGAATTAGTTTTGGTGTTTTACGGTTTCTTTTGGTTTCGTTGAATAGACCACGGACATAAGTGATAATCCAAACACATAGAGAAACAATGGTTCACAAATTAGCCCTACTAAACCTTTTATAGAGAGTTGCAAAAAAAGAAAAATAAAAGATAGATTACTATAAAACATTAACTAAGACTATATATGGGATTATAGTGCAAATTATAAAAGCATACGATCCCCAAGATTGAATGGATCTACTCTTAGAGGAGATAGGATATCCCTGTCTTTGAAACACATTCAAAATGCAAGACTCGCCATGAAATACAGTGATGGTACTTGCCATCGTGACAGCAGCAAGCAATGCAAAAGGAAAACGATTATTGTGGATTGTTCCAAGTGAATTTTCTTTCAAGAAGGACCTGAGGGGAATTTGAACTCTTCTCCACAAGTGGAACCACGTAAGCAACAATGCATGCTGGAAACCCAAAAGGACTTTCTTTATAAATGCAACTTCTGCTATGGGGTATTTGTCAAAGTAGGTCAATCCACATTGGATTAAACCCACTATTGCTCTGATAACTTCTGGTATCAAGATAGCCAAGGCTAATAAAACAACAGGAAAGCCTTTCTTGAATGTATAATACCATTGGCAGGGATTATAAGGCTCTAGACCAGTCAAGTTATACGACAAAGGAACTTCGCAAACTTGTTTAATTGACTTGTAGTAGGTATCAATGAGGAGATGTAATAGTTCATTGGGAGAATACTCACAAGACGGACCTAATTCCGTAGCAAAACTTTGGATTAAACTGACCATCATATCAGGACCATTCAACGTTAGGTCATAACTCATTTTGTTGGATGCAAACCGAGAAAACAGAATTAAACTAAACCCAAACCTGTTGTTATTGAATGTGGATAATACTGCTGTCAAGTCGAATTTGCAAAAGGGCAAAATTGTACCTTGATTGAACCGATGTAGTATCTGTTTGGATACTAATTGAAATAATTCTATAATTCTTTCGAGACCTACCTGATCAAAGTTAAATTGAAGGATGAAGGAAGGTTGTACCCAAAAAAAATCGGGATATCTAGACAGTCCCACGATTAATTGAAAACATAACACAAAGATAATCAGACAAAGCTGCTCCACTGGTAAATATCTAAGGAAGATCATGTAATCACCTCTATCTTTAGAGGCGGTATCTTCTTCTAACATTGTTTGTGACGTAGAAGTTGTTTATAACTCAGCGGTTAACAAAAGAACAAAATTTTGCAATCTCACCAGAAATTCTGCGACACCAAAAAAATTATTGTCTACTGATTTGAGATGACCTTAGTACAACAGCACACCAGCTAACACTACCACCACAACCATCACATCCACCATGTCATGGAAAAACGGAGATGACGAAGATGATTCTCGACACGGAATTAGACTCCCTGGCTCTATTTTAGACAAGATCAAACAAGGTCCTGCCGATGACGATGATAGATTCACCAAGTTTGAAACCAAGGGTAAAAAGAGAAAGGAAAAGCCAGTCACTAGAAAGGAGAAAAGAAAACAGGAACGTGAGTTAAAGAAACAGAAAAGAAGTAAGAAAACCTCTCAATCTACCGCGCAACCTAAGAACCAAGATCCATTGGCTGCATTGGCCGAGTTGAAAAAGAATAGAAAGTCCAAGGACCCATTAGAAGAATTGAAAAAGTTGAAAGAAGCAAAAGCAAAGAAAAGCAAATCTTCAAGTGGATCTAAAATTTTGCAAGAAGAAGATCCAATGGAAGCATTACGCAAGTTGAAGGAAAAGAAGAGCAAGGCTAAATCCACGGATGATGGATTCAAAATTGTACGCGAGGAAGATCTTGAAGATGACGAAATTTCTGATTTGAGTGAAGAAGAAGATGAAGAAGATGGAGAAGAAGATCCAATGGAAACATTAAGAAAACTCAAAGAATCTAAGAATGGAAAGAAGCCAACTACTGATGATGGGTACAAGATTGTTCGTGAAGAAGACCTTGAACAAGACGACGATATTTCTGACTTTGATGAAGAAATAGATAGTGGATTTGACGAAGAGTTTGACGAAGAGTTTGACGAGAATGAAGAGGATGAACAAGAAGAAGACCCTATGGAAGCTCTTCGTAAGTTGAAAGAATCAAACGGTAAAGGAAAATCCAAAGAAGTCAGAATAATAAAGGAAGATGATTTAGAAGATGATGAAATATCTGAAGAAGATGATTTTGAAGGCGATAATTTATCTGAAGAAGACGATTTTGCTGATTTTGATGAAGAAGACGAAGAAGAAGAATTAGTAGAGGAGCCTAATCCACTTGCAAAGTTAAAAGCATTAAAAGAATCCAAAAAGAGTAAATCTAAGTCAGAACCAAAGCCTTTAACTCCACAACAGCAAGAATTATTCAAACGAGACGAAGACGATATTGATTACTATGCAAAGAAACTTGGTCTCAAGAGTGGGAAAAAATCTAAGCTTGCCAAGCAGGACGATGATGATATCATTGGAGGACTTTTAGATGGACTTGATTTGGACTTTGGTTCTGAACTGGAGCAAGAGGAGGAAGAAAAAGAAGAAGAAGACGATGATGAAATAGATGAAGATGATTTTGATGAGTCTGGAGAATTGGATGAGGAACCTAGGGAAAGAGAAAACCCTTACGTTGCACCAGGAACAGATACCACCAATGAACCCAAATCTGAAACTGCTGAACAAAGATATATTCCACCTGCATTAAGACGTAAGATGGCCATGGAACAAGAAACAGCAGTTTCTGAAGAAGTAGTCAATCTTCGAAAATCCATCAAAGGTCCACTTAACAAGTTGTCAGAAGCAAATATCAATTCAATTATAAATGATATCAACTCCTTGTTTTTATCCCACCCTAGACACACATTGAATGAAGAAATCACTAATATTATCTTGGACAGTATTATTCACCAGGGAAGATTACTTGACACATTTGTATATCTCCATGCATGTGTTGTTGTTGCCCTTTATAGACTTCAAGGTGTGGAATTTGGGGCTCATTTCATCCAAACTATAGTGCAAAAATTTGAGCTGCTTAAACAAGATGACAGCAAGACCCGTGAAGCTTCCAATTTGGTTTCACTTTTATCTTCGGTTTACTTGTTCCAGTTGGTTTCTTCCAAGTTGTTGTATGACTTGATTAAAACCTTAATTAGCGATTTGAATGAGACTAACGCGGACTTGCTTTTACGATTGATTAGAAACTCAGGGAATCAAATGAGATCAGATGATCCCACTGCATTAAAGGACATTGTTCTTTTAATTAATGAGAAATATTCGAGCTTGCCAAAATCACAAATCAATACCAGAACCCAATTCTTGATAGAAACTATATCATCACTCAAAAACAACAAATTGAAAGTGGTCAATGAAGCTAACCACCAGCTTTCAATCAGATTAAAGAAAGTTCTTGGTGGGATCAACAATAACAAGTTCAATGATCCAATCCAGGTTTCTCTTGATGACATACACAGTATTGAAAGTAGAGGGAAATGGTGGTTGGTTGGTTCTGCGTGGAAGGGTGTTGAACAAACCACTGCTGCTGAAGATGTCGATGAAAGTGTCATGAATGATATCTTGGACCACGCTGAACCCAACTGGATGGAACTTGCGAAATCACAAAGAATGAATACTGATATCAGAAGAGCCATTTTCATTTCCATAATGTCAGCTACCGACTATATTGATGCTGTTACAAAGTTGGATAAATTGGCCTTGAAAAGGGCACAAGAAAGAGAAATTCCAAAGATTCTTACTCATTGTGCTGTTATGGAACCTTCATGGAATCCATACTATGGTATATTGGGGACTAAATTGTGTGAATCACATTCTCACAGAAAGACATTTCAATTCATTTTGTGGGACTTAATCAAGGAATTGGATGGCGGTGATCGTGAAGATGAAGACGAAGATGACTTCCTCGGATTCGATAATGACGACGATGAAACTAAGCTCAGAAGGATCTTGAATCTAGGTAGATTTTATGGTTCTCTTATAGCTGAAGGATCTATCCCTCTTCATAACTTGAGAACTGTTAATTTCTTGACTGCATCAAGTGATACTGTTTTATTGATGGAAGTGTTGTTGGTTAGTTTCCTTGATACTATTGGTAAGAAATCACAAAAGAATTCAATCGGTGCTGGGTTAAACAAGAAGAAGTCTAGTGAATATGAACAAAAGTTCGATGATAAGTTGTTAGTGGAGACAGTGTTAAGAGCAAAGGACCAAACCACTCTTCTCCGAGGATTGCAATACTTTTTGCAAGAAAAAGTCAAGACGAGTGATATCATATCAGGAAAGAAACAAAAGGCCAGAGTGGCATGGGGTGTTGATGCTTTGTTTGACATTATAGACGAAATTTTAAAGGAATCTGAACAAGTATAGACATAATAAATATTATTTTCAGCATTACTATATACATTAATTACACCTTCTCTAATATAGCCACGGTCTCCACATGTTTTGTTTGAGGAAAGAAATCAAACCCAACAACATCCTTGACTCTATATTTTACATTCGACTTTCCTTGCAACTTTTCAAACATTTCCAAATCACGAGCTTGCGTAAACACATTACAACTAACGTAGACAATCAATTCTGGTTCAAATTCCAATAGTTGAGTCATGAATTGTTTATTTGAACCAGTTCTTGACGGATCTACAATCACCATATTATTCTGGCCCTTCATGTCTTCCAAGTGTTGGTTCTGGAAAATATTACTGGCGTCACCGTCGGTAAACTGGATTCTTTCCGCATCCAATTTATTCAACTTGACATTATGTTTGGCAAACTCAATCATTTTTGAGCCCAACTCAATACCTAGGACTTTCTTTTTCACATCTTTATTAAGAGCAATCCCAAAGAACCCTACTCCGCAATAGGTATCTACCAAATTGTCAATTGGAGCTTTGGTAGATTTTATATGTGTTCGAATATACTTTAACACTAATGGCAAGATCGAACTATTGGTTTGAAAGAAACTAGAAGCATCAAATTGGTAGTAATACTTTTCAACTCTCTCGGTAATTATCTTCTGTTGTCCTTCAACTGCAATTTGTTGGATCTGACGCGTATTTCTATCTATGTGGATAGAGTTTCTAAAACTGAAATAATGTCCAACTCTAGCCACATGCTTGTCAATTTGTCTCATGGCAAGATAATCATTGATGAATTCCTCTCTGCGTTCAGCATACTTTTTGTTGATTTCAAGAGAAGAAATAGGACATTGTTCAATATCAGCAGTTTCAAAACTATTTACACTTTGAAATCCAATTACAAGATTATCTCTTCCCTTGTAGTATGCACTGTGTGGGGTTATCTTGGTACGGTAACCGTATTGCAAGGGAGAACTTATTACTCTGCCAAATTTGGTCTTTTCATCTTCCCACAGGTTGAAGATTTCCGGATAAAAATAGTTGTAAGCACGTTGAATAATTGTTTGTTTAAAGTTCAATTGTTCTTCATGAGGCACCATTTGCAATTGACAACCATTGCACGTTTCAAAGTGCCTGCATTTAATTAAATCGTTGTTCCTGAGTGGATTCTTGCCGAGATTATGAACCTTGAGTACTTCACCCTCGGCATGCATTTCAAAGTGTTTCTTTACTGTAATGGTAACTTCATCACCAGTGTACGTCTTGGGAACAAACACTACAGTGTACTTGTCAGTAAGGTCCCCATTGAAACCAACAGTATAATCGCACTTGGGAACTAGGGCTACTCCTACTCCCAGGGTAGTCATCCCATGAATCATGGTATTGACCTCAATGTTCTTTCCCTTCATTTCGAAAAACTCATGCACGATAAAGTCATCCCAATTGAGAATATTAGCAGTTGCTACACCCATTTGTTTGGCAAACTCTTGGATTTCCAACTGGAGGAGGTTGTTGGGATGAGTGGGATCATCTAAATCTTTTCTTCTTTTGGTTCCCTTCCCTCGTTTTATATTCCTTAGGTAGTTGCGTACATCTTTGTCTGTGTAAGATTTCACAGTGCTTGCAGTTGCAGAACAGTATCTCGCATTAGCATACACTAGTCGAGTGCCTCGAACAAGACTAATCCTCGCTAGGGCAAACATTCTGTTGTTGCAAAAGAAAGCTGAAGATGAACTAATCTTTTTTTTTTTTTTTTGGCTGAAAATTTATTTTTTATAAATACAAAATTATACACTGGCAGTTAGAGCTACTTCTTCTTCGGGATAATCTCTCAAATCCAAAGAAACAGTCTTGGAACTGTTCTCCCTCTGTTCTCTATATATACCCACCAACGAATCTGATCTCTCAAATAACGAATTCTTCAACGATATAACAATAAACTGGAAGTTTGGCCCTGCGTTCTTACGAATATAGTTCCCAATCTTCATAACATTGGCATAATCCAACGAAGCATCAATTTCATCAAGAACAAAGAATGGTGATGGTTGGTACGAATGGATGGCAAACAACAATGCCAATGCTGCCATGGACTTTTCACCACCAGAAAGGTTTTCAATGTCTTGGAATCTTTTCATTGGCGGCATAGCATGATACTTAATCCCAGACAAATATGGCATCTCTGAGTCTTCTAAAGTTAAGTAGGCAGATCCACCCATTGGTGCTACGGCTGATTTAGTCAACTCTTTGTAGATACCGTCGATTTGGGAAGATATATGGTTGAATGCATCCATGAACTTCTTATGACGTTCTTCCTTAATCTCTTCGAATTTTTTGTTGATTTGTCGTTCCCTTTGCCTGGCAACAGTGAAGTCTCGATCTTGTTCCGTGAGTTTAGCTTGCACTTCCTGCAATCTCTCCTGTGCCTTGGCATTGGGGGTTAATTGCTCAATTTGGTCAAGGATGGTTTGTAACGATGCTGCAAGTTCTGACTCAAGATGAATATTGTATGCTTCTTTGAAACGTTCATCAAGCAATGAATAATCAATTTCCAACTTGTAAATCTCGTCAATTGCTTCTTGCGACTTTTCACCAACAGGTATACTTTCCAAATCACCGTCATTCAATGGCAAGTTTATATTTTCAATCTTACAATTGACCAACGCAGTAGCTCGTTCAGAATCAACCTTCAATAATCGTTCTTCAATTTGTAAAAGTTCTCTGTTCGTGCTATCAAATTCAGCTTGTGCCTCTTGAACATCAGATTCAATCAATTTGGCTGTTTTCAATTTAGCTTGAGTGGAATTGGTTATGGTTATCAACTCTTGTTTCATGACTTCATTTTCTGCTTCAGTTGAATCTAAAGTTTCTTCTAATTCAGTCTTTGCTTTTAACACTTCATCAAACTCATGTTCTAAATCCACGAGTTTGCTTTCCAAGCTTGCTTTCCTTTCTTGTGTCTTCTTACATCTTTCTTGTTCAAATTCTAGTTTATTTGCCAATGTAGATATAGCCTTTGAGTATTGAACTCTTTCCTTTGCTCTAGTTCTAAGAGTATTACCATGAGTCTTTTCATAATCTTCAATACCATTAACAAACCCATATTTTTCACAGAATTCACCAAAGATGTCTTCTTTAGCGAGTTTTATTTCATCACTGATATGCTTCATCTTAACATCCAACTTCTTAAGCTCGTTACGCTTTTGAGCAATAGCATCGATAAACCCAAGAGACAAACTCTTTTGGAATTCAATTTCTGATTCCCTATCCTTGATCACACGTTCCTTATTATCCCGCTCATCACGCAATACCACCAACTTGTTGTCAAATTGAGAAATTTCATCGGTCAATGAACTGATTTCAGCCGTGGTTGGCATTTCATCTTCAACTTTCCTAATTTGAATGTCCAAATCATCCTTGACTTCATTCAACCTTGACAATTCTCGTTTATCCCAATTCAACACCACAGTTGACTTTTGAGAAGAGCCACCACCAGTCATGAATCCTGATTTGTGAATCACGGACCCTTGTAATGTGATCAACTTGTTTTGAACACGCGAACCACCGGTCCATTTCAATTGTCTTGCAACCGTCATGTTTTCCACAATCAATGCATCACCAGCGATATAGTTCATGGCATTCTCAAGTGACTTATCCTCATATTCCATAATATCTAACCCTGGAGTAGCCAATGATCTGAGATGGTGCAAGTTAACTGGGTCTACGTCAATGGTATCCAAGGGAATGAATGTAGCCACACCTGCTCGTCTTTCTTTCAACATTTCAATGGCTTTATGGGCCACGGCGGAGGTTTGCACAATAATAGCATCAAAATTACGTCCTAACATAGTAGCCAATGCCTGCTCGTATTTAGACGCAGAAGGACGGACTAGTTCATAGACTAATCCCTTGACAGCACCAGTGGGGAACGATTGTTGAAGCATAGACACGTTTTCTCGTAATTGTTTTTGTTTAGAGGATTCTTGCTGTTGTGCACGAGATTCATTGATTTTGCTCAACACGTCAAAATATTGGATATCCAATTGCTTCCTCTTGCTTTCCAAGTCATTCTTCTTTTTGATTAAAGATTTACGAAGTTCTTCCTTTTGAGCTTTTAATTCGAGAGTGTTGTTGATTTCCGTGTTGATATCATCATACTTGGATTTCAATTCACTGACGACTAAAGATTCAATTTCTCGAACTGTGGCTTCAGCATGTTCTTTCTGACTTTGTATGTTGACGATATTAGCATTTATCTTTTCCTTTTCATTAGACAAAAGAGTTAAATCTTGTTCTAATCTTGATTCGTCAGTGGCCAAGAATTTGGATCTTAATTCAGAATACTCCCTTTGTGCTTCAGGAGATATGGAAATATCACTATCAACATTGGATTGCTCAAATTCGCGACTAAGACGTTCAGCATCTCGTAATTGACTTTCTATGACTGATACTTGTTGCTTTTGATTAGCAATATCTTTCTCTAAATCCTTGATCTTGGTCCTTCTGGATGAAATTTTAGAAGCCAAGGCTCGCTTGGTGGCTTCAATAGGAATTAAATCACGTTTAGTGGATTCAACTTTCATATCACTGGTGTCTATTTTCTGCTTGATACGTTTCAAATCAAGGGCGACGGAAGAATACTCAGACATGATGGTTTCATAGGTTTTTTCTTTAGTCTGCAAATCTCGCTTACGTTCCTTCAACTCATTCTTCTTATCCTTGATCTCCTGTTTAAGCAAGTCGTGTTTCTTTTCATTGTGGTAGAGCTTATACAAGTGAATTTTTTTAATGGCGTCTCCCTTGAGTACCAATTTTTCTTCAAATTCACGTTGTTCCGCCAATTGCTCTTTATATTGTTTAGATTCCGAGTTCAATGTTCTCTTACGCGTAAATACAGAAGAAGAAAACTCACGAGCACGTTCACTTTCTTCCTTTAATTTTTCAAATTCTTGGATATACTCATCGGATCCACTGATTTGTTCAATTGTACTAGTTAAATCCTTGGGTGATTGAGAAGCCAACTGTTCGATATCACCTTGGAAAACCAAGAAATTTCTCGCCTTAATCAAGATATTCTCTTGTTTCAAGACCTTGCTATAGTTCAACAATGTCACGGAACGACCGTTAATCCGATAATCACTAGTTCCACTGACAGTTATAGCACGTTTCAATTTCAAAATCTCACCACTGTCTTTTTCATACACAGCCATGACATAAGCAGTAGTAGGATCTTGGTCGGTCAGATTAATGGTAGTGTCTTCATCGACATTTTCTTTTCTACCACGATATATCAAATCGCTTAAATTCTGAGACCGTAATTGTGATGATTTGACACCAAGGACAAACGAGATCGCGTCCATCATGTTGGATTTCCCGGACCCATTAGGTCCAATGATTGATGTGAAAAAGGAAGTCCCGAATCCGATGGAAGTTTTCCCTTTGTAGGACTTGAAGTTGTATAACTCTAACCCAATTAATCTACCCATTTCTTTCGATAGTTTGGATACAGTGGTGGGTGTAAAGTAGTAGAATAAACACTGGTTACTTGACGCGTCTTAAATTTTTTAAAAAAAATGTAAACATTCGTGTGAGGTGCAAAAATGTCGCGTCACGTGATGAGTGTCTCTTCCTTATCTGTGGCCGGTGACGTGGAGAGGTTTGGTTACCACAGAAAGCCTTTTGATAGCATTGGTTTGGTATGTCGCACGTCGGGGGTAGGCCGTGTAAGCCTATTTGGATAGATGAAACGTGAGATCAATCTGAATCGTGTGTGCCCAATTGCTATTTTGCTACGTTTTCTGGTAATGCAGCAATATCACATCACACATTATAACTGGAGTCGCAGGCTGACTCCAAGGTCTACTCGCGACGGTCAAGTCTGGCTTCGGGCCAAGTCTGGCTCCAGGTCAAGTCTGGCTCCGGGCCAGGTCTGGCGTCGGTTCAGTGGCAGTCGTCGCCATTGGTTGCCTTGATCACACCATCGAATTCCGTCGCGGGATTTGTCCGCTGGTGCTACCACATGCGTTGTCAAAGAAAAAGAGGGGCTGGTGATCTTTCTTTTAGGGCTCGGCAACACACTTCCGATGCGGCACATAAATGCGGAGCGGTTAAATCCACCATGCAATTTCAAGTGATATGCCTCCTGGCAAACAAAGCTTCTTTTTACTCACCTTGTTTACATCTACAGTTTTTGCAATAGCGCATCAGCCCTAGTCATGACGCACATCTCAGAAAAGGAACCTTTGTTAGGGTATCCTCGCAAAATTGCCGACGAAAACGAAATCTCCACCCACCAACTCTGCCCCTCCTTCAAATCGATCTTATCATTCCCATTCCAAAGCTGTTTACCTTCATTCACGAGATCAGAAAAGTCCCACACAGAAGACTACGAATGCATTGACTACGATGAAGACTATGAGCCCGTTCCCGATTTGCCATACAATTTAACTATTGCCAAGTCTAAACTTTCCACCCAAGAAAAATTGACCGAGATAAGAAAGCTTATGAGAGATCATCATATCGGTGTGTACATTATTCCTTCAGAAGATGAACACCAATCGGAATACACCGCATTGGCCGATAAACGAAGAGAATTCATTTCGGGATTCACCGGTAGTGCTGGTATAGCCATTGTTACCTTAACCAATGGCGCCACTTTAGAAGGCAAAGCTGCCTTGTCTACCGATGGAAGATATTTCCTCCAAGCTGAAAAGCAATTGGATTTAAACTATTGGAGATTGCTCAAGCAAGGTGCAGCAGGTTACCCCAGCTGGCCAAAGTATTGTATCCAACAAGCTGTCCATAATGATTTCAGTAACGTTATCTCGTGTGACCCTAGATTGATCAGTTTGTCCTTGGGAGACTACTTTAATAATGCTAGACTCACATATACGAATAAATTCAAATTTCAACCACTAATTGATATCAATCTTGTTGATCAAGTATGGGGTGACGAGAAACCCTCAAGATCTTTAGAACCAGTCTACCAGTTGGATTTGAAGTTTAGTGGTGAGCACACAAATGACAAGTTGCACAGAATTAGAGTCAGAATGAGAGAACATGATGCCACTCACTATGTCGTTAATGAATTGGATAGTATTGCCTGGCTACTTAATTTACGTGCTGATTCTGATATTCCATTCAACCCGGTGTTTTTTGCATATGCCATTATCACTTTGGATTCGGTGGTGTTGTATATTAACAAGGTAAAGATTGACAATGGTAATGAAGAACTCCATAAGTACTTGCAAACTATCAACAACTTATCAATTAGAGATTACTCCCAATTTTATGAAGATATTGGAAAATTGAAATCTACAGTTGATGAACCAGATCTTGCCGTAATCTTACCAGAAAAGTCGTCAACCACTTATGCATTGTTCCAAGCATTCCCTGAATCATACAGCAAAAGAATTATAATCCATGAATCCATCATTGCCAATCTCAAGATTTACAAGAACTCCACTGAATCTTTCAATGCCAAGATTGCTCAATACAAGGATTCCTTGGCATTCATTATCTTTTCTTCATGGTTAGAACACCAACTTATCAATAAGAAAGCAAGTATTTCTGAATATGATGCTGCATGCAAGATTTACTCCATCAGAACAAAATTACCTAATTTCAAAGGATTATCCTATGAAACAATCTCCTCGACTGGTGCCAATGCTGCAATTATCCATTATGCGCCAACTAAAGAAGAAAATGACATAATTGACCCTGCCAAGATCTACTTAATTGATTCAGGTGCCCAATTTCTCGAAGGAACCACCGATATTACTCGATCATACAAATTTGGACATGAAGGGTTGACCAAGGAGTATCAAAAATTCTACACCTTGGTATTGAAGGGTCATCTTGCCGTTGCTATGGCCAAGTTCCCCCCTCATTCGTCCAGCACTGGTACCGTTCTCGACGGATACTCAAGACAACCATTATGGAACGAAGGACTTGATTTCAATCACGGGACTGGCCATGGTGTGGGCAGTTTTGGCAATGTACATGAAGGGCCGTTGTATATTCTGACTACTAGCAGTGGACCAAGTTCCAAAGCGGATTTGTACCGTCCGGGAGCCATCCTCACTGACGAACCAGGATATTATGTTGATGGGAAATTAGGAATTAGAATCGAGAGTGAGCTTGAGGTGATTGAATGTGATGATTCCGTGGGAAAGACACGCAATGGGGATAATTTTTTGGGATTTGAGTATTTGACTAAAATTCCCTTCTGTAGAAAGCTTATTGATTGTGATTACTTGACTTTAATTGAACTTACTTGGATTAACGAGTATCACAAGAGCATTAGAGCAGAATTTGCCAATAAATTGTTGCAAATGGGCGATAGAAGAGCCTACAATTGGCTAATCAAAGAAACTGAACCTTTATAGATCTATAGAAATGTCTAACTATATGATGCAGAATATAACCGGGGGAATCCTAAACTTGTACCGCGTGCTTTGTCACCTTCTGATTTAACAATTGCAGGTTTTTGAAAACTACCAGGCTTTCGTAACCCAGGTGAAGAACTAGATGAATTGTCGTTGCGAACGCCTAAATGAACCTTGTTTGAAATGAATGGTGAATCTCGAGGTAGTTTCAAAACTCGCTGTTGATCACTGGCGGGGCTGGGACTGGTATCTGATTTCTTTTTATAATGAGGCATCTTGAGTGAATTGGTTGATCCCCAGAATGGTGCTGGGCCAGGAACAGAACTCTTGTAATTTATACCTAGATCTTCATTGGGTCTTGTCCGCTTTAAATCACCCATTAGCAAACTACTTGGTTCTCTCTTTTCTTGAAGGTTCAACTCCAGTAAAGATCCGACAATCCCTCTATCAACTGCACTTGGGAACCCCAACGAGGAAGCTCTACTTTCGTTGTTACTTCCTTTAGTAGCCAATAGCAAGGTCAAGATCGAAGAAATTGCCGAATCAACCAGCTTGAAAGTAGTATCATTGTTTTGTGAATATAATGAAGCAGCAGAAGCAACAGACGCACCGGTTGCAATCAACATTGCTAATGAATCATCATTGGTGGTGAATCCTTTGAAAATATTGTACAAATCAGTAACGGGCCTAACAAGGTCAGGATCACGAGAAACTACAAACGCATCCTTAGTCTTAATATTGAACCTTCTTTCCTCATCATCTTCTCCACTTACATTCTCGTCCTTTTTCAGTCTAGCAATTCTCTTTTCACGTCTAAGATTAAACGTCTCTTCGATATATGCTGCCTTTTCCGGTGAATCCTGATCACCAAATAGAGCATTTGCCTTCTTGATCACTCTCACTCTTAAATCATTATCTTTGTTCCGTTCAGCATTCTCTTCCCTCCATTTCTTTTTCCGTTCTCGGTTATCAATCCGTACTTTCTTGACAAATTCGGGTGAATTGGCCTTGAGCTCTTCAATCTTGGAAATAGTAGCGGTACTGAACCTTGATTTTGGCGAAGCCGAGATAATTGTGCTTATAACTGAATTGCTGATTGAAGAAATAAACTCAGTTTGGTTCCCCGGTAATTCCTCTTGTGATGATTCTACTGTACTACTGGAATCTTCGACGTTAAACTTGGTAATTGCTTTATCAATCAAGGAAACAGCTTCATCTTTTTCGGTATCTCCGTCATTTTGTGCCACAAGATACTTTTTGGCTACTTCTAATGCACCAACAACACCTTTCTTCTCTTGATCTCGGTATTTGGCAATGATTTCTTCTGCAGTTGGCGGTCTTAAAAATTGGGCAATGTTCACACTGCCTCCAGCTGAGATTGTCTCGGTCATTTGACGGATCACACTCATAATGTTTCGATCCGACATTTCTCCACGATTGATCCTGGAAGTCAATGAACTAAGTACGTTCGATAATGGAGTATTCAATGAGGACAGTAAACCAGACGAACTTCCAGTTCGATCACTTCTCAAAAGCTGTTCAATTGACTCGATGGAAGAATAATCACGACGTGGTTGGTTAAGAATGGTTCGACTTAATGCTAAAGATTCTGCTATTGAAAGTTTCTTTCCTTCTTCGGGTTCTTTTGACTTTTTCATTGTCTTCTTGGGACTGGTTTCTGCATGCTTGGAGGACTCTTCGGTGGTTGAACCGGCAACTTCTCCAGGAAGTTTAGGCACGTCGTTGATAATCAGACTTCTTATTGGTATGTCAGGAACTATAATTGGTTTAGACACAGGTTTATCAGAATCCTTCTTCTTTGGTTTGGTTTTTGGTCTCTGTAATGAAGTCTTTTGAAGTGGAGAGACTTGAGCTTGGGGTGGAGGAACCAATACACCGGTATCATCAATTTCCAAATCTGAAATTAATTCCTGAGGTTTCTCCAACGCCATCTTGAACGCGTTTTGAAGTATATCATTCATCTGTAACAGTTCCAAATCAGCAGCTCCGGTATCTTCCTTACTTGCTGATCCTTCCATGACATTCTTCAATGCATTGTTAATAGCAGTTTGAAGTCCACTTTGATCAACTTGCTTCTCTTTGTCCTTATCGGCATACGCTTCATTTTGGAAATGTTCCAAAACACTTTCATCCAATTGTGGCAATCCAAACACGAGGGGAATATTAGGAGCACTATTCTTCTTTTCATCCTTCAAATGATCCTGCACTTGATGGGAAATCTGAACAGCCAAGTTATGAATGGCACTTTCGCTCATTCTTGTGTTCTTGGAATCGATCTGGTTGACAATGTTTTGGACTAGATTGTGTGATTTGGATTTGGATGGTTTAGATTTCTCGGATTTCTTAGACTTAGTAGTGCTGGTACTAGTGCTAGTGCTGGTACTCATGGCTGACTTGAATGCCTCTGTGATAACATCCTTCATGTCATTATCGGCAAGTGGCGTTTCTGTAACTGCGGGCGCTTGTTTAGATAATGATGAACCTCCTAATATTTGTTGAAAAGAAGCAGAAATCATATCATTCAAGTCGTCGTCATTCACCTCACCCTTTTCAGTCTGTTGTTGAGTTCCTATTGACTTAAATGCATCGCCAATTGCACTTCTCAATTCATTATCAACATCTTCAGCATGTGTTTGGGGTGCAACAGCTTGCTTGCTGACAGCAGGAAGGACGCTTTTGAATGCATCTCCAATAGCAGAATCTAAATCCATATCATCGTCATTGGTATTCTTTTTCTCAGTTGCAGATGTAGTAGATTCGTTTATGGACGACAGTTTCGGAGTATTCTGGTGGAAAATATTACTGAATGCATCCCCTATCGCATCTTCTAGCTCAGTATCTTGCTTCTTCTCTGGTTCGGACGTGCTTTTAGTAGGATCAGGAATAATGCTTTTGAAAGCATCACCGATGGCATTTTCTAAATCAAGATCATCGTTTTCAGAATGCGTACTATTCTTAGTTGCAGGTACTGGTAATTTGTTTGCTTCTTGTGTTTGTACAGGTGGAGCATGAGAGGTGGGGGTAGTTGCTACTTGTTGTTGTTGTTGTTGTTGTTGAGGTTGTTCATTCTCCTTTTCCTTTGGTTTCTCGGCCTCTATGTTTTCCAGCAATTTGTTTGCAAATATGTTGGCAAATGCATCTCCTATAGCATCTTCTAAATTATCTTCCTCGGGTTCAGTCATTGGTGGTTCTTTCTGATCAGAACTCTCCGCTACCTTAGGTTGCTCGGATTGTGTTACTTCACTCTCAACCTTTGATTCCACGGAATGACTTTCTTTTTGCTCTGGTTCAGGTTGTGATTGGTTATTTTTGTTGAATATGTTATTGAATGCATCACCAATGGCATCTTCCAAGTCATCTTTGTCATCGGGCACATCCACTTCCTTGCTAGACTCTGGTTCATTCTTGTCGCGTAGAACATTACCAAATGCATCACCTATAGCTGCATTCAAGTCGTCATCGTCTTGTGTTTTCTCATCTTGCTTGTGATCTTCGTGTTCATGCTCTTTGGGTTTGTCATGGTCCTTGAAGAAATTGTCAAATGCATCGCCAATGGCGTCTGCGACGCTCAATTCCGACTCCTTTTGCGCAGTGGACTCGCTCTTTTGAACTTGCTGCTGTTCCTTTGTTTCCTCGGGATCTGGATGTGTTATACTTTCTGATACATTTCCACTTACTGGTTGCGTAGTAGTTTCACTTTCGGGCTTTGTTTCTTGTTCCTTGTTAAAGACGTGAGAAAATGCGTCGCCTATTACATCATCTAAATTCATTTCGTCGTTGTGTTCGGGTTCATTATGTTTAGTTTGTGGTTGCAGTTGTATCTCTGGTTGATGTTCATGTATATCTTGCTTGGATGCGAGGTTATCGAGAGTATCAGCTATGGCATTGTGTAAGTCTGATGTGTGGACCTCGGAATGGTCTGTTTCTTTTGTTATTTCTGTGCTTTCCTGTTGCTGGACATCAGTATGTGTTTCGGTTGTTCCAAAAATATCATTGAAGGCATTTCCGATCGCATCATCTAAATCCATGTGATGATGGTCTTCTGATGCAGTTTGCTCCTTCTGTCCTTCGTGGAGATTTCCCTCGTCTGTATTGCTCTCGGTGTGCTTTCCAGAAAACACATCATCAAGGGCATTTTCAATTGAATCGTGCATCTCTTGTTCATGGGACAAGCCCATGTGTGAGTGGTCTTGATTCGGTTGCTGCTGTGGGTGTGGGTGTGGGTGTTGCTGTTGTTGTTCAGGCTGCATATGCCGTATCTCGCCAAAGTCGAAATCGTCAAAGACGTTCCCTATAGCGTCTTCCAAATCTATGTCCTCTTGTGTTTTATCGTAATGCGGTTGATCGGTACTCTCTCGTCGCCTCTCGTGGTGATGTATATCTGTTCCGTGGGTCCCTTCCTGTTGAGGGGATGTCTCGTGGTGATTAGACATCTGGTACTGAGTATTAGTGTATATGCAGGTATGGTTTGATGGTATTAATTTATGGTGTTGTGTTTAGGATATGGCTGCCAAAAAAAAGTTGGGATTGTTTTGCAACTTTATACTAGGGTTTATACACCTTCTGGATAGGGTAAATTTTAAATCGTGATTAAATGTGACTGCTTTTTTTTTTGTTTGTTATGGTTTTGCACTTAAAGGATGAGAGGGGCGGGTGGCTGGTCGTGCCATGCTCAATGTTACACAAAAATTGATATATGCAAAAAAATTTCTGCCGTTTTGCAATTTGATTGTCCTGGAACATGTTTTATTCTTATGTTTATATATAAAGAGAGCGAATTATATGACTATTATGCTTAAATAATGAATAGTTATAATGGCATAGAAAAAAAAAGCTCGGTAGCAGATATGCAAGCAACAATATAGTTAGTTTACCATATACAATAGCCCATCAACTAGCTGTCAAGGTGTTCTTCTTCTGCCCTTAATGCGAAATTTATAACAAGACCAGCCGTACCTTCATCGACATTAGTGTGCCCACCTTCTTTGATCACATAGTTGAAATTGTTCAATGTCTCATTGACATATCTGTTGACATTGACGTCAAATTTCGGAATACAAATGGCGTAATTTGAATTTGACATTTTGACGTAATTGGTGTCAAATTGCAAGTTATATGCAACGCCCTGTTTAAATACAAACTCTTCACAATCCTCACGTTGGTTGAAATACTTGATTCTTCCCTGTGAAGTACTATGGGTAAGAGTGTGCAACTGACTAGAAACGTTTTCTTCGCAATCCATGGGCACCGTTTTACTGTTGATTATTTTTGGAATTTGCATGAAATTGTCGATTCCCATATACGTAAAGTTATTCAATGCCAACCCGTAAAGATACGGTTTGTTACTGTACAAATTACCCTGAACCGAGTTTGACACAAACAAGTTATACAACTTTAATCCGGTAGTTAACAACATCGTAGGAATGTATTTCTTGACAGGATAGGTGAAATCATTACCAAAAATCAACTGGGCTCCATTGATATCCTTCTTTGGCGTAAACTCAATTTGCATGCGGACATTGGGTATTATATTGTCGTGCTCATTACGCTTGAAATTCAATGGCTCGCCATCAAGGAAAGTATCATCATCGATGTTGTAGCAACTATTGCTCAAATGAGGTTTTGATCCGTCAAAATCTTTAATGTTGACAACAACCTTGAAAACACCGATCTCTGAGTCAATTTCAAGGGGAATCGTGGTGTTTACAGCCACTATTTGGAAGTTCTCACTGTAGTTATTGCTGGCAGTGATGTAAAGTCTATGAACAATAGCCATTGCTGCAAAATAAACCAGGATCTGTAAATTCCGTTACACACGACAAGCCTTGTTGTGATGAATAAAAATGTGGGGAACAAAGTGGGTCAAAATCGAAAAAAATGTTTGGAACACTTCAGATCTTGGTGAAATATGTCTCAGATTGGATAAATTAGCCAGTGGGGGGGGAGAAGATGACGAAAGCAAGAATAAGGGTGGCACTTGGTTGCCCGCAAACAAAGTGGTCTAATCCTCTTGTGACGATATGATTTTGCCGTCGCCTCCGAGCAAAAAATTGTGTCACACAAAGAAAATTAAGGTCGTGTGGCAGGGGTAAAATTTCCTCGCCATAGTTACGATCTAGACTAAATGCTGCGAATACTGCAAGGAGGCAATTAACCAGACTGTTTCTTTACGACAGATCAAGATCAAAATCAAACCCAGATCTGTTACCATCTCGATCTCCATATGGAAATTGGCTTTTGTAAATATCCGAACAATGTAAACTTGCCTAAACGTCGGAAAAAAAAAAACTTAAAAGAATACACCATTACGGATAAATGCTTAAAAAGAAATTTTGTTTACATGTAGTCACGTGAATGTTGCGTATTTGACATGTTGAAGCAATACTTGGCTTTGCGTTTTCCGGTTCTCAAGCACCTGGCGGTGGACTTGGTAATTTAAAGAATTATGGAATGATTAGGTTTGTCATGTATATCCTATTTTGCGGAGCAACTGGAAACTTTCAATTCATGTAAAATTCGCTCTTTTCTTAGCAATTTAAATGCATATTTAGCGAGCATGAGGGGGTGGAACAAACTTTCTTTAAAATTAACAACATAAGGCAATGGAATAAGCTCTAGAATGTGTAGTCTTAATAATTAAACTGTCCAGATAGTAAACCCATCAATTAAGAAGGTCAATGGGTGAAAAATGTGGTCATTCTTTTAGCCCAAAATTGCCGTTTTCGACCTTCCATAGCGAACGTTGCGCACTTTTTTTTTTTTCCATGCAATTAAAGCTACACATAATATTGTGTTATTTATGGAGTTGTAATAATGAATTAGCCTCCGCTTACGCAAATGCCGGAGTGGTTCAAGCCCTCGGAAATACATGGAAAACGTTTACATCGCCATTTCTTTTTTTTTACGTAACCGAATTCTATCTAAATAATTTAGAACCCTGGCGGTGTTAGAAAATACCTAAGGAGGAGAAACAGCAATCACAAGCATGAATATTATTAGTGTTATTAGTAATATTGCGCTTGTCATGGATTATTAATTTATTAGTAAAAAAGAAAAACCCCTGATGCATTTTCGAGGGTCAACTTAAAAACGTTCATCCGAAATTCTAACAATTTCCAGCCAGATTTGCCCCCCTCGTTTCTCACCCGCCTGCTTATATAATTACACAAAAAATAATAATATTCAACAAATCCTCCACGCATTCCACCGGTTACACATACCGTTGTAACGAAAAATCCGGACAACAGTCAGATGAAAAAAAAATTATATATAAATAGATTAATTCCAATTCCCCTCCTCCTTTTTGCTGAAATTTTCTTCTTCTTCTTTCTTCTTTTCTTCTCTACTTCATCGTCTTACTCATATATATATATACAATGTCTTCCAACTCCTTAGAACAATTGAAAGCTACCGGTACTGTTATCGTCACCGATACCGGTGAATTCGAACAAATCGCCAAGTACACTCCTCAAGATGCCACCACTAACCCATCTTTGATCCTTGCTGCTGCCAAGAAGCCAGAATATGCTAAGGTTATTGATGTTGCCATTGACTACGCTAAAGACAAGGGTTCTTCTCCAAAGGAAAAGGCTCAAATTGCTCTTGACCGTTTGTTGATTGAATTTGGTAAGAACATTTTGGAAATTGTTCCAGGTAGAGTTTCTACTGAAGTTGATGCTCGTTTGTCTTTCGACAAGGAAGCCACCATCAAGAAGGCTTTGGAATTGATTGAATTGTACAAGACTCAAGGTATTGACAAGGACAGAATCTTGATTAAGATTGCCTCCACTTGGGAAGGTATCCAAGCTGCTCGTGAATTGGAAGCCAAGCACGGTATCCACTGTAACTTGACTTTGTTATTCTCTTTTGCTCAAGCTGTTGCTTGTGCCGAAGCTGGTGTCACTTTAATCTCCCCATTCGTTGGTAGAATCTTGGACTGGTACAAGGCTTCTACTGGTGAAACCTACACTGCTGAAACTGACCCAGGTGTCGTTTCCGTCAAGGGTATCTACAACTACTACAAGAAGTTTGGCTACAAGACCATTGTCATGGGTGCTTCTTTCAGAAACACTGGTGAAATCAAGGCTCTTGCTGGTTGTGACTTCTTGACTGTTGCTCCAAAGTTGTTGGAGGAATTGTACAACTCCACCGAAGCTGTTCCAAAGCAATTGGATGCTGCCGCTGCCAAGTCCCAAGACATTGAAAAGGTTACTTTCGTTGATGACGAAGCTGCTTTCAGATTCGCCTTGAACGAAGACGCCATGGCCACTGAAAAGTTGTCTCAAGGTATCAGAGCTTTCGGTAAGGATGCTGTTACCTTATTGGAACAATTAGAAAAGAGATTTTAAGTTGTTCTCTGATCTGTAAATATATAGATTGTTACGACTACCTAATAAAAAATATAATACGATAAGTATGGGTGTAGAAATGATTAAGGGGGGATATTCAAAGTACCTTGTGTTTGCTAATGAGCTATTAGCAATTATAAAGTTTATTGCTTGGCCAAAAATTGGGGTATATCAATGGTAGAGCATTTCATGACTTAAACAAAGGAATATAACCTGTCAAGCTTTATCAAATAAAGCCTAAATTAAACATAATTTTTATACGCATCTTATTCTAGCCATTGTCGCCTCATTTTGAAATCGCGCGGTGAGAAGCATCATGAGATTGCAAATTACAAGATCATTCCACTAAATTATTAATGCTTGTATAATTCAATATCCACCAAAGAAGCAATCCAATATTTACCAAGTGGTTGATAGGACCCTCTTGTATATATAAAAGAAAATTCAGTTCAATGCCAAGAAGGAACTTGTATTATTGGCATTCACCAGAAACCTACACAAGTAGAGCCAAAAAAAAAAATACATTCCCTAAATTTGACTGCTACTCCGCTTAACCTAAATTCGTATATGTTTAGTGGAACGATTATATCAAAAGGGGATCAAACCATCGACCTAATATTGCGTTCTCTACATTTTGTCTTGGCTCGGAGCTCGGTGTTTCTTCTATTAATTAGGTTAGAGCCCCGCTCAATAACCCCCACAGACCATATCACCCCCTCGCCAATCTTTCTGTTTGCTTCGGGAATCTCACAATTTTTCACGCCATATAAACAAAAAATAATTTCCCAGTCATCAATTCTATTTGGTTAACAACCCTATAAATTGTTCCAAGTTTTCCTCCTTGGTCGATTCTTTTATAATCATTTATATCACCCAACTGCAATGCATCGCCCAGACGCAAACATTCCTGTCAAACCAGAATCACCTTACCCAATCTACGACCAAACCTCAATCATACTTGGCTATGGCCGTGGTGCTGGCGAATTAGGGATCCCCACAGCCAACATCCCAATCAGAAAGGAAATCAGTCACTTGCCTACTGGAATCTACTTCGGCTATGCCAAACTCATACCACTCACTGGCGAAAAGGATGTAACCAAACTGAGAGCCACTAGATATGGCCATCATGAGCAAATCTTGTTCAACCATGGTAACAAGTTGAGCGAAGAGGATTTGGAAGTGTTGCCTGTGGTCATGTCGCTTGGATGGAACCCATTCTTCCACAACGAAGAAAAAGCCGCTGAGCTCCATATAATCCGCAAGTTCAAAGATACCTTTTATGGTGCTGGTGTGAAATATGTGATTTTGGGATACATCCGCCCTGAATTGGATTATGTCAGTAAAGAGGCATTGATTGATGATATCAACAAGGATATTGAAATTGCAAAGAAGGTTCTTTCAACTGAGCAATACCTTGCCTTCAAGAAGGAATTATTAGATTTTGTTCCATACGATTGATTGATTGATTGATTGCTTACGATTTCTATGGATATATTTTATATGCACTCACTGTATAGTTTTTATTTCTGAAAAAAAAATAAATTGCTATTAATTGATACATTTCAACCGACGTTAAAGTTAGACATGTAGTCAAAGTAGGCGCAACCTATACCTGCATGGATGTAATAAAACGCACGGTCTAGAATTGCCTGTAACTTAGTTCGCGTATGCACTAAAAGGTACCGCCTGGATATGTTGAATGTTTTTCAGTTAACAATGAACGTTACTGATTGCAAAATAGTCAAAACAGAAAAAAATATTTCACCAGCCCCTCAAATCACTGACTAAAAATATTACTTGAAATTTATCAATGACCTCAACCGCAACTATAGCCCGTTCTTCGGTAATATAAATACTTCTCGAGGGTAAGGCACAACTAAACACATATAGTGGATTCGTACCATAATGTTTGAGTCACCACTACTATCTTTGCTAGCTTTGCTATTGTTTTGCTTCAATTCAGCCCTCGCGCAAGAATTAGACGACAATCAATGTTTAATACCTCAAAACTCAAGTGGATCAGATATATGTTTGTATATACGACAGAACTGTGATGTGTCATATTTCAAATGGTCTGAATTGTACTACTGTTCGCCCCACTACCCATCATGGATCTTAATGTCCATACTATCACTATTGATTCTATTGGCATTGACAATCATCTTAATATCATTGAGTATATTGGTGTCTAACTATTTGTTTCGAAATCTTAATGAGTTCACCTATACCCTCGGCTTGAATAACCAAATATTAAGTTTCATATTAGTTCCCTTAACCAACTCATTCCCCGATTTGATCAATTATTATGTTGCTCTACAATCTGGCTCGTCAGATTTGGTCATTGGTCAAGTAGTGGGATCGATATTAATCATGTTTACGATAATCATTGGTTTAATCAGTATCTTTAGTCGTGAATTCAAAGTGGAACAACCTAATTTGCTAACAATCGACTTGATTTGGGTCTTGCTTGTCCTTGGATCATTTCTGGTTATTCTCTCCGATGGTAAAATCACGTTAGCTGAAAGTATAACCATGGTATGCATTTATGCCGTGTATATCCTATTCCTAAGCTTATTTGACAAGGAAAAGTTGCGGGATTTTGATGAAGAACTCCTTATCCAACATAATGACCATGAACACATTCTTGAACAACCCTATAATATCGAAGATGCAATCAGCATTTTAACAAATGAAGAACGACCCGTGGTAACCAGGGGCAAGAGTTTCACATCAATGAGCTCTCTGCATTTGAAAGCCAGTCCAACAAATTCACGTAAATCGTCCCCCTTGCGAAATCTTCAACTGCCACCACCACCACCACAAGTTGACGACGAGGAGGAGCAGTTATTACCAGAACCTGTTTCAGACTATCTTAGTGTAGACTATCAATGCCGTCGAACTCGTTCGCTTGAAGTTTCCAGTGATATTGAACAATATAGTGTGGCTGCAAGTACCAGTTCGGAAAAACGAAATCAATTTTCAATCACCAATATTTTTGGATTCGTTTTCAATGCTATTGATTTCATACTATTTTTTATTATTCCCATCCACCATTGCTGTGATGAAGAAGACGTATGGCACGTCAAGTCACATCTTATGCATTCTTCATACTTTAAATATTATTACTTGATCCAAGTTCCTGTATTAATTAATTGGGAATTTTGCAGCCTACCATGGGAATATGTCATACCGGGCATAATCTTTATTGAAATACCATTGGCATTATTATCATTGAAGTTCATTAGTGAAGATGTTAAAGCAGTCATTATTACCCTGGTCGGTATAGGTATTAGTTTATTGACTGTTTCCTATTGCTCACTAGTTATTCTTGAGCTACTTAAAAACTTTGGTTTGATTTGGAGAATCTCAGATTATTTACTTGGACTTTTGGTGTTTTCAATAAGTAATTCTATAAACGACCTCATTACAAATTTGACACTTGCTACAAGAATAAATCCGATTTTGGGGATAAATTCTTGTCTTGGAACTCCATTACTTATAATCTTACTTGGTATTGGTATAAATGGAATCTATGTCGTCACTAAAACCAAACAACCAATTACATTTACATTGAGTCATAACGCTATTATAAGCACAGTGGCATTAAGTATTACAATATTGTTTTTGTTGTTTTATTTGCCATGGAACAAATGGCATTTTGATAGAAAAGTGGGGTTGATTCTAATTGGTTGGTATTGTTTGATTATGATTATTAATATGTATTTAGGATAGTATCGTAATTCTTTAGTGTTGACGGCTTCATGGACTTGTTTAATTTATTACATGCATCTTCATAAAACCCCCCTTTAAACTCTGATTCAAATTGCTTAACAAACTCTTGGGCTTTTGATGGATCGATGGAATAGTTCAACAATACGTTGAAGAAGTAATCATTTTGGGTCTCTTGAATGATTTGCTTGAATAATTGGAGAATATACTCATCATCATTCTCACTAAATACTCTTTCAATACTTAATAGTTTTTCAAATACAGGAATTGGAACTGAAACGTTATTCAGAATATAATTAACAATCAACTCTCGGGCTCGGAAATATTGCTTTAAAAACACTTCCAAATCAACAAGTTTGAGAAGAATCCTGTAGTCACCATTGTAAATTAATCCTCTAGTCAACGCAGATTTTGCCAGGTTATATTTCTCATGGAAGATATAGAAATCGGCATATTTGATCCAACAATCGGTATATCTCGCCGTAGCATAGATAAATCTTTGATAAGTCAATTCAAGCAACTTAGTCGGGTAGCTTGATTTCTTAATTTCTAAGAATTCTAAATATTGAAACCAGAGATCTAGTTGTTGTCGAGATATTAACTTGACATCGTAGTACTGTCTGGATAACTTCTTCTCGTAGTGGAATAACTCATAGACCTTGAACTGAGTAGTGATATACGCATCAATGAATAGCTTTTTGAGATTAACTGATAGAGTTTTGTAATCAGAACCTTTCAATTCCTTTACCTGAACAATAAATGGGACGACCTTCTTGGCAAATTCTTGATCTTGACCTATTTGAGCTATGATGTTGAACCATTTCTTGTAGAAATACTCATAGTGATATATCGGAATCTCTAGAATAACCCTGAGTAAAATATAAAATTTCTTGAGGAATTGGTTGTCTGCATCTTGATAGCTTTCCAAGAATGTCAAGTACAATTTATAAAACTCAAAACCGTGAAAATGGTACCCAATTAAACCTCTTGCATGTTCAAATAATTTTAGCACCTCATTCAAATCCTCTTCATCCTTAAGTGTATCGATTCTGAACTGTAAATATGAAATCCATAGTTCTATGCAATAAGGCAAATGTTGTAACCCTTGTTGATATACCTCCACAGCCTTGTCACGGTCTGCATTCAATTTGAATTCCCAAGTGGCCAATTTGATCCAATAATTAAACAAAAGAGGAAACTTCTTAAGGAGCTCTTGGTATGAAACACGAAGCAATTCTACTTGTGGCACTGGTGTGGATTTGGTAATGCCTCGTTTGTTGTTAAATTCGGCAGCATCAATTAGTTGTTGCCACAACTTTAGATTCTCAGGATCTTGTATAAGTTGGGTTGAGATTTTGGACCATTCTGTATTGATTTCCACTTCTGTGGCTTCTGGGATTGTCATTATGAAGTTCGATTGATTCTGGTATCTAAATTGTCAACACAGCTGGTATAGTTAGTCTCAGCTGAGGTAAAGACAAAATTTTGTGCGTCAAATTTGGCAGCACTAACAGTTTGTTTTTATTTTTGCATTTGAATTTTCCTTTTAACAACTTTAACTTTACCTTTTCATTTTGTAACATAACTAGCTACTATAACCAAGTGTTAGCTCTGGCCAGACTCAAGATTGTATTGTGAGCCAAACGCGAAAAGTTTTAGTGTTGCTTGTTAGAATTGTTTAAGTGCTTAAGCATTCAAAAGCAAACGTAGCCATAGAAAAAGATCACAACATTTAGGGGAAACTAAGAATTGTGTTATATGTTGTAGAATTAGAGTAGAGACGACTCAGCTGGGGGACTACAACAAACCATCCAATACTTAAACAGACACATTTTGATATTAAGGATCATTCAATATATATATATAGGCAGAGGGTAAACTTCTTATACAAGGGAATTCTATATCATACATTTACATATACGCTTCTGTTAAATGCAAATTGAAAACTTACTACTGTCACCAGTACTTATGATGGTACAATTGTTTCGTATACCACTGTGAGTGCAGAACCTTAAGATGCTGTGACTAAAAAAGATGCGACCTGTCTCAAATCTTTTTAATGAAATTAAGTTTTATAACCCATTTATTGTAAATATCAAGCGTGATTCTTCTCAAAGGTGGTTCTCAATTAGATATGAAATGATCCCTGGGACTGTCAGTGTAGTATTACTGGCAGCTAATTGGCAGTGCTACCAAATACAACTCTGCTGGTGGGAGATGCAAAAAAATTTACACAAAAAAGAAACATGAAAATTTGTTTTAATTATACAAAGTTGTTTACTCAACATAGCTAACCTCTTCACATCTAGAGCAAGAACCTAATCGCCATGTCAGATGATGAAGTTTCCTTTGATGGAAACCTCTTTGAAGAACCAGAAGATTTCTTGCCTCCGCCACCAGAATCACATTTTGCCAAATATACCCGAAAAGTCGTTCATGATAACCAACCACAAGAAATCACCCTTAAATTAGTTGGGAAATCTCCACTTTGGGGACATTTATTATGGAATGCCGGTATTTATACCGCTGACTATTTGGATAAACATGCTGAAGATTTAGTCAAGGGCAAGAAAATCCTTGAATTAGGTGCTGCTGCTGGTTTACCTTCCTTGATCTGTTCTCTTAATCAAGCTTCCGAAGTTGTATGCACAGACTACCCTGATGCTGATTTGATATCACATATTGATTACAATTTCAAAGATTTGGAACTGAAAACAAAGTTATGTGACTATAGAGTTCAAGGTTATATATGGGGGCAAGATGTTAGTCCTTTGGTTTACAATAAGGAAGAAGTTGTAAATATCAAAGAAGAAGATAAATTCGATCTCATAATCTTGAGTGATTTGGTTTTTAACCATACAGAACATCATAAATTATTAGCTACATGCCGCAAAAGTTTAAAGTCTAACGGGAAATGTCTTGTTGTGTTCAGTCCTCATCGTGCCTGGCTACTCGAAGAGGATTTAAAATTCTTTGTTACTTGTGAAGAATACGACCTTAAGGCAGAAAAGATTGAATTGGTTAATTGGAAACCAATGTTCGAAGAAGATGAAGAATCTGCAGAGATTAGATCGAGAGTTTACTCATATTTCTTAAACCCTCAATGGTAAATGTTATAGATAGCACACGTAGATAATTCCTTGTACATAATATACATTAGGAATAGTCTTAACGTCAATCCACTAATACTACTTGCTTTTTCTTATTGTACTTTGTATATTATCCTTATCCAAAATGATAAAAAGATATAAAAATTAAACTAATGTAACAAGAATCATATGAAGCAAATTAACCCAAAATCATCAACCATTAATCTATTGAGAAGCTGGAGATGGGTTCATCTTTCTCTTACCGTTAGTCAAGGTGACGTTAACGAATCTTCTGGTGTATAACAAACGAACGTAAGCTCTACCTTGAGGCTTCTTTGGCTTTTCTTGCTTTTCAACCTTTGGAGTTTGAGATTTAACTTTACCAGCACGAGCTAAGGAACCGTGAACTTTACCCTATTAAAGATGTTAGTATTACTTGTTGTAAAAATTACGACAACGAGTGAAATTAGTCTATGCAAATGTATTGGATTATCGATAGTTACAATTCTTATATCTGTAGTTCTTTTGATTTTGTTGAACATAGGAAATGTTGCTTAACTGGTTATATGTTGGAATTTGACATTTATGTAGAAATCTGAAGAATCATAAAATGAGCGTTCTCTGGTTTGCAGTTGTTCTACAGTTGTGCTATTGTATGATATCCGGTTTATAAATGATGATTTAACCCTTTTGAAAATGTTTTCTGGAAATCGATCTTGTCGTGATTTGCCTTTAAATATTATAGTTTTAAGTGGTTGGTTTTCATGACTATCTCGACTAATCAATCACATATATGCATTCTTAAACATTCATTTCAATCTGCAGTCGTTTATATCGTCTTTGGATGGATCTTCCACATACCATTTTGCTATGATTTAACTATGTGTATTATAGAGGTATCAAAAAGAGAAGAGTGAAACTCTAAAATAGATTGGAAAAATTTTCTTTTTTGGTGAGGCCGGTGGGGAGCTAGTCAGAGTGCGTTCTTTTTTTGTGAGTAAGTTTTTTTTTACCCTCTCCTTGTTATATTTTTACATGTTGGATTCGTAACCAGTAAATATTTATTTGCAGTTTTTAAATTTGCATATTATAGCACGTGCTGTTTATTTTCTTAGGGCTATGCCCTAATATTATTCCAAAAGTTAGTTATCTGATAAGCCATGATTCTTTTTGCAATTCTGACGAGTTCACCGTTGGAAGAAACAGTCTTCTATATTTAAATAGCTTCTCATTAATTATCTATTATGCTACTGATACAAAATATACACCCAAAAATACGAAACTCCTATTTTAAAGATTATGATTTTATAACCATAAAGAATGTAAACAAAATTATAGTAAGCACCAACACTATCAAAGCAAGGATACCTAATCTAGCAGCAGGATAATGATTCTTTGTCAACATATTCTGCACTTCAAAATACCGTTGGCACCCAAATAGTAATGATAATATCCCGATGATGATGAAAATTGACCCGATGGTTTTGCCAAGTTTTAATGATATTGCTTGATTGACTTCGAATTTGCTATTGGGAGTAGATCCTGGTCTATCGATACGTAGAAGCTGAGTTACTCCAATTCCAATAGTTATAAATGCAAGTGATGTGCGTAGCCATGCTAGAAATGTTCGTTCATTGGCCATATGATCTCGAGCAACCGATCCCTTGTTTTCAAGTGTGTAGGAAGTAGATATTCCCAATCTATCAAGGATGTTATCATTTTTGTGTGTTTCAATATTATCTAAGGTAGGTGGAGCTTCTTGTGCTCTCAAACTGGGTGAAGGACGGGGAGTAGGTCGATTGTGGTCATCTATAGACCCATACGATGGTGATTGAGCAGCTGACATGTGTCGCGGGGAAAATGGAAATATGGGGTGGCAGGTCTATGCTTGTTACTACTTGGATATAAAAACGATGGTAGTTCTATTGGTATTAGGTGATAGCTGTAGTAATGATCTTATTCAATTGAATATGTGAAGCATAGTTTGTTTTTTTTTTATTTATTTAGTACAGTTGTTGTTGGATTTAGATTAGTTGCTCCGTATAAATAAACGAGCCGTGGAATAATCCATTATTTTTTTTGTGGCCTTTAAACCATCACCCGTGACCTAAAACTGTGGAACCTAATTAATTAATTACAAACTTGTTAATTATAAGAAAATTTAACTATATGGGAAAACTTCTGTTACTTTTTCAATAAGTAGACTGTTTCTATATTTAAAGATAAATAAAAAAAGAGCATGATATTCCTCTGTAACAATGCATGACGATTATCTAATATTTTTTATTACATGTGTATATTCTTTTATTAGATGGGGCTAATGAAATATGCATCATGTTGCATCAGAAGGTGGGGGACATCATTTGATATCGGAATAATTGTAGTAAATATGATTCGTGGTGTTTATGTATGTCAATTTCCACTTCCAGAAGGAAGTATTCTTTGAATTAAATAAAAAAAATTGGGCGGGAACTAAGCGAAAGGTACCGTTTTGCCTAAATTTTAATCAAATTTTTGTAAAAATTTACACATATAAAATAAGATTCTAGAGTCCTCTGTCCAATTTAGAGATAGATTGACCAGAAATGGAAAGTCAATTCCATAAAGTAAGGGATGAGCACGCATGCTGGCAAGGCTGGATCGAGGAAGTGGAACAAGGAATTTAACCCTTATCCCTTGTGGGATCAATGTGTACACAATTGATAAGATTTTTTGGCTTTGTTTGTTTTTATTTTTTCTGAGTTTATTTTTTTGCACACATTCGTTTAAGCCGCAAAAAAAATACCTCGCATACTCATGGTAGCATCCACCAAAAAGGTAAATACTTCTTACGGAAAACACACTTGCATACAAATCATATCAGTTAGGTGGTACCAACGGCGTGCTGATAATTGCTATAATTTGACAAGTCTACTTCATTTACCTACAAAAAAAACCTGCATTAGGTTAATCTCAAAATAAAATGCTCTATTAAATAATCACGAAAATAAGAAAATAAGAAAATGACGCTTCCCTGAAAACGAAGCTAAATAAATAAAACCAACGAAATGAATGCAAATAATGACAACCCCAAATATTTGATAGCCAGAACTTCCATATTGTCACCAAATCCCAATGCAAAATTACTAGCACCCCCACCATTATGGGTAATAGTTACTATGTCATATGTTCGAACCTCCCCAACCAGTCCACTTATTGTCCCTAATCCAATAACACCTGATGATGGTGCCGCTACCAGGGTGAAAAAGGTTGAGAATTGTTGAGTGTATGGAGATTGAGTGGTTCTCAATATACCGTTGGCATCGGTACCTGTGACCCATACCAAAGTGGGACTTGCTGTAGTTGTAGGAGCATCCGCAGCCAATACCAATGATATGCAAATAAAGAAGATTGGAAAGAAATTAAACTTCATGGTTGATTTTTAATGGTGTATATGAATAAAGTTTATAATAGTATGAATGTTATGCTATGTCAATTTGAAAAAGAAAAAGGATTATTAGACTGTTCCTGCCTAGAGCCTATAGTTAATGCTAAGTTGATGTGGTTGTGATTAGTGATGGAATAGGTTTATACACCCAATTGGTATATAAAAAGCAGATGCAGTGGTATGAATAGAAGATCTAATATTAATCAGCCTTCGGTTTTTCGAGTAGGGAGAGTCATTGCTCTTATAGTATATGAAACCGAAATTCAAGAAAAAGAAAACTTTGTGCATAATAGTTAAATAAACAATATCACGGTATTTTTTATGCACGAGTAATATTTTTTATGTACAAAGAAAAACCAATTTATGTTTTGGCTGTCATTTCCAACAGCAGGGAACATATATGACCTCATCAACCAATTCTAACCTTCACCCCTAGCTAACTACAGTATATGGGTTCAGGGCACATTATAATACATACCATTGGTTTCAGAGTAGTTCCTCAAACCGTCAACTAAAAGTTTAGATGTTACCCTCGTAACATGAATTACCTCATCGGAAAAATATAGAAATGACAAAAATAGAAAACATAACAAATTGCACGTCTAAAATTTTTTCTTTTGCCTTACGGAGTTCTAAACATAGCACCTTGTACTTTTTACCCCTTGATACTACGCAAACCTTCGCCATCAAATACCTTTAGAAGATAAGCAACAGGTAGTACTGCTCAGCCTACATTGCTTACCAAATCTCAGTCCTTACTCTGATTGCACAGCCTTTACAAGTTGTATCAATTTCCTAGAAATTTTTCTTATCTGCAAAATTTCGAGGATCAACTAAAGGGAAAAAAAAGAAAACAGTGTTTGTGTAACTATGCATGTCACGGGACAGCCTTGTTCCTGTGTCCTTTTTGATTTAGAGCACAAGAAATATGCAAACGGATCAAAAATGTGAAATTTTCATTTGATGCCACGGTAAATTTCACAAACCATCCACTGCTTCCGGAAGCAAACCAAGACATTTCAACCAATGACGTAGTCTTTTGTGACCAGTGAGGTAATTACTTACCTGGGTGAAGTCGTCTTGTACCATTTTTTTCTTGTCACTTTTCGGTTCTTGTTACACACCAATTAACTTTTGTGAACGTCCTCAGCCCCCTTGAATTTTATGCGTTGCAAATTAATGTTTAAACGGAAACCCACTGTGTACCTTGAAAGGGATGCGCAAACTTTTTTCCCTCACTTTCTATGTTTTTCCACACCACCACGTTCTATATTTAGCACAACACAGTCGTCAATTGTTTGTTTGATTTGTGAACACTACCATTTTATGTATTGATATATAGAATACCAGGTAACCACACACGTCTCTGCATTTTGCTACAAAAAGTTCTCGTAATATTAAACCAAGTTGCATGTGCTCAATTACGAAGCAGATTATCTTATGTTTCATTTATTCATATTTTGCCTAATAAAGTAATAAATATATATCACCATTAAGGTGCAGGAAAATAACTCAATATTTTACAACCATGTCAATGCAATTTGCAGCAAATTTGAGTTTTTTTCTTTTCATATGAAATAATCAATTGCTGGTTTCTTCGACGGTATAGCGTTAATATCCTGTGTACTCGCTTCAAACACCTTATAGTCTCTATTTAGTTCGTCGTCTATTGCTAATACGCTCGCAACATTACCGCATCGATAGCAATAATTAGGCGCCGACCAAACTGTAACCAACCCACTATTGAACATCTCCTTGTATCCTTCCATCACTAATTGATGTGCTCTTGCAATTAGCGATATATTATTACCATGCAAAAATTTATTAACTTCGTTTTCTCCAAACAAGAACCCAGCTCCCCTTGGACTGATAGCCCAACCATTAACATCTTCAGGATCAGACCATAACAAATCACACATTCCTCCTTCATGAGGCACTTCTTGTTTTCTATCAAGAATTCTTATCTGGTCTACTGTATCTATTTCTGGACTCAATCCACCATGTATACAGAAAACACCTCCTTTCCCTCCTACAATTGCTCCAAGACTTAAGTAATCAAATACCTCACAACAATATCGCCATACATTGACAGTGCCATATTTTCTCATGCATTCATCGTAAAATCCATACACAGTAGTAATTTGTCTACTTTCATGATTTCCCCGTATTAAAGTCATCCGATCAGGATATCTCACTTTTAATGCCATCAATAATAGAAAGCTTTCAAGCGAGTAAAAGCCTCGGTCTACAAAATCTCCAAGGAAAAGGTACTGTGTATTGGGGCATTCACCACCAGTTTTGAAAAGTGTGATAAGATCATGAAGTTGCCCATGGATATCTCCACATATTGTTACAGGAGTATCAATATGCTGAATGTTGGCTTCCTGTATGAGTAGTTCTATGACCTTGGTGCACAATTCTTCCACGTCTGATTCAGGAACATGTTTGCAGTGTTTGATATTTTCAATTGTTCTAAATCATAGTTAGTAATGTCACCAAATGCTATCAAGCCACTGGGAAAACAACTTACTCATCTAGATTCAACATCACAATAGTGTAATCGCGTATGAGTGGTAAAGGTTGTGTTGAAATTTCCCCGATGTGGTTTGTCTCACTTCGCGTGATGGTGGAGATAATTTTTGATTTTATGTCACTGACTCAAAAGGCAAAAAAAAAAAAGTCGCGCTTAATTTCCGTTTTCGCTTTATCGGGATTTGCAGTCTACCTGGGTATAATAAACTTCTACTTATATCAAATTATAATACACAACAGAACTAAATAAACAAAAGCATTTGCTACTATATAACCATATCCAATACCCCCACCCCAAATCACCTTGCTCTGGTTGGCAAAGTATACTTTTGGAATTTAGCTTGTAATTGTTTTCTGACAGTAACCTTTTGAGCGCCAACAAAACTATCAATACTCACCTTAATAGCTCTATTCAAATCATTTTGACTGACAAACTCACTTAATCTCATCTTGGCGAACGCTTCTGCAATTCTTAAAATACTTTCTAAATGACGAACAGTGATTGGGAATGATCCGGTTGTTATCGACTCTCTTCTTAAATCAGCGTAGACCCTGGCAACTTTATCCATATCCATTTGATGTAACTTAGGCTGAACCTTCACACGGGCATATTGAATGTATTTAACAAGGAGATCTTGTGGGATTGGTGAGATTTCTTGTTCCTTTTGTTTATTCAAGTCGTTGATCTTAGCTGATCTTGATCTTTGAGCAGTAGCAGCTGTGTCATCATCTTCATCATCTTCAATTTCATTGGTAGGATGTGATCTCATGTGTGAATCAACAACAAAACTAGCCAACCTTTCATCACTTTCTGGATTAACCAAATCACGAACAACACACAAGATATCAAATCTGGACAAGATGGGTTCGGTTAAGTCAACATTTTGTGATAATGGTAAAGTGGAATTATATCTGCCTCCATTTGGATTGGCAGCAGCCACAATGGCACATCTGGCTTGTAAAGTAGTAACAATACCTGCTTTAGAAATGGAAATGGTTTGTTGTTCCATAGCTTCGTGAATAGAAGTACGATCTTGATCATTCATTTTATCAAATTCATCAATTAAACAAGTACCCTTATCAGCAAGAACTAAAGCTCCACCTTCTAAGGTCCATTCACGAGTGATAGGGTCTTTTCTAACCGAGGCAGTCAACCCGACAGCAGAAGCACCCTGCCCAGTAGCGAATACGGCACGATTAGCGGTTTTTTCAAGATATTTCAAAATTTGAGACTTGGCAGTACCTGGGTCCCCCAATAACAATACATTGATATCACCTCTAATTGATAATTTACCGTTAACATTCTTTGGGACACCGCCGAATAAAGAACAAGCAACTGCAGTCTTGATATCCTTATGTCCATAGATTGAAGGAGCCATGGAAGAAATAATCTTCTCGATTATACCCTTTTCATGGGACAACTTTCTAAATTCACGCTCTTCTTCTTCAGTCCATAAGGTAACTAAATTACTATCAATACCTCCCATGAATGCACTTGTTTCTCTTCTTTTAATGGAATTAGCTTCTATTATAGTAGCGAAAACTGGGAACCCGTTCTTGGCATTCAAGTTACCATCATAATTATTCTTATATATACCCACAACTTCAATATCTTCCCCTGGTTTAGCTACATCAACCAAATCAGACAACAAAATGATTTCTCTGTGTCTTGGTAATCTACCAGCAGGAACAGTACCTGGAGCTTCTTGTAATGTTATTCTTTGGTAGTTTCTGTATAAGGTCTTTTCGGAATTCATCTTGAATGGACCTTTACTTTGACAATTAGTACAGAATGATATTCTAACTTCGGTGTTTGCATCTTGAACGAATGGACCTAAAACAGTACCACATTTCAAACAATCAAATTTAACATACTTCAATTGTGGGAAAACACCGGTTCTTCTGGTGACAACACCAGAAACTTTAATTAATTGGTTCAAGTTATTTTCTCTTAAATCACGTAAGTTCAAAAGATTTGGGAAATTGATGATTCTAACGTGAATTTCTTGATGAATTTGAGAGTAATTTGGATAATGTAATTCAGTAGCTTCCATGGCAACAATATCGAAGATCTTGAGCATTTCTTGGGGACTGGTGGCTAAAAATAATGCCAAGACAGCTTTGGAATCAGCTAAATGGTTGTAACTAACTTCTAAAGATTCGGCATTGACTTCACCCAAAGTTCTAATTCTGGCACCATACACAGATCTACCATTTTCATCAGTGTATTCCAACAAGAATGATTTTAATTCACGAGCAATAGATCTACTAACGGCAGGTTGTAAGATCCATTCTGTTATACTTGGAGCCTTTATATCAGTCAAACTTTCCAATGATAATTCTTCGTTAAAAGGATCAATTTCCACATCATCCATGAAGTCATCTTGATCCTCGTCTTGTTGTTGAAATCTTCTTCTTCTTCTTTGGATAGGCAACCCATATTGATCCATGATTTCGTCATCTTGGTCTTCAGCACCTTCATCGTCTAAAAATGCTTGTCTTCTGGATCTGTTGGCTCTATTCAAGATAGCATCACGACGATTTAATTGGTCGTCAATTCTTCTTCTGGTTGCAGCATCCAATTCATCATAGTCTCCTTCATCGTCGATATTTTCATCGCCCAAGTTATAATGATCTTGTTCAGGGTTAACTCTGTAATCACGTTCCAAATTCTCCATTAAATCATCTCCGTCTTCTTCGTCACTAGGGTTTAAATCAGCAACGTCATTGTGAATTTCATCTTCTTCATCCAATTCATCAGCATCAAATGGAATAGCAGGTGAGGAGGGTGGAAGTTGTGGAGACGATGCTAACATGGGAGAAGACCCAGCATTGTATCTCTCGTCGTCTTCCTCGTCCTCGAATGCCAGTCTCTTTCTTGAATTACGTGGTTGGTTTGACATTTGGAACAATCGGCAATGTGTATGATTGAAAGAAGGAAATCTAACGTGTATGCTTTTTTTAAAAATTTATTTGGTGTTTGACATAAATATTAAAAACGGGCGAACTAAAAAAAAAAATTAGAATTGAACGCGTAACCAATTGCATTTCCTAATTGGGTTAAATTGAACTTTTTTGTGGTGCTACCAATTTCTTTGCCTGCTTGATTTTTTTTTCGCAGTCAAGTGCTTTAACAGTACAACACAACTATTTATTAGTTCATCACATTAGAACTAGTTGACATCTGTAGTAAGCTGTTTTCTGATCAAAATAGCAGTCATACGAGAACTCAAACAGGTACAACACATTATATTATTTTCTGTAGTCCTCGTTTAACTAAAGAAAGAACCCGCCTTTTGATGTTGCCTTGCCAACTGGCAAATGTTTATAAACAAACCGATTTACGAAGTTGACAGAGAAGCTTTTAATTTCTCATTTTTTTTTAATTCGTGACGAGTTCAAACCATAGGGAGCAAATCTGAAAAATCTTGTGCAAACAAGGGGCTCGATTTTCGCTCGGGGCTTAATACTCCATTAATGCCGCACGGCACAAAAACGGAGTTTTAAGGCATTGTTGATGTCATCTCAACCTACTGAATCTAATGGTAGAACTAGTCATATTGGATATGACAACTATATTAATGATGTTTATTGATGTCAGCTAACTACAATAAACTTATTATGTGTATTACATCTCTATATATATATATCCAACTCAAGTACAATCCCTCTTGGGGGGTGTTTCCCCGCAGAATTCCTTTTTTATTTTTTCTTTGTTTTTTTTTTTTTGACACCTTGTTTGTTTGTTTATTCTGGGCCTTGCAATAAGGGATGGTCAGATAAACCAACAGAGTGAATGTCATGATCATGATGGGCATCTTGTCCTGGACCATGGAAATGTCCACATGGACATTCATAAATATCTGGCTTAAGAATAAAATGTTTTTCGGTAATTAACTCGAGGTCACCTGGACTTACTTGTCTTGTCAACTCTTCATCACTCATAGCTATATCACTCATAACCGAATCAAGAGATTGGGCATGGCTGATTGGGGTGATGGTCCCATGAGTAGCATCAACAACAGCATCAGTAGTTTTATGAAGCTGGTGATGGTGATGATGATGATGATATTGGGCTTGCTTTTCTTGAGTCATATTATCGTCTATATAGTGATTATGATGATTATGGTGGCCGTGATGATGATGATGATGTTTGTGATGATGTTTATGTGCAGTGTAATCCTGTGTAGATGTAGGAATCAGGGAAAACTGGCTTGTTTTTTGTTTCTTTAATGCTTGTTGCAACGAATCTTCAAAACTAGAACCTAGGGTAAGCGATGGCATTTTTATAGCAAAATTTTCTTATTTTGAGATTTTGTGGTAAACGTGTAATGTTTGCAACAAAAGGAGGGGAATATGTGTACGTGGCGAAAGTGTATTTACTCCGAAACTATTCAAACAATGGGTTGCTGAGAAAACGTGTAAATATTATGGCTTTTTTGTAAAACGTTGTATAGATGAAATGTGTAAGTTAGGTTTTTTTTTTGCCTATACTTGGGGTGAAACAGTATTTTTCTTCTTTTTCGGGAAATTAAACATTGAGATTATCCATGTGGTATGCAACCCATCGTGGTACTTTTATACTAAGTGACTATAATTCGTAATAATATTTAAAATTAAAATAAATCAACAAAGTTGCAAAAAAAGAAAAGACTGACAACGAGATCACCCCCCCCCCCCTCATGGGGACCAAAAGTAAATAAAATTTGATTGCACCCATTGCCCACGCCTTGGGGAAAATTTCAGTTCAAGTAGCTGACCTTGCCAGTAAAGTGGGCACGGAAACTAATAGCCGTTATGTGTTTAATTACAATACTTCAATCTGATGACCATGTAACCCGTCTGTATTTTTGTGTATTGTTAGTTGTGAAACACTGACTAGGTTCATCCGGAACCGGATGCGGATCTAGATCTTAAAAATGTATGTCCTGTTTGGTCATTAATCGCTGTGCTTAGACGGCAGAAGCAGCACGCATTAAATGTCAACCGTCTCGTAAAAGTAACGTTGTTTATTTTCATGTCATTGTTATTGCTAGTGATGTTGCTAAGAAAGTCACGGAATAATTGACCAAACTTGCAGCAGTGACCAAAACGAGTCATTAAATCCTTAACCAACGTTAGAAAATATTTTTTTTCCGTTTGAGCATGACGAAGCTTTTTCTTTTTCTTCCGGGCAAGGGGGGGGGCGAGTGATTTGCAGCTTCTGGCAGATTTATCAGATCGGATTTTTTTTTTCTTCGCTACTGGAAAAGCTTGTCTTGATATTCTTAGTTTGTTGTATTATACAGTCTTCAACTTGAATGACCTAATGATAATTCTATGTTCAAAACTACGTTGGAGAATTTATCACAAAATTGTACAATATTTGAAAAAAAGAATGTGAAACCGACAAGTTTAAACTTAACAACCAACCTACCGGCTATAGCGACTAGCAACACGACCGAGAATCTAAAAGACTTATCCGCCCGTGTATAATTGCCCTAAAACTTTTCTATTTTGGAATTCTACTGATTTGGAACCTGAGACAAATAAGTAACACCATATTGCAAATAGGTGCAATTCCGGCTAGTTTGGTAGCAGCCTCCAAACAAAAAAAAAAAATAAAAATAGAAGAGAAGCAAAGGAACCGGAAAAAAAGAACCAGAAATAAAAGGGTCTAGATTTGCCCGAGCTACTACTGCTTAATCAACTTGGCATCAGTACCATAGTTTAAAATTATTGTCGATTTTGCTTTCTATTTCAATTCCAACAAGCAGCATATAGTTTATATTTGATCTGTTAACATTTTCTTCTTCGACTATGTTTGATTCCATTAGTTTACACCTTGTATGGAGTTGTGCCTTGATGACGTAATCCTGCAATTCTCAACTGAAATATTCATTCAAGCAGCGCGTCACATTCCATTGTATCACTTTTTTGTCCTCATTAAGTTTCCTCTTATCTATTGCTGGAAACCTATTCATGTAACATCTTCAAAGTGCGGAGACGACCAATAGTCCAGATCCTGTAACGCAGACTAAAATTTGAATTATTCACAATCACTTTTTCACCAGCTGCAATCCATATTATCAGTTATCATGGAAGGTATACCAAATAGCCAAAACCATCACATTCAAATCAAAGAATCCTTCCTTGTAGGTAATGCTCTTTTGAATTTCACATCAATCTTTGTTTCCCTTGGAGTATTCCTTTTTGGGTTCGAACAAGGTTTAATGTCGTCATTGATCACCAATAAATATTTCAAAGACTACTATGACAACCCAACCCCCGCAGAAATTGGGATAATGATTGCAATTTTGGAAATCGGGGCACTCGGATCATCCTTTATAGCAGGAAGAGTTGGTGATAAAACAGGAAGAAGAAAGACAATACGGGTAGGATCACTTATATTTGTCATTGGGGGTATCATTCAAGCAACTTCAATTAATATTTTAAACTTAAGTGTGGGGAGATTCATTAGCGGTATTGCCATTGGGTTCCTAACTACAATTATCCCATGTTATCAATCAGAAATTAGTCCACCTGATCATCGTGGGTTCTACGCTTGCTTAGAATTCACTGGAAATATAATTGGGTACAGTTCTAGTATTTGGTTAGATTATGGATTTTCGTTTTTGGAAAATGATTATAGTTGGAGAAGCCCCTTGATTGTTCAAGTTGTCATGGGAACATTGTTATATTTAGGTACCTTCATAATTGTCGAGACTCCGAGATGGTTATTGGACCATAACCATGACGTGGAAGGTATGATTGTCATTGCTGATTTATATGGTGATGGAGACGTGGAAAACGAACATGCCAGAAACGAATATAGAAATATCAAGGAGAATGTATTGATTGGTCGTATTGAGGGTGGTGAGCGCTCTTACAGATATTTATTCCAAAGATATGCAAAGAGATTGTCAATTGCTTGCTTTTCACAAATGTTTGCTCAATTCAATGGTATTAACCTTATTTCATACTACGCGCCCATGATTTTTGAATCTGCTGGTTGGGTAGGAAGACTGGCTATATTAATGACGGGAATTAACTCAATCATTTATATTTTCAGTACTATTCCGCCTTGGTTTCTTGTTGATGGTTGGGGAAGAAAACCATTACTTATCTCAGGAGGTGTATTGATGGGATTACCATTATTTATCACTGCATATTCGTTATATTTGAATAATCAATTAACTCCAACTGTGGTGGTTGTATGTATTATAATTACCAATGCAGCATTTGGATACAGTTGGGGTCCAATTCCTTGGTTGATGAGTGAAGTATTCCCCAATACTGTCAGATCAAAGGGAGCAGCAGTAAGTGTTGCAGTTAATTGGTTGTGTAATTTTATTGTGGGATTTGGATCTCCCGTATTGTTAGATTTAATCAAATGGAAAACTTATTTGATTCCTGCTACATCCTGTGTCATTTCAATATTTGCAGTGTATTATTTGTTTCCTGAGACAAAGGGGTTAAGCTTGGAAGAAATGGGATCAGTATTTGATGACAAGTCTTCCATTTTCTCATTCCATTCGTCTGGTAATGGTTCTAACTCAAGTATTCGTTATGGTTCAATATCAGAACCTTCTGCTTCAGAGCCATTACACCAAGTTTCATCGGCTTCCATTCAAAGAAACCCAGCAACCATGAGATCAGACTTGGATGGATATATAGCTGTTCCAGCAAGAATTGCCTCTCCCTTGAAAATTGATATTAATTCTTCAGGTGCATCATTTGATACTCCTCTTATTACAGACAGTGTCCCGGAAGAGATTGAACCACCCTCTTTTGAAGAAATCATCAAGTTTAAACAAAAGCAGTTTGCTCAATCAAACATGCTTACCAGATTATTTATGTCAGGAACATTTAGCTCACAGGATGTTTAGTTAAACAAGACATTATGCTAATATATATATATAAATATATAATAAATAATTAAAAATCTATTTCAAGAGAATATCCATTTCAATATCACGTAAATCATCTTTTCTAGGAATACCCAGCTTCATACTCTTTTTCTCATCAAACAATTTCCCCAATTCTCGTTCAATTTCTGGGATCAAATAAGAATAATTACACTTTCTAGAACGTACCCTTGATTCACGTAATAATCTTTCTGCTTTATCATATGCCCCTAAATGTAAATTCACAACTCCTAACCCATAAGTTGCCAAAGCAACTGTTTCATTAATTTCATTATGTTGCTTTATTATTTCTTGCGGTACGGTCTTTGCAAATTCAAGCACTGATTCAAATGATTTGATGGCCAATTGAATACACACATTCTTAGAACTGACGACCTTATCATACAATTCTTGATCTTCAGCTGATACTTTCGTTTTCAAAGTTTCCTGAATCAGCTCCTTGTCATCTTGATCCTGCAACAATGATTCAGTCTTTAACCTTTCATATTCTATTCCTGTCAAATCTGAGAATTTCCGTCTTAAGGAGATTTCTTGAGCTTCCAATTCTTCGGCTTGCATGTATAATAATGAACCTAAATTACATTGCGATAATAACATCTTGGAAGGTTCCACATCGGCTAATAACATAGCTTCGCTCATAGATATCTTCACCTTTGATGCCATGGCCAAATCACCCGAGGAGATGCAAATGGCACTTAATAAGTCCATAGCATTGAAGAACTCATCGGTGAATGGCTCCCAAACTTCTGGAGTCTTTTTGACCCGGAATTCCTCACCGTGATTCCCGTTAATCACAATAGTGTCGTTATCAAGAGTAGCAGTGTATGTGTTGACATCATCCTTACTATCTGCTCTATTAACTAAGCTCAATGGTTTAGGGCTGGTTAACACCTTGTTCACTTCATCTTGCGCAATTATCAAATGAGTCACAAGAATAGCTTTACAAAGCTGAGGGTTCTCTCTATTCATTTCCACCAACTTAATGGCAATTCTCAAGTCTTTTTGAATCAAATGACGTCTATGTTCTCGACTCTTCAATCTCTTACCATGCTTCGAATCAGGAGATGCCGTAAGCACCGTTAAATACAAGGTAGCAATTTCATTATACACAAAAGAAGCATCAGCTTTCATATTCAATCTCTCAAACATTTCAGCAATTTTCAATTGAATACCAGTGTATTCATCTGACAAAGGGTCCATATTGATCTCTTGACAATGCTCTTGTGCCTGTAAATAATATTTCAAAGCTAACTGATAGTCATTTTCACCTTTATCACTTTCAGCCCACAACCCTTTTCTTAAAATCTTAGCAACTGAACTAGGAAATGTATGTTTTGGCCACCATATATAGTATGCTGCCCCAGTTAGTCCTATGAACCCTAATGTTGTGTATAGAAACTTCTTGAATATTGAAGTTCTGGGCTGTGGTGGCTGAAAATTGTATGATTGGTTGTAATTGTAATTGTATTGACCCTGGCTAGAGTTGAACCTGGCTAGCACAAGCAAAGGGTTCAGTACATATTTATTCCTAACTAGCCTTCTAGAAGCTTGTGAAATTAAGATCCTAGTGGTCATGCCTGTATCATTCGCTTTGCCTTAGTTCTTACTGGCTAAACTACTGTCTATATTTTTTTCGTGCTGCCAAATCTTGGTCTACATAGGTCGGATCGAAGTCGTGTGAATTGCCAAGAACTTCAAATCGGCAGCACCACTAGCTGAAATATTCTAGAAGAATCTTAAAGAAACCTGGTACTACCTGCCAAACACACGAAAACAGTCTAATCAAACATCAACCAGTGGCTTCATCATTGCTTTTCCATCCTTTCCGAATACCGATTAAACTACAATATTACAATTGTATTTGCCATGTACACGACCAATTCCCTTTGTAGCAGAAAATATTACAACAGATGGCAAACCTAATATATACACGAAAGAGTTTCAAAGTCCCTCTTGGATACATTGACTTCTAAACAGTAAATGTCCAATATCTTATCAGTTTTTAATCCACCTCCCTCAAGGGATTTATCAGATGCAGAACTAGGAAAAGCATGTCTTCCCTGCACGGCCATCCAATCATTTGTCGCTATGGCAGGTGGGGCATATTTGAATTCACCAAATCAGTTCAAGGATAAGGCCGGGAAAATCGATTTCGTTAAACATCCATTATGGTGGCAAAGATCAGTGAGAGGTGCAGGGATTGTATTGTTTGGGTTTGGAGCCTACCGAGCTGGAGAAGTTATTCAAATCTTATTAGAAGATAGATTTGAATAAAGTGTTGGTGCCATCAATGCAGATACATGCATAGAATGTCGAATATAGGGTTTAAATTATTTTTTTAAATCCTTGTTTGTATATAGTTATGATCTTTTAAAGGTGTGATATAGTGCTTACATCTTGGTCACTAGATGATATATCTTGTATATAGGTCAAAATAGACAATCGGAATCAATAGAATATTGAATTTTCATGCTTAAATTATTATTAGAACGAATTTCATTGTAAGGAATTCTAGAAGATAACTATCAGGCAACATGGAAATTACCAGACAATATAAACCTGTAATTATGCCCTGTTTTAGGTGCACTATGGTTAGTACGCAATATTACACAAAATGAAAAACATTCAGATATGGAACATAAAGTACACCTAGTGTTCAACGAGAACCAAAAAAAGGCTTGGCTTTAGTATATATCGATCAAATAATGTTAAAAAAAATAGCATCTGATATTGTGAAGACCAATATTACACTAGGTGCAGGCGAAGCATATTTAGTAACAATGACGTGATTTGAAGGCCCAGATTTGAAAAATAGGATGTGACATGGGATTAGCGCCTAACAGATAGCCATGCTTCGAACTGCCCAACGTGGATCTTGGATTAGAAGCTGTGCTTCTTGATTTTATTGTTGACGTGAAGACGGTAAAAATTACAAACCATATTGTTCTTTTTTTTGGGTATTTTAATAACGGAAAACTTTTCCACCTTTAGATGGTAAGAATAAGCGAAGAATTGTAATCAAAGCTAGTAATTATACCAATATTATAATTAGAAGAAAACCCAACCCATTGTAATTAAATGAAGTACACGTATTTGCAATGACAAGAGAAGATAAATTTTTCACTGCATGCGATATCCAAGAACAAAATAAAAAGCTTCACCACTCTAAAGATCCCCCATAAGGTGGCTTAGTCCCTGCATGGGTAGTACATATGATTTAGCCGACATACTTGCAGTATTTTATCAAAACTTAAAGAATACCAACAATATACTCGAATAATATTAGAACACGAAAAATCATTGCTAAAAAAATATTTCAGCATGAAGATCCATAAAATATTACCGCCCCACAAGCACACAAAAGAGCAATGTTGGCAGTTAGTTAATTGAAATGAGGGTTGCAATCACAGAACTGGAAAATAAGTCCAATTACAGAGGCTATATCCGTTGTAATAAATCAACATCATCAACCAGCTATTCACCAACAAACGGACACAACCATTTGATTAAGGTGATAAATCTTCACTTCAAAGAATCAAATTAGCAGCAGTTGCATACACTTTAATCGTTTAATCGATAATCTAATCTGGTTGAGATTCTATTTAGCAAGGTAAATAGACTAGATCTATTGTGATTTTGTGGTATCAGGAAACTACCTTCTTATTCAACTTCATTGCTTCACTATTTGTTCGAACATAATGACGAAAATTAAACTTTCGCCAAGTAAGACAGCAGCTGTACATTAATCATCCATTTTCTGATACAAAATCCTTAAAAGATCACTTTTCACATGTCCAATTAAACCTCCTGCAGGCAAATTTGTGGAGATTATGGGGGAAATAAAATCTCTTACGATGTTCGAACCAAAACAAACTTCTCCCCGTAATTGAAATTGTGGCCTTACATTAGTGTCTCTGGTCCTTTAAAATACGGACATGGAAAGAAGCAAAAGCAAGTGCTCCCTAACTAAGAAGCGATAGCCAAGGAATTAGTTTACGCCATCAAATGGCAAATAGATAATGCGCCCATTATACTTGGAAATAAAGTTTGTTGTGGTACAGGATAAGGTTATTTGTGGTTCCGATTTTGGATTTTAACTTATCGAGTCGGAGGGAAAAATTGATCACCAATGCAACATTCAAAGATGATTATGAGTGAAGTGGACAAGAGTTTTTATCTGAGTTGTATAAAATGGAGATATTTGTTCTCTAAGCAAGATATTGAGTTCAAATCCCAAAAGAAACTATCATGTGAGAATAAACTAGGAGTTTATTAGGTTTAGTATTTGTTTTCTAACATTTCCTGTAATATTTGCGTGTTCCAACTAATAGGAATAAACCTAAAATCTCCTGGAAAAGTGGGGAGCTCAATTTTTCCAATGTTTGTGTTTCTGCCAATAGAACTTCAAGTATATGATGCAGATAGGCTCTTGTCCATGCTGAAACTCCAGAATATTTCTGCAAATTAGTGTACAGAACAATGCCCCCATACCGCGGGAAAACTTTCCTTCTGTCGTGTTTTCTTTTTTGAGTTAAACGAAACAAGTATTAAAGGGCCTGAGCACATAACCATGCATAAACTGCAAATAACCAAAAAATAAAAATAAAAAACAATGAAACACCACATTGATTAATAATAAGGTTTTCGCATCGGTCATAAGTTAGTTCTAGCTGTGGAACGATGTTTTCATTGCAAGCACATTGTGTAAAACACGAAGTACTAGCGCTTAAAAGTAAGGTACAGCATAAATTCAATTATCAATAATTTTGCAACATATGAGATATCCCTTTGATCATAATATATTAGGGTTAGAAGTTAAAGTTGTTAGGTTGTCTGGGTCGCGGCTAGCAATGAGGGATGAATGCAGCCTTGGCTCGTGGTTAATTGAATGTTTGACATAAATCGTAACATTTTACTCATAACCTGGCCCGTAGAGTAAAGTTCTTCAAAGAATTTTCTTCTAAGGAATAGCCACAAATTATATCACTGCTTTCTCACTTAGTCCCGGGCAAATTAGACACTTGCCAGTTGTAGCCTCGATTGAATAGTTTGTTTTTAAACTTCCGGATGACAGGCTATCTACTGTAACATAAAGCCATCACGCAAACTACCACCATCACTATTAACATTACTAACCCGCCTTGACTGCATATGAACACCTTCGATTCCGTAACCATCATATCACGTCATTAACCAAAAGTACCAAACCTGCGGAGTTATTATCTACCTATACCATTTGAGAAGGTGATTTAAATTATGAAACAGGTCAACTATTGCATAGGTTTTTGTTAAAAGCCAGGGCAATCTTTATCATGGCGTTAAAATTCTGTCAATGTTCGCTTTGTTCAGCTTGGCAAATCTATTGATATCTTAAAAAGGAGAAATTAAAATTAAAACTCCTTTTTTCAATTCAGCGAGAAAAATGTGCTTCTGGCCTTTAAACTTTTAAATTAAACTATTTGAATTTTTTTTTTTTTGCGAACTGAATAAAATTAAATATTTTTTTGACTAGATCTATGCCCCCTCCTCTAAATAAAAAATATATTATGCATATTTGGATAGATTCGAGTCACAGCAATTATTGCCGCCTTTCTGCAAAAGAGACTGAGAACTTCACAAAACCTATTTTACAAATTGAAGCACAGAGTCATTAATGCTCCCTGCAGGTCCAATTGGGAAAGAAATGCCTTTATTAAATAAATAGCCACCTCATAAGCTGGGATCTAATAATTTTATAGTGTGAAACTATAGATTTTATTCGGACACTATCATCGAAAATAAAAGGTGGAAAAGAAAAAACAATAATAATAATATTTTAAAAAAAAAAAAATAGAATTAAGCTTCTGTGAGAGGAAGAAAACTGTGAAGTGCAATAAAATAATTTATTTTTTTGTTTTCAGTTTGCAGATACAAAATCTTTCCCGTTAGAAAAGATTTCAACTTTATATAAAAGCCAGTTAAGTTTTCAGTTAAGCACAATAATTCTAACAACCTATATTTCTAATCAAATTTTCCTCCTTCAATAGCAACTATCAATTATCAACTTCCAGCTCCCTCACAACTCCCATAAGTCCAATATTTAGAAAAACCTACCTTTCTTTCGTTCAGCATCCTGCTCTTTAAAAGTTTGGTGCCTCAAAAAATAATATATTTATATTTTTTTATTTTTTTTTGGTTCAGTTGTGAAATCCTAGATCGCGCAATAGAAAGGTGACCGATATCTTGCTTAAATCATTTAGTTATAGTCTTTTTTTGAAAGATTATATTTATTCAATAATTGGTAGGTAATACTCATAGTTGTCACTCCCAAGATCAGAAGTACCAAAAATATTAACCCTCATATCCGATACCAGTTTTGTTACACTTCACCCTTGATATATTAGCCTTAGATATTGTACCACGAATTAAAGCGTTAGCTTAGCATAATTTTTTGACACTATTTCAGAGGTTTAGTGCTATATCTATTACGAATTACTAATTAGTTACAATCTTGACCCAAAGAAAGTTATAAATTTGCCCGTACGCCTGCATTAATAACATTTTTTTAATGACAGTTAGTTAAATCTAGCGATTCTATTATGACTATGGATCAACAGTACCTAGAGTCTTCTTTAGATCTACAAATTAATCCTCAACTACTGATGCAGCAGTCGAGAGGGCACCTGACTCCTAATCAAGATTTTAACCAACAGCGTACTAACACACCAAAGAATATCCAAGCGCATTCTTTAGTGAATAATACACCCACACAACAAACTCCTGAGCCCGACCCCTCAGAGGAGCAACACCAACAACAACAGCAACAGCTACAAAACTCACAGCGACATACACCGGACCAAACTGGGTCACAAAAGAGACAAGAACAAGTGCACCAGCAGCCACAACCAGTGCAGATGCAGACACCGATGTTTGGGCATCCACCTACATCAATGCTGTTCAAAAATGATTTTGATTTGCCGGCTCCAAATCCTAGCACCTTAACAGCATTTCTGGAAAATCAGTATAGGCAACAGAAGCAACCGTTCCAAATGCAACCTCGAATTGGATTGTCGCATCAACCACTGGTTCCGCCACCACCCGTCCCGCCACCTTATTCTGCTCCCCATATACACAATAGTGGGTATTATCAACTTTCAAATGGGTTTCTGCAACCACCTATTCTGGTTCCATATGGTGGAATCCAAAAACCTTTGTATAATTTAGAGTATGATGATCCAAATGAAAATCCACTAAGTTATAATACAGATCGTGGATTAGTCGTACCAATACCGCCATTACATATACAACAACAACTAGTGAATAGTCTGGATCCGATTAAACAAGATATTAATAGAATTGAAAATCTACAAAATGGGAGCTCAAGAATAATCACTCAAGATATGGATGGTCACCAAATATTACAATCGAATTGCTCTCGTTGCAAGAAAAAGTTTGAAGAACCACTAATAGTGCCTAAAACTAAAGGTGAGTCTGGTACTCGCTTTTTAGCCGAGGCCAAGACTTTCAAATTATGTCAACATTGTCGTGATTTACAAAGACAGAGATCAAGAAGATGGCAAAAGAAAACCAAAGATAAAAAGGGTGTTTGTCGTCGTTGTGGATCGGAGATACCAATTGAAGAACAAAAATTTGTATTATGTCCTTCTTGTAGACATAATTTAAGAGCACGAAAAGCAAATCGTGCAGCACAGGGCAGATGCGTGCATTGCTCTGGTCCATTAGATTCTTCTATCCTAACTAATGATGATACTTTGGTATCAGCTACTTCTTCCAAGAGCTCAACATCAAGTGAAGGTTCCAAAGATGGAGAGCGTGGACGAATGGGCAACTATAAAGTTTGTAAAAGATGTCGTGAAAATGACAAAATAAGAAGAACCAATTTGGAGAAGATGGGTAATTGCAACCGTTGTGCTAAAGCTTTAGATCCTGAAGATTTTGGTAAACATAAAGTTTGTGCTAAATGCAGATCCAGAAAAAGGAAGGGTTCTACCTCTGCCAGTTCTCCCACGTCCTCAACAATTGCAAATAGTCCAATCCTTAATAACATTGGTAATACCTTAATGAATTCTATTCCTCATACTATAGCAGTAGCTGGAATGTTGCCTCAAGAACAATCCGGTATGACAATTCTTCCTCCTGGTACTGCTAATGCTTCATATCCTGAAATGGGAGGTGGCCAATATGGTGTACCGTTTCAACATCCACATTACTCACAGCAACAATATGTTCCTGTTCAACTGTATGGACCACAAGGGCAACTGCATCCCTTTGGACTCAATCAACCAGGAAAACCACTTCAATACATGCCAATGAATCAACAGCAGCAGCAACAACAACAATCTTATTCTTCAGACTTCCACAATTATTCAAGTAATAATCCAAATTAATTTTGGACATGTAAAGGGGACCGGTAGTTTTTACTGGCATTCAAAATGGGTTAATTTGTAAAATTATCAGTATATGTTTATTTCTTTTAGGTAAATTTTAATTAAGATCACGGTTTTTTTTTTTAAATTACACAAACAAAATGCATTCCGAAGTATCCATATAAAGGGATTAGTAACCGGTTCATATTAAGAGCAAGCAAAAAAATATTACAGTATTAGTTCGAATGAAGTCCAAGCAGCTGTCTATGTTGATTTCCAGTGTTTGAAACAAACCGAGGAGAAACTCTATTGTCCAAACTTGAACTTGCTTTAAGAATATTATTTTTTCGCAGTCTGTCCCCCTTTTTTTGTGATTGTAATCTTACAGAAGGGCGCATTATTATTAAAGTCAATTTATGCACGATCCTATAATTGTATAAAAAAAAATATCCTTCAAAAAATAATAAGTACAATGCTTCTCGGGAGAACACGTCGATAAAGCATAGAAACGCCCGGAACGACTTCGGGATATAAGTCCGTTTCACCGTGCTCATACTGTATAAATTTTAAAAAGACATGAAAGATTTCAAAATCTGATCCCGCTAAATCTATGTAGAGAAACTAATTAGGTCAAAAAGAGCCCAAAATGACATTTTAATGCCACGTCTCTGACCGGATCAGAGTCCAGCCAATCATATTCGCTTATTTGGTTTCAAAATGAATATGTTCTAGCTAAAACTAATTATCTACTGTATATTCCTTTAAATGTTGAAACTAGGTAAAAACAACACCTAAAAAACTACACAGGAGGTGTTAAACATCAACATATAGATCACTACGTGGGTTAATATAAGAGAATATCCGTTGGATTACCCGGATGTGTAATAATATTTTTATTTTCTATTGCCACTAACCAATATAGAAACATCATAAAAGAAACTTTTCAATAAATATTTAACCAGACTGTATAAAAGTTTCCCATTTACCTTTGTTCTTTCAATTGCTTCAAAATATTATATAATGCATGCACTACTCGAATTCTAGCCTTCATTATATTTGATAGGCTAGAACAACCACGCTACCAACAGTATTAATATCAAACTAGTTACAGCCAATAAGATTCTGCAAGATTCCATTTCATCTTGAAAGAGTGGAAATTCAGGCTTCTTTGATAGATTTGTGATTCCATAGCAGCGTGTTTTGCTATTTAAGAACACTTCCTTTAATTTATCACAATGGATCGTATTCCAACCACGTTCTTATCATGACTAACCATTTCGATACGCCAGCACCCAGTTGATATAGAAACGATATGAGACTATTCCCTTTCAATTTTATAAGGTTGGCTGATTTAATGAACTCAATCTGTGTATAAAATGGACTGAAAAGGGCGACAGGCCCGGTTGAGTGTATTTTTGATGTTATGACAACAATCTTTAAGATAGGAGATCATGGTGGAGATCAATTCCTGTTGAAGCAAATGTGATTCCTAAAATAGTATTAGTTGAGTCTAATTTTGTGGCTATCTGTTTTTAAGTTAATTTAGGAGATCATAAAAATGGGGCGTGTGAAATCACAATCTAGTCATGACTTTTCTGCAAACAATTATTGCCTCAAATTGGATCGGGTGACTTTTTTGATACCTTGAAGCTTAGAATATCCCTGTTTGTTCAAACTAGAACATAGTTTGAGCCCAAAGTTATGTTTCCCACATCAGGCACTTTCATCGTGGATCAGGCTCAGGATTAAGAACTAATTCACAATCTTATGATCTTTTAATCCTGTGTTCAGAGCCATCACGCGAGTCCGAATACTCCTTGCTCCAATGATACAGTTATTTTCTACCAATCGATATAATTAATACAAATTCACATCTATCAAGTCAATATTCCGAAAAGATTTCGAGTTGCTGAAGATTTGGGACAATGGGTACCTACCTAGGATGAATTTGATGCTCCATGTTCTATGAAGTAATGTTCTATCAACTAGAGATGATTATGCCAAATACTTTGACAAAGTTCTCTCTAGAACCTTGGGAGTTGTGGTTGAAGCATGGTATAATTATTTGATTTCTATTACAGAGAGCTCGGGTCGTTTTTTTTTTTGCAAAAATATGACAAATGATTCAGAATAAAACAAGATGATGAGGAAAGTCTGCATTATTGAGTGTCAATCATAGAACTGAGAACGGCGATAACCACATTTCGAATTCCTTGAAACTATTGAATGCGTGTATGAATATCCAAGGCCATTAAACAATCCTCAGTTATTGCAATGCGTTAGAATTTGTGGAATATTGTATGCTTTGGGGGTTAAATCGATCTACATTATTTTTTACCCTCAAAACCAACCAAGAGCAACACTAATTATATTATATTGTTCCAAAATGAAATTAAACAAAAATGGCTAGTTGTTCAACGAGGTAAGTTGCACTAATTTGAAACAGAAATTAGTAAAAATTTACCAATAAATGGAATTGAATTGAATAAATTAGATTCAAAGTATGGAATCTCTACTGGGCATGCTTCATCGAGTTTATTATAGTGGTTAGAATCGACAAGGAAATGATATATTTGAAAATAGACTTCATCCACTTTTCTTGGCACATTGCACGTTACAGTTTCGAAAATTAATAAAGCATACAATGAAACCAACAAATATTGGATTGGAATCTAGATTCTTTGGTTGGATAATGCGGTTCGCGCCCTGGTTTGTTTTTGTAACCCAAACTAACGGATTATAGTCAAGCTTTTAGACCTACGATAACATTATATACACAAAATAATTATGAAAGAACCAGAATGTTGAAACGAAAGTTTTAAGTTAAGTCCGGTGGAGCCGTAGGTGTTCTGGAATCATAATGAAATGAAATTAATACTTGGAATAGTAATATAGTTCGTGACTATAATAATGTCACAAAATTCGAGGCTGGAATCCTCTCCCCCCCCCCCTATATCGAGATGAGAATTATTCGTATAATAATAAACAAGTTTGACGAGATTGAAATTCACAAAAAAGTTAACACTTGCGTGTATGTAATGGACAATCGACAAGAGAAACGATAGGTCATGAAGAACCATTTCATTCTTTTGAACTAACTTGATAGAACTATTATGGCCTTTACAATCTATATATTGCCCTCCCCCCTTTTTTAACAACCATTATTGTGATTTTTATTCCGTCTACACGAAGGCAATTTCCAAGCAAATAAAGAAATAAGATATCCATGCCACAAAAATTCCAGTTTTGCAAGTATAACCCTTAAGAAAAGGACATCTTGGAACTTTGGCTCAATTTAGCTTGATGGTGCTTAGCTTACGAGTTTTTACAGTTGACTACACTTTTGTTCCGTTAATTTAAATTGATTATATTCTACTCCTTTCTTAATCATCATTAAATTTCCGTTAATTATGTCTTTGCTTGATCTCACACTGTATACTTTAGTTAGAGGTACCTGAAATTTCTTTTAGCCTCTTTTAATTTTTTTTTTTAGTTTGCTTTGCGGATTTTTATTTACCACCATGTTTACATTTGACTTTTTTTTCTTTCCCCTACTCCAGACAACACCACTTAATTCAAAGGTATCAGTCATTCCTTCAATAAGCCAAAGAAACATATACCATTATCACGACCTCGAACTAAATAAATCCAGCTACTCGTTTCTACCTATCTTAAAGTCATTGGTTCTATATTAAAACTGAAATTTGGATCAATCAACAATCACATTTACCTCCTCCCTTGATAACAGAATCTGAACATTTGCATTTCTCACCAACAAAGATGATGAATTGGAATAATTCATCGGATACCTCTTTAGGATCCTCCAAAGATAAAGATTTACCACCTGTTCCTGTCTTTTCATCAGTCACTGGATCAACAAAACTAGATGCTACTGACGATTCTTCCGAACTATTACAAGCTAAAACGTTAAAAAGAAAAAATTTTAAAAAGCTTTCCTTAGATGCATCTCCAAGTAAAGATAATGCTCGTGTTATAGATGACGATTCAATGATAAGAACGCCCATTTCATTAAGGCAAAGAAGACAAAGACCCGCGCCCATGCTCAAGTTAGCGTCATCTTCAGAATCTACCACTGCATCTCCACCTCCTGCTATAGCAATCGCACAAAGATCTCCTATAACTGGTTTAATTATTAGCCAAGCGTTAACCAGAAACAATAGCATGCCTGATTCTTCTGTTGAATTGAATATTAATAAAAGTAATAGAAATGTTGATCCTGACCAAGAAACTTCAGCCGATATAATTATAAATCAAATTTCTAATTTGGATCTTAACAATAAGAAACAAGGTCTGGTTACACGCAAAAGGCAAACAGTTATATCCTCCATTTCTCCTACCAAGTCAACATCTTCATCACCCTTGGAGCCAAGACCGGCATCATTTGCAACTGCGCTCAATACCATAGAGGATCAATCACCTATTGCCACCACTGGATCGTTTGAATTAAACACAAAAGATCTAGTGACATTAAAATCATTGGGATCAGGCCATTCAGGAACAGTTACCAAAGTACTTCATGTCCCAACTGAGAAAATCATGGCTAAGAAAATCATTCATATTGATCTGAAGAGTGTAATTCAACGACAGATAATTCGTGAATTACGTATATTGCATGAATGTCACTCACCATTTATTATTGATTTTTACGGTGCATTCCTTAACACCAATAACACAATAGTCATTTGTATGGAATATTGTAATTGCGGGTCTTTAGATAAGATATTACCATTATGTGAAAACAAACAGTTCCCCTTGATAGTATTAAAAAAATTGGCGTTTGCTATTCTTTCAGGGTTGAGTTATCTATATACAACGCATAAGATTCTTCATCGAGATATTAAACCAAATAATGTTTTAATGACACACAAGGGTGAGTTCAAACTATGTGATTTTGGTGTATCTCGAGAATTGACAAACTCCATGGCTATGGCCGACACATTTGTTGGTACATCAACATATATGTCTCCCGAGAGAATACAAGGATTGAATTATGGCATCAAATCTGATGTATGGTCCATGGGTCTAATGTTGATAGAATTAGCCAGTGGAATACCAATATGGACAGATGATGATGATGACGAGGACAAAGAAGGGGAGGAAAATGGAAACTTTGAAACTCGAGGACCTGAAGGTATCTTGGATTTATTACAAAGAATCGTCAATGAACCTGCTCCGACATTGTCAAACAAGATTAATCCTGTAACCAAAACTAAATATGATGGGAAATTATGTCAATTCATAGATTTATGTTTAATTAAAGATGATAAGAGTAGGGGATCACCTTGGCAATTATTGGAAGACAAGAATGGATTCTTACAGGGAGTTTCTGAAGGTGTTTATGATAAGGAACATAAATCCTGGGCCAAAAAAATACGGAAGTTAAGCAAAGAAAAGAATGAACAGGAAAAATAGTAATCACGATATAATGTGTATATATAATATCAATATATAACGAGTTTATAAATTAGTCATATCATCACTAACTGCTTTCGATATTTCTACCCCTTGAACCTTTTGGTTGTAACTTGTACTAGGTTGTAATCTTCTTGTACTTCTAATTTCATCAGTAGCATATCCAGGAATCTTGATATTCCAATTACGTTCTAAATGCAATTGAACATCTTTGGCATCGATACTATCAACTTTTCTATGCTTGGCCAATCTACATGCAAAACTAGTAACAGAATGAATGAACTCATCAGCAAGATCTAACAATAGTTCTTCAACATTACCATCAATATTCGTTTTCCCATCACCTTCATCTACTCCCATGGTGCTTACTAAATCAGTCAACTTACGTTTCTTCAATACTCGACCACTTCCCTTTTCCATGGCACTTGCACTTCCATCGGCAAGTTCAAATGTGGGCAACTTCATTATTGCAGGTGAATCCAAAAGAATACTTAAGGTGTTAGCAGCACCACCAGTCAATGTCGGCCTAGTGTCTGCATTAGAATTGAAAGTGACTATAGTGGGTGGTTTAACATCAACGGAACCCGAGATAGGTATCGATGGTACCGCAGGTTTTATTATACCTTGAAGACTAAACAACCCACCTGACCCACTGGAGGTACTGGATCCGCCTGGAGATGTCACTGATTTTGATCGCGCCTTCAGAGGTGTTTGCTGTCCTTTTGATTCTGAAGAAGGTGGCACTGTAGTTGGTTGAGTTGGACCGGAAGGTCCCATCGTTGGTGCTGGGGCTGAATTTGGAACTACTGGAGTTGCTACACCACCTGGAGCCGACGATGTAACAGCCAGTGGGCCAGCACTTAGAGGAGTAGCAGTAGGGACCAGAACTGGTGCTGATATAGATGGGTGACCCTGTTGTTGCGGTCCGGCTCTTTGTGGCATCTGCTGTTGTTGATGAAGGTGTGATTGCGGGGTAAGTGAAGTTTGTCTATTAGTAACTCCTTGTGGAGGCATAGGTTGAGGTTGTTGTTGAGGAGTAGGTATTGATTGTGGTTGGTAAGATGGTGTTGGGACCAGAGATGGAATACTTGATTGCAGAGGAACTTGTTGTATTACACGCTTAGCCTGCATTTGAGGAGTTTGTCTCATTGGTAGTGGAGTGCCAGCTTGTGATTGCATTTGACCAGCCATCATTTGTGCATTTTGAATGTTTCTTTGTTGCTGTTGCATAAACTGTTGCTGTTGTTGTTGCTGCTGTTGTTGTTGTTGTTGTTGTTGTTGTTGTTGTTGTTGTTGTTGTTGTTGCATTTGAGGAGGCATCTGACGTTGTTGAAGAGGTGGAGATTGGTTACCCATTCTTGCAGGTGTAGGAGCTCCTTGACCAGCGGCAGCTTGAGCAGCAGCGTTCTGTTTAGATTGAACTAGCAACTGGTTTCGAATATAAACACCGACTTTTTGAAACTGTTGGAACTTACCTTTCCACTCGACTATTTCTTTATCAATAGCAGCAACTTGTGCAGGAGTAACATTACCTTTCTTACTATTTTCCAATAGTTGTATTCTTTTCTGAACTTCAGCTAACTTTTGTCTAACTTGATTCAACCGTTCTACAGTTATATTGTTGGGACTGATACTAGGCATTGACTGTCCAGATCCGCTCGAAGACATAGGAGTACCTGCACTGACCGATTGTCTAATCTGGTTTGGCATCTGTTGGTTTTGTACAGGCGGTGATTGTTGAGGCATAAAAGGAGAGTGTCTCATTTGTGTTCCAACTGGAGTAGGCGCTTGTTTTTGTTGCATCAATGGTGATTGTCTCATATTTGCGTTTGGAGAAGGCATAACTGGGGTATTTCCTTGAAGCATTTGCATGTGAGGGGATGTTTGTGACGATTGAGGTTGTTGCTGTTGTTGTTGATTAAATGAATTGGTTCGCTGTTGAGCAGCAGCCAAAGCTTGTGCTTGTGCTTGCACTGCTTGAATTTGTTGTTGGTGTGATGGATCATTCAAAGGGTTTTGCTGCTGCGGTTGTGGTGGACGTTGAAGTTGTTGTTGTTGTTGTTGTTGTTGCTGCTGCTGCTGCTGCTGCTGCTGCTGTTGTTGTTGTCTTGCTTTCTGTTGATTCTGATAGTTTACCAATATTTTACGGATACCATCAGCTCGAACGAAATGCTGTTGTCTCTCGCTTTCAGTAGCGGCAGTTTTTGCCAGTGCCAATTCTGATTTTAATGCTTGGATTAGATGAGCAAGTTGATTAGCATTGATATTCACTTGTCGAGGACCATTGACACTACCACCCTGTTGTGGTTGTCCTTGACGATTCTGTGGTTGATTGTTGTTTCCACCACCAATGTTTTGGTTTGACATACCTTGATTACTATTCATGATTGTTGTTTTCTATAAAAATGAAAATGACCAAAGTAAACACACAATAAAATTAATAAATAAACTATGGTTCAATATAACCTTGGAATGTTACTTAGGATACTATTAACACGATTTTGATTATTAATTATGCTGGTTGTATATCTTTGCTAAAATATTGTACATGAATGTAAGTGTAAACTTTGTGCTAATTTTGTTCAAACCACTTGACAAAAAAATTCAAACGCACGTGATGGTTTACACGTGATTATACCAGATCTGTGGTTGCCAAAAGTAACATAGCAGTTTCAATGCATAGTTTTACAAAGATCTATCTAATACTACTACCTATAAGATGTTTAATTCTTTTTTTTTTGTTTAACAAAAAAACACAAACCATATATCTATGCAAGTTTATATTAAAAATTAAATATTGTAAATAAAGAAAACTGATAATGCTGATATCAAGAAAGACCATGAAAATAGGATATTAGACGCGGAAGAAGTATTCTTTTCTTCTTCTTGTACCAATTCGGAACCAGCTTCTTGACCATCGGTTTGGAAATTGTCGTCAGAAATAATCTCAATATTTTGTTCGTCAGTGTATACTGCTTGGGCAACAGATATCTGCTTACCTTCTAGATCAAAATACACGTACATTCTCCTTAGGATGTTATCACCTACAATAGATAAGCTATTGCTCTCGTCAACATCTATACCCAAAGTACATGTGTTAGTACCCGCTGACCTTATCATTTCAGTCATAGGTATATCTATTGGCTGACCATTGAAGTTGAGTCTAAGAAGCGTGGTAGCTGGAATATTACAGTCAATAATATATTGGTTCTTGTCTTTCAGGAATGTTGCTCCTACTTGCTTAGCAATTGAATCCACAACATCCTTGGAAAATCTTGAGTATGTGCATCCTGTGTCCAAGAGTGCACTGGGTCCTTTGCTGACAGCAGTGGTTGGCAGGTTTGTCCCATTAGCTATTTGTATACTGCTGATGGGTATTCTAAGTCTTTGAAGTGAGCTGGGAGGATTGACAATGTCTAAAGTGGTCAAGTTTCCTGAATATTTTGCGTGATCTATAGCTCCAAATAAGATAGCACCATATCTCGCTTCGTTGGAATTCATGTATACTGAATACAGGGTTCTGTTGATTAATCCTAGATTTTTCATTTTGAGTGGTAGGTTTTCATAAGATTTGTCATACTTAGTGTTGGTGGATACTGCTTCTGGAAGTCCAATGCCTAACACTCCGATTTTCGATGATGTCTCCTCAGCGACGGCAAATGATAAATTTGAAATTGGGTTTCCACCTATGGTAATATCATCGTATCCCCAGAACCCTTTTGTTGTGACTCCATCTATATACCCAATACTAAATGGATTTGTATCATTCCTTGTAAATGTAGCTGAATTCAAATAGTCAAAAGCACCATTATCAGTACAAACTCTCGTAGCTTTAAGATTTAATGCAGTTAATATTGAATCAAAAAAACCAGTTTTCTGCTCTTTGGATTGCTCGTTGCTTACACAACTGACATTGCTGGACATGACCCACAAGTCTGATGATCCGGTATCAAGAATCACTCGTACGGGATCTCTGTTTGATCCTATTCTTAATATTGTGGTGTATACACTGTATTCGCTCAGTACAGGTACTCTGAACTCGTCTCTTTTTCTTAAATATGGATGTGGTAGTATGATTTCATCACGACGATGAACTTCTATATCTAGCTTTAATGGTGATGTTAGTACTATTGCTAACAAATAATATAATATAAGTAATTGATAAAACATAGTTGTTGGTATACTTCGTTTACTGAAAAAACCCCACCGGATAACAGGGGATCATCAGATCTATATATCATCATCATCACTCTTGTAAAAAGAAACCCATCGGGTAAAACTGTGTGATCATTGTTATATTTTTCGCAACTGGCTAAAATTGCGTTCACCTTTTTTTTTTTTTTGCTCATGCAAGATGCAGCACACATTACGTCGGGGAGTTCTTCCAGCACGGAAAAATGGGAAAAAAATATTTGTAAACAATACAAAATAATAATCGGATGACCTGATGGGGTCATAAGATATGACTGAGGCTAAGCTACGTCATTTTTTTATTATGGCATATTATCAGATCTGAGTGTTGGATTTTATTAACAGATCAAGATTTGAGGTTGATATTGGGGTAGTTGGCAATATTAGTGAAAAATACGAGCGAAAGCAAGTGTTTGAAATTTCATTGCTCATTTCATTTGCGACATGATTGCAGATGATAATTGCAGTTGATCTTTTCATTAACAAAATTAAATTATATTAAAACATTATACATTATAGAATATTAAAAGTAATTATTAAAAACGGACCCCCCCCCCCCCACTAAAATCTATCATATTTACACTTTGTCGGAAACAACGTCTTCAGTAGCTTCTTGTTTCTCGGCTGGAGCAGCAGAAGCAGCAGCAGCAGCAGCAGCGGCCTTCTCTTCGGCTAACTTCTTGAAAAATGCAGCATAACCATACTTACTCTTTGCTCTTAATCTAGGACCAAAGTAAGAGAAGATGAATGGAACAGGAACCATGGCCAAGGCAATGAACGCAAACAAACTACTGGCCCAACCAATACCCAAGTTTTCATAACATTGCACAGTAAATAATGGGAAAACAGAAGCCAATAAATATCTCAACAAATTATTAGCAGCAATTGCAGATGCAACATTCATTGGTGGGAATGACATGGAGAAATACAACACAACAGCAAGGAAAACTAAGATCAACCCAAACCCAAATGGAATACCAGCAGCTACTGGGGCCATATAATGGATGGAAGGCTTTGCAGTCCAACCAAGCCAGAAAAGGGAGATTGGGAGGAAAACTGATCCAATTTGAGCCACCAAAAGTTTAGTTTCTGGAGCATCCCAAACAATATTACCATTTTCATCACGCTTACCACGAGTTCCATCGGGGTTCTTTGGGAAGTAATAGACCTTATCAAGGACAACGTAAAATGCAATACCTAAAATAAGACCGATACCAACACTGATAAAAGTAAGACCGGAAACACCTAAATCCATATGGTAAACACCTCTAAAGATAACTGGGAATGCTTCAAAGAATGCGAAAAGCACAGCAAAGATAAAAGAAACATAAACAGAAAAGAAGAAGACAATTGGCTCCTTGAATAACAATTGAATTGGTCTTAATAAATCGAAAAAGATAACTCTTTTGATGAATGCCGAATTGATCTTTGGTGCATTAACCTTCATTCCTCTCTTGATAGCTCTGTTTTTCAAAATCACTGGTTTATAAGTTTCTGGAGACAAAATAACAAATGGCCAAACAAAACCGAAAAACATCAATAAAACCCATGAAGCAGCCCATTGCCAGTTCTTATGTTCACCAGCAAATCCACCAATGACTGGACCTAATACAGGACCCAAAAATGGACATAAACAAAACAACGCAATGGCAAATGATTGTTCTGCAGGTTCTTTTGACCAAATATCAGAAATTGTACCACCACCCATGGCCATAGCAGGACTAGCAAAATAACCACAAAAGAATCTCAACACCAAGATAGTTCCCATATTCTTGGCAAGACCAACACCCATAGTGAATAACATGGCAATAGGTAAGGAAAGAATATAAATCCATCTTCTTCCAAAAACTTCAGATAATGGAGCAGCAATTGCAGGGCCAAGTGCTAACCCAATCAAGTAAAAGGTTAACCCAGCAAGGGATAACTCTTGAGATGCACCAAATCTGATCATAATTTCAGGAACACCACCAGTATACATTGATGAACCAAGTGAACAACAAAGACACATGAATGCAACAGTGTAAGTAACCATCCATTTCTTCCATGCTGGCCAGTTATGAGGATTATCTTTATCTTGGGCATCATCATAATCCAATTCCTTAACGTCCCAGATTTTTTCGTGGTCACTAACAACATGTTCGAGAACTGGGTATTGATCAGCAACTTCTTCGAAAGCAGCTTCTTCAATAGATTTATGGGATGAGATTCTTTCAAGGGTATACTTTCTATTCAATTCATTTTCATCGTATTCAGGAGAATATTCCTCAACTTGGTGAATAAGCGAGTCGTCATCTTCAGACAGGTTATTCTTGGTAGTGTCATCATTGTGTGAATGGGAATCAGGAGCATGGGTGGTTTTAACTTTTGGAGTTTGGATTTTTTCATTCACTGGTTCGATAGTATGAACGTCATCATTTTCATCATCAGCAACTTGTTCCACAGTATGAATGGATGTTTGTTCTTCTTGCTCGATTTGTGATTGACGGTTTTCAATAGTTGGATGTGGTAACTCAATTGTCGCTTGATCAATAGATTCCAGTTCACTTAAACCTTCATCGGCAGTAACATATGCAGATGAGGTTGTGGAAAAAGATTCCCTGGTAGACAGCTGTTCCTTATTGGAACCACCAACAGCTTGTCTTAATTTATCCTCTTCCTCTTGAGAGGTACCAAAAATACCCATATTCTATTATATAGCAATTGAATGATTTACAAATAATCAAAAACAAAAACAAAAACGACCATCGGCTCGTCAATGAGGGAATTCCAAGTAATATTTATACGAAAGATTGTGTGATACTCTCCGGAGATAAACGCCAAATATGACACAAAACCATCAGAAAAATGAGACCTGTCAACGAAAGTGAGGCTTTGGTAATTTCACAAATCCGATGAGATGTGATTTACTTTGTCCTCCTGCACAGAACCAGGATTACCAATACAACCACCGTTTAAACAATAGGTCACGTGTAAACTGCCACGCCGTGTACTATAATTGTTAGTTTTTGTTACCAGTTGCATTAGTTGAGCCGAGGTTAAACCATTGTCAAAGCCCGTCTTCGCATTTCTTTTAATTTTATAGAGGAATCGGTGTTAATATCGCAGCAAACTACTGTCATTTCGGAAGATTTATAGATCTGATTATGTAAGCGGGTATTATAATATTAGGCAACTTTATACTATATCTTTTTCATACATTGATAGAATTCTTTTAGTTTTTTTTAGCGAATTTTCTTGAATATCCCTTAATTTTTTTCTTAGTTGCTAATACAGCCCCTTTTTAAATCCGTCACCTGCATAAATCTTTAGTAATCGTGCTCGGAGTCGGCTTTATCAACCGATGTTTCCATCAAAGATTACTAATTCTCTGTTATCAATTGTAGTATAACATCCATCAACTGTTTCTCCGGCGTCGCCGCTAATGCCGAGGCCAAATACTGTTTCTTTTCAATGGTAAGGGCCACGTTGATTTTAGGGACGTAAACTAGTTCCATCATAATACATTGTCAGTTTGTGACTACGTCATAAATGTATTTTTGTTATGTAAGATTAATCTAATTTGATTTAATAACCACTACTTCAATTGGAAAGATCAAAGTACAATTTCAAAGTTTACATGAGTGAATCAACTATCTTTTGGTTTGGGAGACCCCAGATCCCAGTAAAGTGTGCTTGTGGTTAAATTTGAAGAAAATGCATATGAAGTTTCACAGGCAGCAATTTGCAGCCGTCAACACGAGTGAATTGCAGAATTATGTTTATGCAGTCTTGCATATTTAAATGCTAGCTACATAGACCTACATTAGCTAGCAGACGTATATCACAATTACTTCAAAATCTCATACCTGATTTATTTATACCAATGCTTTTCTACTCGATAGTGAAATCTCCATAGAATATAACATGGTGCAACCTGCAATATTATAACTCGTCTATGCTTAGTAATTCAGAAATTATTGGCTCAACATTGGTATTCATTTCGAAAATCAGACAATTTACTGCATGTATTTGGGACTGGTTCGTCAAAAAAAAAACGAGCTAGCTAGCCTTCCTTCTCGGATCTCGAAAATATCATCCCACATTATGTACAACAAATACCAAAGATACCAAGCAGCACATCAAAATGTTTCACTTTTCTAAACAGGATTGAGTACTAAACGTTGAAAACTTAGAAGTGGATCACATTTCACATTGACTAGCAATGGAATGATATATTTCTGAGCATACTCTTGCAGTTTGAATACTGCAGTTGTAACTACCAGTTGGCAATCCATTGATCTATTACATAAATATTAAATAAGCCTCTTTAAGGAACAACCAAATTATAATGTTGTTAATCTTCTAATAGGTTAGATAATCTGGTTTTACAAACGACTTATTAGATTTCTTAATTGGTGGTGTACGACAAAAGTGGATCTTTGTTAGAAATACCAGTATAACCATCAAGAGTAAACGAGCGAGCCAAACAATGTCAATATGAATAGTAAAAACACAAGCTGACCAATAGATTAGAAGTCAAATAATTGAGGTTATTCAACTACTAACCAATTGAACTACATTTACACTTCTTGCCAGATTATAGCCAAGCAACTACATAATGGTCAATGGTAATCTACCCTTGTTCATTGTTAGTGTTGCAAGAAAAAGTAAAAAAGCAAAAGTTTGGAAATTTCTAGACGGACTATAAAACATGTCACAAATTCTCTACAAAACAAGTCGCATTTACTTGTTTTAATAGATATTATGAAGAACCCTTGAATAAGTTTTCTATTCAACTATAATTGTACTTAAATATTTATGTTCTATACAAATCTAATTAGTTTTGTGTTTCTGTTCCCCATAGTTATTCCACCCATAATAAGTCTTTGCTCTAATATACCCAAATGAAAAGTTGCACCCAAATACAACTACAATAAACCCAACCATCATCAAGAAGAACTTTATCCCAAGCGGCTCAATCAAGGAATTAGCAACCATGGCCACAGTCTCTGCGGTAATTTTAGACAAGTTTCCACCACCATTGAATGGGTCCTGATTCATACATCGCTCATACATGGCACATTTCTTTTCGAGAAGTGGGACAATAGTGTCTGGATGGCATCTATTTTCAATGTATGCTCGTCTGCAGGTTTCTATTGAGGTGAGGATTGTTGTTGATTGTTGATTTAACCGGTATGTTATATCTCTCTTGATGGAAAGTGTAAGTCCTCGAATTAAGTGGATCAAGTACAATGATGCAAGGAAGTTGAGAAGAAGTTGTAGGTAGGACGATAACATATATGGGATACGTTCCAGAGGAGAAATGTTGGATTTCCAAGGAACTGGAAGGGCTAGTTTATGGGGATGTGCTTGTTGTAGTTGTAACTGGTGTTGCTGGTGAGTCAATTTCTCTAGTGACAGTTGATGTGTCTCGTGGTTAGCCGGTTTGGGCGGATTGAAATAGTAATGATTATGTAAATGAACAGTAGTTGGAGTTGGACTGGAGAATGTTTTTCTCATCATATATGATTGATTCATACCATTATTGTAAAACGTGGAATGGCTGGGATTGTTAAAATGACCTGAAGTGTCTCCCTTAGCTAAAAATGTGTTTATATCAGAAACAGGAGAATATGAGCTGATATTTCGGCCTATCGCGCTTGTACTAGCACTATTACCAAAAAGATCCGGTTTATCCACTTTAGTCATTTGACTAGTATTGAATTCGTAATCGACTGTTTCCAGTTTAGTTTCTGTTGGAGAAGAACCTGGTGGCGCCATTAATAGTAGTTGTGGTTTTACAGCAAGTTTCGCGCCTAACATAGTTGGTGATAGTAATGAAGATATAAAACTGGTATCTTCTTCTTCTTCTTCTTCTTCTTCTACTTCATCATCATGTTGGTCTTTTGGTTCTACATGCTCTGGTATTACTTCTGATCGTTCTTGAATCGTAGTATCCAACATAGTTATATCCTCAGTATCGTCTATATCCATTCGATCATCCTCTACATCATAGTGGGTAAGTATTGACTGCTGTTGATTGTTGTTATCATTCAACGAAAGCGACTGTAGTAAAGATCCATCAATGTCATGATGGAGTGGTTGCGTATGAAATAGGGAAGCCATGGATGATTTGCCCTTTGATTAAATCAACTTTGTTTTTGTTGTAAATTTATTTTTGTCTTCTCGTTTTGATCTCATGAAAAATTAAATTTTGAAGAGATGACCTTAATCTACAACACCACAGAATAAGCAAGTGCAATCATGGGATCTAAAAAGAAAAAGGCTGATAAGAAGAAAGACTTTGTTAAACCAAAGCTCAAGGTTGGTAAAACTGCAGCTAAACCTGATAATTATACTGATACATCATTCATTGCAAAGACAATTTCCTTGCCTAATCAATCTATCGCAAAAGTAACCTCTGGAACTGGTAGTACAAACAAATCAGATATTGACTTATCACACCACTTATCCTTAACAAAACATCATTCTTCAACTACTAGAAAAGAAGTTTTGATTTATATCCAACAACATTTACCCTCCAACCCTTCAACGTATTCAGAAATCTTAAAAACAGTTATACCTTTAATCCTTGATGAATCACAACAAGTAAGAACAGCATTGATAGATTTACTTAAGTCCATAGGAGACAAACAGCCAGGATTATTGGATTTACATTTACGTTCAATAATCTTGTTTATACTATCTGCAATGACACATATACAACCAAGCATAAGACATAGTTCCACCAAGTTTTTGAATATATTAGTTGACAATTGTATAAATTCCCTTGTTGGATCATACTTTATCAAAATTTTAAAACTGTTTTTCTCACTTATGGGATGGACTTTGGTCAATGACAAGAAGCAAGTGTCTATCGCTATAACAACTACATCGATTGAAGGATCTTCCAAGAAAGCTAGAATCGGACATTTGCAAGTGTTGCGTAATTTACTCCAAAAATCCTTGTTCCAAGAAGAAACTTTAGACATTGATATTGAAAACATCATATCGATCCACCCCCAATCTTATAGATATATCATTCCAGCTACACCTAACCCGTTCGCATCCTTGAAGTTATTCGTTAATGAAATGCCAAAACAGAAAGGCGATGTATCACTCGGTGAAGATTCATATACTGTTAATGATTTAGATTCCATATCCACCGAAGATTTGCATACAAGAAGGAAGATCGTTGTTGATGTATTTAAACCACCAATGGTTAAACATTTGAATAACTTGATAAAAGAAGGTGGGGATGTGGGAAGAGAAGCAAATTCCTGTTTATTGTTGTTAGAAGATTTGTCTAAAGCCGCATAATTAATCAATCATCAGTAATTCTTATTTCATACTAGGTAGTGTATATATATTTGACTATTACGAGAATAACACGCGCTACCATATAATATTCAGGAATGTCTGAAGGTGTATTTGTGTGTATTGGGGAAATCAAGTTAATAAATGGTAAAATGATTTCCTTGCTGAAAAAGAATAAACTTTATGGAATCTAAACAGAGAAATTGATTAAATTTCGAGATTCATACCGCAAATAAAGTGTTTTAACCTGAACTTATATTAATATTAGTGCTGGGTTGGATGCAAATAATATATAAATTTACCATACTCCCGAATTATCATACTAGCGATAAATAAGCTTTACTCTTTATTTTTCAATATTTGCTTGTTTCTTGGACGGTGATAGGAATAACCAAATCTAGTCTTAGTTTCAGGAAGTCTGATGACATCACAGTGCACTTGATTATATCCAAGGTCTATCGATTTCAAACTGGCGGGAGCGTAATCAATTCTAAATCTGGAAATATTACAGTTCAACAAATATAATTGCATAACCTTGTATTTGTACTTTTCAACAAACAAGGGAAAGTTCCGGATTACTTCTTTAATTGAGTTATATTGCAATTTTAGGTTAAAAACATTGAGTGGGAGTATCCAATGATCCAAACACGTGATTAGGTTTTCCAGTAGAGTTAAAATCTTCATATAGACAAGTTCATCTCAGTATCTATAAGATAACAAGTTGAAATTGCACCCGTTAATGAACACACATAGTTCTAGTTCAGTTAATAATTTGTCAACTTTGCAAAGTTCATCCTGACAATCCTATAAAATTTTCTTTATATCATCGAAACTTTTACCTCTATGCTGAGCGATTAAATGTTTAAAAATAAAACCAGAAGGGAAGCTGTTCATGAATCTTTTAATTGAACCAACATTGTCAGCACATTTCAGCTCACTAATGTAAGTAAAGTTTTCCTCTGGTAAAGTTATTGTGCGATGTCGACGATAGTAGTAATTAACAGCAATCTCATGTAATTATAGGAGAAACTTTTACAGGAACACAAAAGTATAATAATTTTGCAACTCAAAAAAATTAACAGAGTAAATGATAGCAATCCAAACCATTTCCTAGTTTCCATAAAAAATATTCATCTAATGCAGTCCTTAAGACGTCAAAAGTATCACAACCATTGTTTATACCACTATCACAACCAAAAACTCAACTCTTATTACCTACTCCATTTGACAGATTAATCGTAGCAGAAAGATGATGTTAATAGCGACGATCATGAATCCTAAATGGCAGAGTTTTGCGGGAGCTGAACACTTTGACCTTGACAGATAATATAATTTCAATCACTAGGTATTCTTAGAGCATTGATCTACAATAAAAGTGGTAACTAGATGTGCCTTAACTAGATAAATAGTTCTATATTAACTTACCACTCATGTGACCGATAAATCATGACCGAAAAAAAAAACGAGTTTCAAAAATTTTTCACAACTTTACTCCACCAATCCGAAACTAAGCCCAATGTTTAGATCAATAGTTAGAGTCATCCCTAGAGCGTTTGCCCAACCACGCTTGATACCAAGAACAATCACCCCACTTGCCCAATTCCATACCACACCTATAGTGTTCTCACAAAAGAGGAAATCTAAAAAGGGAAAGAAGGATGAACCATTAGAAGAAGATGTTGAAGCACCCAAGATCGATCTTAGTGATGCCACTAAGAAATTCGATTCTGTTATTGAAAAATTCTCAAAACAGGCCACTCAAGTAAAGCTTGGTAAGACTGACCCAAGAATATTCGACAATTTAAAAGTCAACATTCATAATGATTTAGTTCCATTCACCTCACTTGCCCTGACTTCTGTCAAGGGTAGACACTTTATAATTACCTTGTTTGATCCTGCTTATGGAAAACATATCATTAATGCATTAATTGATTCCGATTTGAACATGAGTGGACAATTAGATCCTGCTAATAAGTTTACTTTGAAAGTTCCTGTGCCTAGTATCACTACTGAGTTGAAGAAGGAAAATGCCAAGCAATTGAAGGAAATTTATGAAAAGTTCAAAGTCGGAAAGACCAACTCGTTAGCTGCCGTGAGGAGTGACATTAGAACCAAGTTCCTCAAGGATGCAAAATCAAGCAAGATTGGTGATGAAGAAACAAAAACTTTGGATGAGTTTGAAAAATTGCATAAATCATACACGGATAAGTTGACCAATGTGTTTAAAACCACCGAAGCTTCTATTCTCAAGTAAAACTAACCCCATTTCCTATAAATAGTCTATTGTAATTCTTTTCACACCATTTTATAACTTTTATACAATGCCCAATTAACTCTTTGGAGTTGATTTGATAGTTACATAAACAATAAAATTCGTAGTTGTTATCCGATAACATGAATCCGGTAATTACTGCTTCATCCACTGTCCATCTAGTGTACGAAAACTTTTTGATATTTAGGCTGCCAATGGTTTTCATTTGACTTGCTTTTGTGTGATAAAGTGTGTTATAGAAGTAACTCAATTGAAGCACACTATTCACGGAATTGTCAGTATCACTCATGACAAATTGATTAAGGGCTTTGTTCTTGTATATGAAATGAGATATAGGGACCTCCCGAAGAATAGCTAAGGTATTACTCTCGTGGAGTTCCTTAGTAAGCTTAGACAACATCTTTGGCTTGGTCAATTTGTGTATAATATAATTTGATATTTGTCGGATTTGATAGAACGAATTCTTATTACTACTCAAAAGAGTGATGGTCACTGGTGTAGTTTGCAAAATTATTGTCTTGACAAAGACGTACAAGAATCCATTGGGGTTGAAATTGGGCATGCAAATAGGAAACCACATGTCTTCCGAAGTTTCATCGTTACTTATATCTGACTTTGATGAATTTATAATCGAGAACAATAGTGTTAGATCTTGATTAGTTAAATTATGGTTCTTTGGTTTCATAAAACTAACTATTTTGGAATTGACAGAAAGAATTGAAAAGAGTAGATCAGCACCTAAGTCAGTTTCTTTGTCATCGCTATTTTGTCTCATTCGTTTGGAATCTAGTAATATCTTATTCAACCTCTGTCTTGCAGTGTAGGATATCTTGATCTGCTGTAAACTTGCATTTAATAATTGACTGATATAGTAATTGAATGAATCATACGAAGTCAATCCATAAGTCATTTTCATGCATAAACAATCTAAATTATGGAAATCCAACTGAGTGAGGATTCTCCGCAAGTCATAGTTCAACTTGTTGTGAAAGTTTCTATCAATTGTGGGTTTGGATATGATTGACAACAAGTAATTATACAACATATTCAACTGTGATAGTAAAACATTTGGTTGTTCGTGAGCTATTTTAGAAATGGAGACGAGAATTAACGGTGACTTATTCAAAGCAACGATTTTCATATCTCCCACACTAATGGAATATATCTCTTCATTCATATTTTCTTCAAATGTGGAGATTATGGTGGTTATTACTCCCATGTATCCGATAATTATCTCGTCTGACCCATTCATGGAATAGATTGGTTTGCCTGCATTGGACAAAATGAAAAACTGTTTCAACTTGTCATGAAACAACTCATCTTCCTTTGATATCTCAATATGCCGCTTGTAAAACTCCTCTTCATCCAAGTCATAGGGATTAGGGAATATATTCACATCAAGAAATGACTGTTTGGCCGAGGTGGGTTCTTCCGGAGTGTGTCGTATTAAGTCAGTTAGCATTTCCAGCAAATCCTCGTCTGGTTGTTGAAAGTAATCAGAAACCTCATCATCAGTGAGCAACCCCGAATTGGCAAGGAATCCTTCCAGATCAGTCACACTGGGGGTATATGTCAGTTCAGTTCCTATCAAGTTTGGTTCGACATTGGTGAATGTTACTGCTGTTGTTGGTTCGACTGTTGTTGTAGGGAATAAAGATCTTGCTGATTGGATGGTTGATATGGAGCCAAGCCTCGCCCTGAATCCATTGGACATATCGCGATTGACTTGATGTTTGATAAGAAGGTGTTGTAAGGAAATGTGCATTTTGTCTGGCTGTCTATATATACTTTTTTTTTCGCAATTTATACTTTACAACTTTACAAGCTTAGAATTGTAGACTTTTAGGTGGCACGGAAAGGGTATTACAGTTACATATACATCTATTCACTATCTAAGAAACATATACCAAATTATGAACAAGAACACCAAACTAACACCAACAACCGGGATATACTGTCTCAACATGGCTTCAAAGTTAATCCGTTGTGCACGCTTTCTATATTTCAAGGAATCACTCTTTAAACTTGAACTCAAATCACTCATTTTATCCAATGAGTCACCACGATATAACAAGTCTTCGATGTTTTTCGTCATGACTTTCTTGACATCCGCCAACTCGGTGTTTAATTTGTCTAAATTTGATTGAGCTCTTTGGTCCTGGTAAATCTTCTTGGTCTTGTGTAAGAAATTATCAAATGAACTGAATCCAAATGGTCTTGCAGTAGCAGCCAATGCCTCCTGGCCATGACTGTTTCTAAACTCGTTGGAAATCTCTGTCAAATATGAAAATGCTAACTTTCTAGGATATGTCCGTTCACAAATACATATATAGATGATGCTAGATACTATCAAGTAATGAATGTTAAATTCTCCTGATTCAATGGTAGCTTGCGGTTCGGAATTAGGGGTGATTCTTGTGATTAAAAGCTTGCACTTTTTCTTCTGATCCATCAATCCTGGTGTATTATCATCGTCGACTGATCCACATAAAGGCAATGCTGAGAGCTGTTAGTATTCAATTAGTATGAAACAGTACCAGTGGTTCTACTCACCATCATAACGATAAATTAAAGTTGACTGAATCATAGTTGCAATGTAACACTTGAAAGGTTAAAACGGCCATAGATTGTTTTTGTATCTTTGGTATTCGTGTTTATTTTAAAACCTGGCCTGTCTCTAATCACGTGATCAGTCGAAGAGGGGACAATCATAAAAAAAAACAGCAAAAAAAGACCGCAGATTTGTACCACAGTCCTTGCTCCTTTCACTTCACAGAGTAGACCTAATGGACACCACAAGCATGTCCGAGTACTCGGAGAAATCAAACGAATTAACTGCAGAGTTAACCAATGAATTCAAAAACGCGGCAAAATCAATAGCAACCTTATACAACTCGTCTAATAGCAATAGTGATAGTCTCAAGTCTGATTTCACAAATGCTGCCAGATCAGTAGCTAGTTTATACAAGATCACCAATAATTCTCGGGATATGTTGTTTAATCATGGGTATTTGTCGTGCCTTGATGATTTATTACAAGTCATTAGCCAACAAGGTGACGTTGAGAATTGGGTATTGACTAAACGTGCAGAACTTTTGAAGAAGGATAAACCGGATGAAGAAAATACCAAGAAAGAAGTCGAGAAGCAAGAAATATCACCCGAACAAGTCATTAATATAAAGAAAGAAGATAATAAAGACACATCTATTGAAGATGTCTACAGCTTTACATTTACTCTGGATATAAAACCAAATGTTCATTTCCGTCCCAGTATACCACCGTTATCAGTGCAACATAATCTCAAACAAAGGCAATCACATATGTTACTGAAACGATTAGAAAAGATACAGAGATTGACTGCTTCTGATGAAGATATCCAGTTAGAAAAGTTGAAGCTTTTACAACTACAAAGTAGTCAAGAATCTCCACCAAAGAAGAAAAAGAAGATTTAGAGTTGATATAGAGTTTACAAATGCATCTTGATATTAGGGTTTTGGTACGGTCTAGGTTATATAGTTTAGGGTTCTGTTAATAAGTAAATAATCCATCGTCATTATCGGCATATTTGTCATCGTAGTCTACGTTAGAATACTCTTCTTCTTCACTTGAATAATGGCATATTCTCGAAGAAGAAGAAGAAGGATCGTATTATATAACAACAACCAACTACTTTCAAGATGTAGTATATTGAAGTAAAAGTCAAGGAATACTCATAACTAAAACTAAAAATGGAAAACTTTCCTTATACATCCGTAGCAATAACAAAGATTTCAAAAAAGGTGCAAAATATTGCGAAAAAAAAATGGGTTGATATGTGGGTATGTAGATAAATTCAACACGAAATTACTCTTGCACATACAAACAGAAAACTTCTAACTTTCCTTCTTTCATTGAAAGCTCAAATTGTCCCTTAATTTAGCTACATGAACCAGCAACAGCGACATCAACAGGAAGTTGACCGCAATGGTAGTATTACTCAACATATTCTTCTATGGCACCCATAAAAAGCAAATGATCCTTTTCAGAAAATGCTTTTTTAACAATCAAATTCGAGTCCAATTCAGGAATGTATTTTACTTAATATTTCAAAAACAAATAGCATATCATGATTCTTAGAGATAACGAGTCTAGAAATTCCTAAATTGGCCATTCTTGTATTAAAAGAAGGTACCAAGGATGTATGGGCTGAGACCTTTTTGCACCTGCGCTTCAAGTTTAACTTACCTAACCCTATATAAAGTAAAGTCATTGATTTTGAATTGCATCTACGATTATGGGGAGTTTTTCAAAATTTCCGTAAAAAAGGTTCAATCAGAAGAATTTGTCATTCAATTGATAATGGAAAAATTTAGACGCTGTCTGCTTGATGATGAATGCGAAAACTTAAAACCTGAAAATCTACAAACCACTTCCGAGCTGGTAACATTCAAAGCATTTGATTATTTTGATGGATTAGAACTAGTGTTAGATAACCCTATCTTTTAATGCACACGAGTATCAATGTAGACTTTTCTTAAACCTATTTTGAACTCACTTCATGTAAAGAACTTTCGATTTGAGCTCTTGCGTCCTTTCCTGAACTATTAATAAAGAGTACTTTCAAAAACTCGTAAATAATATGTTCAAACGATATTTAAGGTTATCTCTCGGTAGTAAAAGATACTACTGTAGAAGTGTCTGTTGTATAAAGACAAAGATTACTCCACAAAAGGTTGGGCTACCAAGTTGGAATAAAGAAATGCAAATTCGCCCCGATGTGTGGCTAACTGCTTTAAAGACATTAACTGGCTAAGGAAACCCCCTTGCAGAATACCAAATAGAGGCTTTATCTAACGGTGAGTGTATGTCACTTTTGTTAAGAAACATCAATATTATGCTCATTTCTTAATGCTAAACTACAAATCACTTTTAGGGCATATTTCTCAAATAGACTAGACCCGGAACTATTCAGCGGTTTGGTATTCCAAGCATTGAAATTTACAATGAACCTAGCTACATGTTATCTAAATGCAATCTTTCCACTTTGGGTATCAAGAAATTATCGCTTTTACTGAATATGTGGTCATGAACCACTCAAAAAGAAAAAGAATATAGAGTTGCAAATGCACTTGACATTAGGATTCCTAGGTTATACAGAGTTCTATTAATAAGCAAACAATCCATCATCATTATCAGCATATTCATCATCGTAGTCTTCTTCGGAATAATCTTCGCTAGAATATTCATCTTCACTTGAATCACTGTCTATAGCAGATTCTCCTAATCCTTCTAAAGTCAAACACAATAAGGTGTCACCTTTAGATTGAGTTCCTTTGGCTATTTCATTGGTTGATTCAACATTACAATTGACAAGTTTACTCTTGGTGTGGATTATGACGTCATTACCGATAATACAATTTTCCAATTGTACGTCATCTTCGATGGTGACGTTATTGAATACAAGACAACCGGTTAATTTAACTCGTTTTCCAATAGTACATTTGTTGCCAATGACTGTAGTTTTAACGTTTGTCTTTTCACCCAAAGTAGTTTCTTCGCCAACGAGAGAATCGACACCAATATGAGCTTCTGTCTTGTTTGCTTGTTTCACTTGTTGACCCTTGGACTTGGCTTGCTCCTTCATGAAATATCTATTGGACTCCATGAGAACGGGCAAGTTGTTACATCTAAAGAAAGTGGCTTGGTTAGGTAAGATTAAAAAGCCGATAGTTTCTTTGGTACTTGAATGCTTCCATGATCTTCTTGCCAAATCACGAATAATCTTGGTGGCAGATCTTGACTTGAAGTAGGACTCGGTAAACTTATCTGGATTTTCTTTGAAGATTTCAAATATGGAAGTGGATCCAAAGAATATGGAACTGTTAAGAAGCTTGGTACTTATTGTGGAATTAGGATATCTCCAACACATCTGGGTTCTAATTTGTAAGGATTTGTGAAATTCAATATCTTGTTGATTGTAAATGTCCAACAAGGTACAATTGTCGTCGTTCTCGGAATATATGGTGTAATGTTTAGGAAATATTTTGCTTTTCTTGTCTTCGATATTCAATTGGTTTTTGTAATGTATAAGCAATCCCAAGTCAGTATCTTCTTTGTTTCTATAAGCTTCAATAAGAACCTGTGGGGATAAATTGGTGATGAAATCACAAGGCAAGATCACGAAATTCTCCATAAACTTATTGGAGGAGTTTTTGTACAATTCAAACAAGATTGGACCACTGTGATCGGTATCTATACCAACAACTTCGATAATGCACTCGCTTCCGTCACCTTCTCCGTCTTCGCCTTCCTTTTTAGTCTTTCTAGTTTGATAAACATCAACCGCGTCCTTGATGGAAGGTAAATCCTCGTCATTAGTTACAACAATGACATTAGGAAAGAATGCTAATTCACACCAGTCCAATACATATTCAATCATGGGTTTATTGGCAATGGGGATCAATGCTTTAGGTATACCTGTAGATCTAACTCCAGAAAACGGAGAGAGGGCTTTCCCATTACCACAAAATATAATCGCCGTGAATTCCATATCAATTGTGCCAGGATGTTTCCTTGTGTGTTTGTAAGACGGCGATACTTCACTAATCATCTTACAACAATTTTTTCAAGATTTCTTTCACCTGCTATGAGTAAGTCAATGGGGTTATATGCAGGACACGAATATCAGTAGCTTTACCATGTAGTGAATTGAGCGACTGCTGGTGGTCAAGACTGATATGTGGGATGAGAAACTGTTAGCAAAGAACAAACGAGCAAATATAGACCAATATCCAACTTTGTGAAAAAGTTTCCAGGACGATCCTGTAAAATCGTAAGAGAATTCTAACCGTATTGGGCTAGACTGTGCATACAGCACCCGGTCACGTGACCGGTCTAGAAAAAGGGTCGTGCGCTTTTGTGGAAAACTTCATCAACATTTTTTGCCATTAAAGACAAACAAAAGTTTTGTTGCCACTTACACTGACAGCCACGAAGTAAGTTAATAAATATATCAATTGATTACGATGAGTGCTGACGAAAACGATGCTCTTTTAGCAGCATTAAACGCTGATCAACCCCAACCCGAAGTTTCGTCCGTTGATCCTGAGAGAGAACGGGCCCTTTCTAAATTCAAAGACAAATTATTAGAACACAGAAAATGGGACTCTCGATTAAAGGAATTGCGTCTTTCTATACGAGACTTGGAGAAGGATTACGAAAAGACCGAGAATGACATCAAAGCATTGCAATCAGTAGGTCAAATCATTGGGGAAGTTTTGAAACAATTGGATGATGAACGATTCATTGTCAAGGCTTCTAGTGGACCCAGATATATTGTTGGGTGCAGAAACACAATCAAGAAGGAAAACTTAAGAAATGGTGTCAGAGTTTCTTTGGATATGACTACATTGACAATCATGAGAATCTTGCCTAGAGAAGTCGATCCGTTGGTGTACAATATGACTACGTTCGAACCTGGAGAAATCTCATTCAACGGTATTGGTGGGTTGAATGAACAAATTAGAGAATTGAGAGAAGTCATTGAATTGCCATTGAAGAACCCAGAATTGTTTACCCGTGTTGGTATCAAGTCTCCAAAGGGGGTGTTATTGTACGGTCCTCCAGGTACTGGTAAGACCTTGTTGGCCAAGGCGGTAGCAGCCACCATTGGTGCAAACTTTATATTCTCCCCCGCATCGGCCATTGTCGACAAGTATATTGGTGAATCCGCTCGTTTAATCAGAGAAATGTTTAGTTATGCCAAGGAACACGAGCCATGTATCATTTTTATGGATGAAGTTGATGCCATTGGTGGAAGAAGATTCAGTGAAGGTACTTCTGCCGATCGTGAAATTCAACGTACTCTTATGGAATTATTAAACCAAATGGATGGGTTTGACTCACTTGGACAAACTAAGATTATAATGGCTACAAACAGACCAGATACTTTGGATCCGGCGTTATTGAGAGCTGGTAGATTGGATAGAAAGATTGAAATCCCCTTGCCTAACGAAAGTGGAAGATTGGAAATCTTCAAGATTCATACCAGTAAGGTTTCCAAGCATGGAGAATTCGATTTTGAAGCCATGGTTAAAATGAGTGATGGATTCAATGGGGCTGATATCAGAAATGTTGTTACTGAAGCTGGTTTCTTTGCTATTAGAGAAGACAGAGATTATATTTTACAGAATGACATGATGAAGGCCGTGCGGAAGGTTGCTGATGTTAAGAAATTGGAGGGTAAGTTGGATTATGAGAAGTTGTAGTCGGTGTAAGCCAAGAGCATTATGTATACGTTAATACAGAGCATTATTTACATTGTTGCAAGGATATCTTCTACTACTACTACAAGTACGAGTTCTTACTATGAATATGTATTATGTACAAGATATTATTTACTGCTGTAATTCAGCCATGTTCTTTTCAAAGTCGGGGTTTGGAACTTTAGATAATCCTTCTAAATGAGCAAGCATGGCTTCACTTTCAATCTTATTAATATGATCGGCCATCTTACTACCAATAAATTCTTTAATTTCATCGGACAATGGAGTAAGTTTCTTGGCACTAGCTTGTTCTTGTTTCTTGGCCAAGTAAATCTTTTGCTCTTTAGTCAATGGCATATCTGGATAGTTCAACTTGTATGCTTGTAATGCAGTCAAGGTTCTCTTTTTGTATTGGGAATAAGGATTACGTAATTCCGGTAATGCGTCTTCTGGAACTGGTGGTTGACCAATGGTTTGGAATTCCCAGGTCTTTTCCAAAGCGGCACTTTCCTTGGTACTTAATTCCCCATCTTCAACTTCTTCTGGTGCAGGCCAGGGGATTTCTACTGATTCGTGGTGTTTTACGAAACGTCTAGGTAACCATCTCTTATATCTATCGTCATAGTACTGGTCCTTGAGGATAACTTCATCAGCTACGACGTAACTGACTTTCCCGTTTTCGTCTTTATCCTTACCGGCTAATTTTATACTAGTCAAAGGCATGAATTTAGGCATATCGATAACGTGGGAAGTGGTACCCTCGGTCCATCTAGATTTAGGAAGAATTCTTTGTTCAGTATGGTCCGAGATCATGACATGGTTGTATTCGGGATTGTACATGTACACTTTAGCGATTGATCCTTTCTTTTCACCCTCGGTGACATAAACTAAATCTCCTTGAGTTATCCCAACTTGGAAATCGGTTTTTCTTTCATGTTTAGGTAATTTGTAAGGAGTGAAATTTTCAAAAGTGGGCATGGAAGTCCCTTGGACTTTCTTTTTCCAGTATTCCTTGAGTACTCCAGTGTACTTTTCCGGATCTCTCTTGAATCTATGTCTAGCTACTGTCCAGGACATGTTTGTTACTGTTAGCTTTGATTTGTATAGGTTGTGGACTATGGTGAAAAAAAAAAATTTTTGTATTGCGATTTTTCATTCGAGTGATATTGAACGGGGCACGACCATCCACTACAACCGCTACAACTATATAGTATATAATAAAACAACACTTTTATTAAACAAGTTGGCAATAGTTCTGGCCAGATTAGACATAGCTAAGACATTAATATACAATAATTGGTTTACAGGGTAACATCTATTCGGTACAAATTTTGATAAACTCTTGTTCATTAACTAGAATGTGTTAGTAAAAGTCAAAAGCAAAGGCAATAGTGTGGATATACATACTTTCTCCATCTTCATCCAAATCAAATTCTTCAATCATGGCTCTTAATTCTTCATCAGTTAAATTCTCACCCAAATCCTTAGCGATCTTTCTTAAATTTCTCAATGAGATCTTACCGGTGTTATCTTCATCAAACAACTTGAACGCGCGTTTAATCTCATCCAAGGGGTCTCGTTCAAGAATCATCTGTCCTACGACTTTGAAGAAGTTATCGTAGTTGATTAAGTTTGTGTCATCGGTGTCGTATTCAGTTATGATATCCAATACTTGTCGCTTAGGCAAATCGAAACCCAAAGCACGGAATGCGACTTTACATTCATGATAGTCTAAATAGCCATCGCCATTCATGTCAAATATTGAGAACGCTTCTCTGATTTCAATTCGTTGTTCATCGAGTAGTTCTTGCTTTACAGTGGGTTGCTGTTGTTGTTGTCCGGGAGTCCGTTTATTGCCGGGGAAAGGGCTGGTTGTTTGGGGTTGGTAGTCCAATGTACTCTTTCTTCCGCTGAAGGCCATTTTTTTGTTTTGTTAGTTGTGTGTGTTTATAAAGGTGTAGTCTTGGTGTTGATAGTTTGAACTTTTTTTTAGTTTTTGATTTAAACGCGTGTTTTGCACTAACAAAATCTGGCAACCAAATCTGATTACTTACAACAAGGTGCATTCTACAATCATACAATCAATTGAACATATATATATTCTCCAACCTTTGTAGTGAAATATCATTAAATGAAGTTATATAACCCAGTATGACGGAATATTCAGTGGGATCAAAAGTCATAGTGAAAACAACCCCAGGCATAATCCGCTACATAGGCACCACCCAATTCGCCCCTGGGACATGGTATGGAGTCGAACTATCCCAGCCAAACGGTAAGAACAATGGTTCAGTGGAAGGTGTTCAATATTTTCATTGTAAACCCAACCATGGCGTGTTCGTGCGGCAAAGCATGCTCGAACCACAGAAGGAAATGTCGCCCGACTTGAATAATGTCAATCGGATTATTGATAAGTTGCAGAATAAACTCAAGTTGGTAACTTCCGAATCCAGTGGGTATAAAGAGAGGATAAGTGAGTTAATGAAGGAGTCAGAGAGGACCATGGAGAGAATTGGAGGTCTTGAACTGAAATTAGAAATGCAATTATTGGAGAATGAGTTTTTGAAGTCCAGTAATTTGGAATTGACTACTCAATTAGAGGAATTACTGGACAGGTATAAGAAACTAGATACTGAGTTTCACTTGATCAAAGAAGAGTTGGAAATTAATCAAGAGTTGGAGCATGAGTTCAGTTTTGTTGATGTGGAACAATACTCTTCTGATGATATAAAGTCCATCGTTGAACGGAATAAGCAGCTTGAACTGGCATTGGTCGCATTAAAGAAACTTTCAGAAGAGACAGAAAACAACTTAAAGAAGGAAATTGACGAGCTTAAACTAAGCCAAGGCATAGAAGAAAGACTCGAACAATTTGAAGAATTAGAAAAGATTACTGAACATTTAACTCATGAAAATCACGAACTTTCAAAGACTATCATATCTCTTAACAAAACTATAGGCGAATTGAATGAGATTCATGATTTAGATAAACAACTTGAAGAAACTCAAAAACAGTCAGAAGCAGAATTAAGAAAACAGGTCCTGAACTTGACTAAAGAAATTGAAGTAAATAAAGAGAAAATAAGGACTTTGGAGGACAAGAACAAACTGTTGCAAAAGAATATAGACAAGTCTGTTCCTGAGAAAGATTTGACTGATTATGAACTCGAACTAAAATCAACTCAGCAAACACTTCGAGATTTAAAAGCAAAATCTCGTGCTGATTCAATAAAGCTTGAATTGGTTGAAAATAGATACAGCATAGTAACCCAGCATACAATCCCTCATGAATTAAGTGATGTTATTCTTAAATTCAAGTTAACTATTCTGGACTTGAATGTTCTATCGACGAAGTTCCCTAAGAAATTATCAGGTCAAATATATGCATACTTTGTTGTTATGGAGTTGCAAGAATTTTTCAAGTTTGTTCATATGTTATTAGAATATAACCCAGATTTGGATCTCAATCTTGAGTTACTTGACCCTATATTAAATGCAATCACTGCGTTTATCCAAGGTGATGATTTGCAACAGGGCATAATTGATGAGTTTACTCAAGTTGGCAAAGCAATTCATACAATTATTGAATTTCTGGAATTGGAAGGGCTACAACTAGTTGACAATTTATGGGTGAGATTTATTAATTCTTTGCTTAGACATCAACATGAATTTTCAAAAAGCATAGTTGAACAATATCCTAATTTGAGAAAGCAATTAGATCAATTAGTTCAGGAAGATACAGCTATTGATATAACTAAGGAAATAGAATTTCCCAAGGGTAAGCCTAATTTTCGTATACTTTTCAAGCAAATCAATGACTGTGTAAATGAATTACATTCACTTATCACAAAAGACGAATTGTCTGAAACACAGTTACTGTTGTCACTTGAGAACATTCCACACATTGACTTCGCATACGGTCATTCAATTGATCCTGTATCAATATATGACATCAAACCAGAACCAGAACAAATTGCAGAAAAATCGGAAGTTCCAGATTCGCTAGTTTCTGAACTCAATTCCAAGATTCTCCAAAAAGATCAAGAAATATCAGACCTCAAATTGAATATCACCATGTTGGAACAAAATATGAAATCGTTGACTAGTCAAAACACTCTTAACTTGGAGAATTTACAAGCGAAACTTATTAAACAAGAACAACAAATACAATCATACTTGGAAACGATTAAATCACTTGAATTAGAGAAAGAAGATTTAAAAACTCAGTTAACTCTTGTTGAAAAGAATACCCAGGAATACGATCTTGTATTCAATGACTTGAAATCCCAACATCAATATAATGAGAATATTTCCTTTATGGAACAAATATCTCAATTGAAACAAATCAATAAGATGAGAATGGCTACGCCCAAGCAGGACTACAGTTGGTTAAAAAAGACATCAAGAACTAGGTGGAATGAAACAACTCCGTTGATGGAATTATCGCGAGATTTGCGGTCAATTGCATTGGATGTCAAAGCAGTTCACATTGCCACCACTTCTACATGGCGTCCTAAAAAGAATTTACCCAAATATGCTAATTTGTTAATTGAAGAAAGGTATACTCATTACAAATCCCGCCGAAATAACCTACTCTAGTGAATTCCTTCGATGTTTGGGCCATTTATTCGCCCGATCTATATGTTCGCGAGGATAGAACCATTCGAGCACGGCATAAATAAAGATATCGACAATCACGCAAAGAACATACAACTTTCCAGCAATTACCCCACAACAATAATACTTTTGTAATCGTTCAATTAACGGTTGATTCAATACATTTAGATCCAACAGATTATACACGTTTTCCGTGCGCTTGGCAATGTCTGACCACGAATACATTTTGGACACTACAGAATGGAACGTGGATGTGTCTATTTCACCCGATTGGATTAAGTCTATAGCGTTTAATGTAGCATCTACTAATGAATCTTCTTCTGGTTCCGCAAATCGAAAGATTTCCTTGGGGAGGACCTCGGGGATTCCTCCTACTTTTGTAGTAACCACGAACAAACCGCATGATGCCGCTTCGACAATGACTGTCCCAAATGCCTCCGTGAGTGACGGGTGCAAGTAAATGTCTCCCTGAACCATTACATCTCGAACTTGCTCGTGTTTGACTGCACCAATGAGCTTGACCCGTTCTTGGAGGAAATACTCCTCTCTCATTTGTTCAAGGTCAAGAAATTTGGGGCCATCACCAGCAATTAGGAACTTCACATTGGGTTTGGCCATGCATATTCGTGGGATGATCGCCGTAAGTAAATCGGCACCTTTATTAGGAAATAGTCTTGTAATAACCACAATCGTAATATCCTCTCCTTGTTTCTTGTTCAAATCAGGCAGGAAATCCTTCGATATAACAGCATTGGGGATAACACTCACGCTCAAAGGATCAAGCGAGGCTCGTAATACCGTGTTCTCTTTACACGTATGCGACACACAAATGACATGCCCTACGTCACTAAGCGTGAACTTCAACACTTTATTCCCGAGAATAGAACCCACATCGGCAAACCCAAATAGTGAATGATCGGTGAATACGGTACGCATCCCCATTGTGCGGGCGTGGAAGATCGCTTCGTGGCCTATACTGCTGAATGTTCCGTGACCATGCACGATATCAATTTCTTCTCGAATGAATATGTTCCTTAGTATAGGGAATAACGAGAACACTGTAGGAAAAGTGGAGCTTCGGTATAGAACAAAGAAAGGAATGTAATAAACTTTTAATCCGTTCGTGAGTGTTCGTATCCCGGTACGATTGCCATAGTGATGCGTGATTATTATTACAGAGTGACCCATGTCAATTAGCTTTTGCGATAGATGGTATACATGGAACTCTACTCCTCCTGGCTGAGGATAGAAGAAATCGCTGACCATTGCTATATTATACCCCATGTTGGCATTAGCGGTTGTAGTACAAGTGAATAGAAACTAAATATGTCTTTGAAATAACAGGAAAAAAAAACATACGGCTGTGATTCTGCCGCTACCAGTTGTCAACATAAGTTGCTAAAGTTAAAGTTAAAGGTTGCAGGTTGTGCTAGAGAGTGTGTAAGAGGAGAAGTAAAACTAAGCTGATTGCACCTTATCTTTAATCTGAAACTAAAATTTTGACATAATTTTATTGAAATATAGTTTAATCGTGTTGGGGAAACTGTGACCGGTGCAAGCTATTGATTGAAAAACGGGATATTCAATGTCTATTCCTTCCCCGATTGTAACCAAACTTTAGTAACACACCAGCATAACAAACTTCCAATTACTACATCACAATCCCCAGCTCAAATTCATAGAATGTTCCAAAATTGATCCGTACGATGTTGCGCATTTTCTACACTTCCAATAAGCCACAAATAAAACATAACCGTATCGTGCTATATAAAGTCCAGAATGAGCAGGAAATCAAATGGTACTTGAACTGGCAACAGCGTGACGTAATCCGGGGAACTCAAATCAAGAAATATGTTCGTAATTATGTTTTTATAAATGAGCACGTTGCCAAATTGAAAACCGTTGATAATTTCGAGGATTACACTGAGATTTATGATGAACAAGATGTACTCTCGGCTATATATCAGTACGTTTACGTTGGCACTAAAAAGACCATTGTGTTTTATCATGATTTCCGTGATCGGAATTACGCTTATAAGAAAACAAGAGATCCACGAAATGTCCAATACGTCCGAGTGTCTGTTACTGGAAACACCTTAGACGATTTTGACAAGAATATGCCAGTGTATTACTATGTCAAGAATCGCGAAATCTACATGTGTAGCGAATTAACCAAGACCTTTAAACAAGTTTGGACAATTAGACTGTGTCCAAAGTACGAGTTTGAAATTTACGAGTTGCTAGGTGAGGAAGCAAAGAATTCCCTGTCATTGGTCAATCGCTCGTTTGACGAATACGATATGTTATACAAATAGTGTGTGTATTTTTTTTTCTCTTTTTCATAACATCCTAAATCTATATAAATGCCTCTCTAGGTAATGTTGGTGCCGAGTTTTTAAAATTTATTGAACATTGATTATAATCCCAATTACTTTGTTCACAAAGCATGATACCGTACTGAATATTTAACTTGGTTTCGAGTAGTATCTTCACCAACAACTCTTGTTGTACAGGGTTTAATCTGCTCTTGATTTCCGGTGGTAATTCAGTAGATGGAGGTCCTTGTGGTGCAGGAGATTGGTTGGGTGTAACAGTTGGAGTAGCCACAGCTTGTACTGGCTTGTTCCAGGGTGTAGTGCTACTGAATGGTCGGATAGTCAATATGTCACTAGCAACAATCATACTTCCATTCGGACCAGGAATAACCAAGAATGTCCGATCAAAGGATTTCTTACTTAAGGGAACCTTCTTCTTTGATGGACCTCCGCCATATCTTCCCCGAGGTCCACTGTTACTTGACAGATTTAATGAATCCAAGTTGTCGGGTTGGGCAGTTTCTTCAAATGATCCATGGATAATAATCATTATACCATTCAATGGTGCATATGTGAAACTTTCCATACTGTACATTTCAGGTTTGTTTATTAAATCATGATGGGTTTTAGGTAATTGGGTAAAGCTCTTGTAAATTTGCTCTTGACCGGTGGCAAGCTTGGCTTGTCTGGCCTTGATGGATGAAACACGAGTCAAGTTTCTAGAATTGTGTAAATAGTATCCAAAATCAGTTCCTGTAGTTGAGCTTGCTTCGATTAAATGTGGATGGGCTGAATCTAATTGCATGGAGAATTGGGATTCGTTTTGGTATAAGATCATTAAATCGGCACGGTTTGAGTCCCATAATTTGAGATAATTGGTAATGAAATTGGTGGCGATATTTTGAATATTGTCGTCTTGGAAAAACATAGGTTGGGTGGATTCAAATGGGAATGTTAAGTTGAGGTTTAATGCTTGTTCATTTCTCAATACTTCGCCGTTCAAGACAACTAATCTAGGGAAGGATCTCATTAATTCTAATTTAATCAGTTGTAATTCATTGACATTGTTCAATATTGGGTTTTCGGTCAAGATTAGTTCTCTCAAGAAGTTAAGCTTATGCTTCCACGATTCAAATACTCTAATTCTTTGGAAATTGTTATTGTGCAAGGAAAGATTTTGTAATTTTGGGAATGTAGTAGCCATGGTGGAGATTGTTTGCAAGTCATTCAATTCGTTGTTGGACAAATCTATACTAACCACATCCAACTTTAAATCATTGGCGATTTTCATTAATGCAGGAAAGAATTTCGACGTGGTAGACATTGAACCGAAAAACCCCTGTGCTGCCAATGTGGGATCCTGTTTAACGTTACTGAGGTTTAATAATTTGATTTCCGGTTGATATCTTGTCTTCAAGAAATGAGTAATGGTTTCAATAGTATTCATTGGTCCACTGGTGTTGGCCCCCATTTGTCCTGATAAAGTAGCTGACCCCTTTGAGAATCTCAACGGTTGTCCAGCAAATCTCACCCCACTCCAATCCAACAATTGTTTAACTTGGGATTCGTTCTTGACATAGCCTTTCAAGACGCCGCTATTTTCATCAACACTGTAATTTGACACGACAACACGGCATTTTCTCGAGATAAAGTTTATACACTCACCGGAACTGGCCCCGTTCCAGCCCATGATTTCCACAGGGATGGAATTGGCAGCCACGAATGCATCAACATTTTGTTGATTATTGTTGTTGTATTGGTTGTTGTGGTGTTGTTGTTGGTTATTGTTGTAATTACCGCCATGGTAGCCTCCTCTACCTCTTCCACGATAACTCATTGTGATATACCAATTGATTGAACTGTGTTGTAACGAGACTAGTTGCTGGTTAGTTTCGTCTTTTTTTTTTTTCAAGCAAAAAAATTGTCTATTGGCGATGAAAGTTTGTGCTGGGGTACACGACCATTTTCAGGGTAGCGGATCAAGAGCCATAACTAGGAAGGGGATTACATGGTAAATCATACAGTTTTATGATATTGATATTAACAGAGAGATAACTATATAAGTGAGATTAAATTGCTTATTCCTTCTTGACAACATCACCGTTGACAACTTCATCATTTTCGTAAAGTTTCCCCACAACTTTATATTTATTTTCAAACAAATCTTCCCAATTGGCCAAGCTTTCCAATTCTTCCTTGTTCAAATCACCCAATTTGTCTATAGGTTGATCCAAGGGTGTCAACATTTCCAAATCAAACGAATTCTTGGCCAAACCTCGCGAGGCATCCCTTCCGGCGAAGTTCTCATAGGGACCACCAGGACCATAGAATGACTTTCCCATAGTGACATCATACACTACTCGTTTAACGGCGAGGAATACCTTAGGATCGTCCTTACCGTTATACTTGGCCAAGGTTTTGGGGGTGAAATTGCCCTCGACTACGGTTGATTCTTCAGGGGTGGCGTCAATTGGGTTTTCAACATGGTCTTTGTAGAAACTTCTAGCTAAGTAAAGAATGATTAATAGGATAAGTACAGTGGTGATCATTGTTAATGTCAAGTCTGTAGGGAAAAGAGAGTGACGTCAAGGATGCAAATCTTTTTGTTGGAACTTAAATTTTCCTGTTAGAGGCAAAACCCAGGCAACCAAAAGACAATAGCCAAAACAATTTTAAATCTGGTGGTGGTTTATTTAATTTAGGGGTGGGGGGTGGCCCAATTATCATGTGACAAAATGTAATACCACCAATTTTGATATTATTCGACCTACATAGTCAGATCCGCCACTACAAGGATGGATGCTATACGGTTTTCAACAATCACGTGATTTTCTTTGCAATTTTCACTTCATTTCTTTACGAGCATTGAAAGTGTTGTACGACAAGTTAGTATACAAAGTAGCTAAAAATGGGCAGAGACATTGTCGCATTGGACGACCTTACCGTAAACAACGTCGGAACATTCCAGAAAATTAATGAAGTAGTGTTGCCCTCTCGTTACGATGCTGCATGGTACCAGGAAGCAGTGACACCGGGACAAATCACCAAATTGGCATTTTATGCTGAAATACCAGTGGGAGCTATAAAAGCCAGAGCATTTAACAATACCCACAAGATCAGTCTGCTCGAACTGTTGTTGCGTTTCCAATTGCCTTCCAAGAACATACCTAATGCTATCTACATTGAAAGTTTTGCCGTATTAGAAAAGTACCGTGGATTGGGCATTGGCAGTAAATTGTTGAACTACGTTATTGAAGAGACAAAATCGAGATTCATTCATGAGATTTATATTCATGTCCATGTGGATAATAAGGAGGCCATTGAATGGTACTTGAAAAAGGGATTCGTCAAAAAGGATGAAGTCATCAAGGATTATTACAAGAGCTTAGAAATACCAAACCCTGATGCCTACATCATGACTTTGGCAGTATAGTTTGGCTCGACACTTTTTTTTATTATTATGTATATATATATATATAAATATATTCTAATCAGCTTCATCTTCAGTATCCGTGTTGATATCAGTAAACACACTTTCGTTATCGCTATCATCGTCATTCAACTCTTGAATCTTGTTAGACTTATTCTTGACATCACCTCTTAAAGCAGCCAAGGCACCAGCCAAGGAGTCTTCTTCAGGGTCAGAAATATCACTGTCAGAATCAGATTCATCGCTATCGTCCAATAACTTCTTCTTGACACTCGAAAGTTCGGCCTTTATTGGCGCATGTTCAACTTCCAAGTAGGCAGGAACATCGACATCAGCACCAAAGTAAGCGTTATTTTTCATGATTACTCTGTAAGAGTGAGTTCCAATAGCACCAGTGGGTTGAGGCAATGGGATCTTGAATGTTCCAATAACTACATCCTTACCTTCTTTCCAAGATTCTTGAGAGATTTCCAAATCGGACAAATCGATATTTTCCAAACTGTAAACGGTACTGTCTTCCACTAACTTATTATCCTTTTGGTTGATGAGCATGACGTCCCAGCCATTACGGAAACTGATAGGGAAGAAAGGAGTGTATGAGAATGGTAATTGTGGTTGTTGATCATTGACAATTAAGGGGTTTTTCAAATAGTCCAAGGTTTCTTCATCCTTCAATCTTTTATCGTCGATTTCAGGACAGGATTTTATTCTTGGGGACTTAACAAGGAATTTAACGGATAAATGAACGCTGGATTGGGGAGGGATGACTTCTTCGCCAGGCAATTTGAATTCAGCTTCAAGAATACGAAGTGTAGGGATGTGAGAGGCAACTTCGAGGGCACGTTTCACTTGCGCGTCATCTTTAATACCCAATACTTTCTTGGCTTCATCCTGAGAAAGAGTGAGCAATTTACCCAATTTCTTAATTGGTTGGTTAATCACAGTTTCACGATCGACGAATGGCAATTGCAATAATTCTTGGTATCTGCCGTTGATAGGAACAGCTTGAACAATACACTTTTTCAAATCTTCGGCGGCGAGAATAACATCATGGACACGGAAAACAACAGCAATGTCAACAAGACCCAGGATCAAAAATGGCAACTTGGCTACAAGTTCAACCTTGTCATTTTCCACCGCGGTGTTTGAGAAATCTCGGTTCAAATGTAATTCAACAAGGTTCTTGATTTCGCCAACACTTAAATTAGGGAAGCTCTTCTTTATTTCTTGACTTTCCAACACCCAGTCCAAAATGTCATGGGGAGTTACAACCTTACCAGGATCCTTATCGGTTAATTTTCTCGTAAACTGAGCAGCAGTTTCAACGCGCAATCCCTTTCTGGTGTGGCTCTTGACGTTGTTCCACCATTTGCCCACGACATAGGGCAACAAAACCCCAATCAAGAGGAAATAGCCCACAATGACAATTGAGCTGTACTTTCCTTCAACCAAGAATTGGGGAAGGGCGATACCATGGGTGGTTGGTTGCTCACCATCTGGGTGACCATATCTCAAGTAGTTTTCTCGCATGGTCTGATCGGTCAAGGCCTTGTAGGCAGATGTCAACTTGATGTACTCTTGTTCCATCTTGTCCTTGGCTTCCTGGGTCAAATCTCTAGGCAACTTATCTGGATGGTACTTCAACGACAACTTACGGTAGTGACTCTTGATTTCCAGCTCGGTGGAACTAAAGGAAACGTCCAAAATAGCATAGGGATCAAACAACACCGACGTGTCGGCGTCTTTAGTAACATATTTGCCCACGTACAAAACAGCAAGCCAGCCGAGAATAAGAAACACCAAGGTCTTGTTGAAGATTTTGTCAGACTTTTGCTTTCTCTTAAAGTGTTTGATGGAGTCGGCATTGGCGACGCCGATACTGGTGGCGTCTTCAGTGATTGCACCTTTAATTTTTTGGTTTTCTATTACTGGGTTAGAGCTGTCTCTGATCCGATAGATGTATTTGATGGACAAGGGTATGAGTATCACACTGAGGATGGCCAAGACAAAGAACGGCCATGTCTCGCCTGATTCGTCATAATTGTATTCCGAAGAGGCCATGATAGCGGTATAGTTGTTGTTATGGTTGGCAGTAGTGAATAAATTTGCTAATTTTTTTTTTTTTTTGTCGATATTTTTTGGTGCCTTTTTTTTCACTTTACGTGTCTACTTTGGTTGTAGTAGTGTGTGGTAATTTACCAATATAGGAAAGAACGATATTACAATACAAATCTCATATTAACAATAACAAAAACATAGAGAGTGTTTAAACAAAAATAAAAAAGACGTTTACTTAATGGTGGAATAATCTAATTGGGTTTTCAACATAGACAATCTCATTAGCATCAGCAGCAGCAAACACAGCCTTGTCCATAACACTTCCGCTTGGCGCAGCAATGAATTTAACCCCAGATCTAACGGCACGGTATACATTGTCAGGGAATGGGAAGAACGCATCAGAACTTAAAGCAACATTGTTTAATTTACCCAACCATTCTTCTCTTTCTTCCTTGGTTAATGGTTCTGGAAGTTCAGCAAACTTGGATTCGTATTCGGACTTTTCTGGCTCAGTGGTTGGAATTTGGTTGGTCACGTATAAATCAATGGCGTTGGACTTTTCTGGTCTCTTGACACCCTTCGCCCACTTGAATCCAAGAACCTTAGGGTGTTGTCTGAACCACCAGTTGTCAGCCTTGTCCCCGGCTAATCTGGTACAGTGGATACGTGATTGTTGTCCGGCACCTAATCCGATAACCATACCGTTCTTGGCGTAACAGACCGAGTTGGATTGGGTGTACTTCAAGGCAATGGTGGCGATGGTCAAGTCAATTGATCCTTGTTCGGTCAATTCCTTGTTCTTGGAAACGATTTCCTTGAAGGAGCTTCCTTTGAAAATGGCGTCATTACGCTTTTGTTGTAAAGTGATACCGTAAACTTGTCTGGTTTCGAGGTTTTCTGGGGTGTAGTTTGGATCGATTTGTAAAATACAGTACTTACCATTCTTTTTCTTCTTCAAGATTTCCAAAGCTTCATCCTCGTATCCTGGAGCAATAACCCCATCGGAAACTTCCTTGGAGATGATTTGCGCAGTTGGTAAATCAACGATGTTGGAAAGAGCGATGAAATCACCAAAACTGGACATTCTGTCGGCACCTCTGGCTCTAGCGTAGGCATTGGCTAATGGGGACAAGTTTTCGATATCTTCGACAAAATAGATCTTCTTTTCAACATCAGTCAATGGCAAACCAACAGCAGCACCGGCTGGAGAGACGTGCTTAAAAGAGGCAGCAGCAGGCAAGTTCAAAGAGGCAGATAATTCCTTAACCAATGGCCAGGAGTTCAATGCATCCAACAAGTTGATGTAACCTGGAGAACCACTCAAAACCTTGAATGGCAATTCACCTTCAGCAACAAAAGCTTGAGCTGGTTTTTGGTGAGGGTTGGCACCATATCTTAAAGGTAATTGTGAGACATTTTCCGCGTATTGCTTTCTGAAGAAATCGGAAATGGCAACATCGTAATCAGCGGTGTGCTCGAATGCCTTGAGGGCTAATCTGTTTCTGGTTTCAGAGGAAATTTCACCTTCCTTCAATTCTTGTAAAAATCCAGCATAATCCTTTGGATCAGATAAGATGGTGACACGAGCGTGGTTCTTGGCGGCAGCACGCAACAAGGTGACACCACCAATGTCAATTTCTTCCACGGCTTCTTCGACGGTGACGGCGACCTTGGAGATGGTTTCCTTGAATGGGTACAAGTTACAAACAACGAAATCGACCTTTTCAATGCCTTGAGCGGATAAATCCTTTTCGTCAGATTCCAAGTTTCTGGCCAAGATCCCACCATGGACGGCTGGGTGTAAAGTCTTGACTCTACCACCTAACATTTCTGGGGCGTGAGTGATGGAAGAAACATCTTCAACAGGGAAGCCGGCTTCACGAACTAACTTGGCAGTACCTCCAGAGGCAAGGATACGGACATTGGCAGCGACTAAGCCCTTGGCGAGGTCCAAAAGACCGGTTTTGTCGTAGACAGACAAAATTGCAGTTTTAGAATGGGCCATTTGATATGTACTAGGTGATTAGGGATAAGGAGCGATCTGAACAGGAATGAATGATCGAATAGCAATTGAGCGTATGAATAATGAACAATTGATGAATGCAGGATATGTAGAAACCTTTCAATTGAGTTTCAAGCAAGAAGGGCAAGAAGGAGAAAGAAGAAAGAAGAAGAAGAAGAAGAAGAAGAAGAAGAAGAGAAGAGAAGAGAAGATCAGACAAACGAAAGAGAAACTGAAACTGAAACTTTGGCCAGACAGCCCAAAAAAAAAAAGGGTGAAGGAGAAAAAATCTTTTTCCCGCTTTTTTTTTAACTCCCCTGGGGGGCGTAATGATTGTTATTGGCGTGGTAACTTTACGATCGAGCGATAACCAATTACTACACAAAACCTCCACATTTTGACTCGGGCTAGTCCACGTCGCATTTTCAGTTTGACTATGCAGTTTCTATATACCTTGCAAGTGCTGGTTAGCTGCTATCTGCTATCTGCCATCTGCCATCTGCTATCATCTATAGGCACAGACAGATGTGTATGTGGTGGCATGATATCCCTTGCTAAAGTTAATTCCGCATGCTAATTTACCCGATGACTAGTGGTTGAGAGCGACACCATCTCAAGCCAATCAGCTGCTCTATGACCAATTTTTTACTAATATTGACGTGTTTCGCAGAGCTAGCCGCATAATCCGGTTCTAAAACACTAGTTGCTGTGCTCTAAATTGATCTATATTCCCTCAATCTTCTCTTTTTTGCAGCTTACTTACTGCCTACTTCGTTTAAATTCTCTACAAAAAAAAAAATTCTCTTCACCGATAAAGCTTATTTCATTAATCACTATAAAATTATTTCACCAAAGAAAAACCTCACCAGCTATTATTATAATCTCAAGCAATAAGAAAACAATGTCGAAACAAATTTCTTAACCTGCTTAAGATCTGTATCTCCACAAGGATAAAGTGTTGTTCTTCTTCCAAGTGTGACGACGACCAGCCTTGGTCTTGGTGTATCTGTGACCCTTGTTGATACCTCTGGACTTCTTACCAGCAGCAGTAAGACCTCTAGATTCACGGTGCTTGTGAACTGGTTCGGTGATCCAGTTGTATCTAGCATCTCTTCTGATAGCCTTGTGGGATGGATCAACAAGAATAACTTCAAAGTACTTGTAAGTAGAATCTTGGTTAATCCAGTAAGAGTTCAAGACTCTCAAGTTACCAGCACGACGACCAACACGTTCTTCGGCAGTAGATCTCAAAGATCTTTGGTACTTTAATTGATTAACCCCTTGGTTGGTTGGCTTACCGTAGGTAGCACCCTTTGGAACAGGTCTCTTTCTACCACCTCTTCTGACTCTGACTCTGAAGATAACGAAACCTTGCTTGGCCTTGTATCCTAATCTTCTAGCCTTGTCTGGTCTAGATGGTCTGGAAGCACGGTGGATAACGTTCTTTTGTCTGTATTCCCAACATCTGACACGATAAAGGAAACGCATAACATCAGATTGCTTCTTTCTTTGGAGTTCTTCTAAATATTTGTAGGCACCCATTTTGATAAGTTTTTAAACTACTTGGTTAATGAAGAAGAGTTAGAAGGGTATTAAAAAATTTTTCATACAATTTTTTTTTGGGCTTCGTACTATTCACGAGACCTGATGCAGGAGAGAAAAAAAAATTTTTCATCAGTTCCGGGTAACCTGGATTTGATTTTTTTCGTTCAAACCTAATTTTCAGTCTCAGGTTTACTTAGATCGGTGCTCATATTTACTTAACGCTCACGTGACTGGGCGTTGCTTTGCGCGGTGCTAACATTACTATAGCACCTTTTGCAACCACATATACCTCAAGCACTCTAAAAGATTACTATTTTTTGACAGTGACGATCAGAAAGTGACGAATATGTTATGACTTCCATTAGTGTTTGATGTTTTACGCTGTTCACGATTGTTACTGCTAGTCATACCTCATTGTTTGTTCCATTCTGTATAATATTTCTTTTGATTTTTATGTCAATTTTTAACAAAACCTCCAGCATAATTGTCGTTCACTATAAATTATTCAGCAAAGGCGATCACGCACTACTGAGAACTTATTATTTATTGTCCAATGGCATACTTAAATATCTGCAACCACAGAACGAAACTATAATATGGCAAAAGTGACAGGGTAGAGAAGCACGCTACCAATTTCACATCCTGCAGATGACTAAAAAATATTGTCGTACTATGAAAAGATGATCATCGCGTTTATCTAAAAAACAACTAATACAAAGTATAATAAACAAGAGTCATATCTACGTTATAGAATGTCAACTGATCTGATAGAAAAGAAAGAAGAAGAAGTTGAGGTGGTGAACAGCGAGGCTACCATTGTGAACCAAGAAATTGATTCGTCAGCACAGAATACAGAAGAGCAAGAATCGACTGACAAGATCGAGGACGTGGGGCAAGATACTACCCAGTCAAACGAAGCAAATAATCAGGCACCTGCTTCTATAAGTGAAGATGCTCAAGTTGAAAATGTATTACTTCAAGAAAGTACCAACACAAATACCGAGGATCATGCAAAGGAACAAGCAGATCCAGCAAACAAGGTCGATGAACATCAAGAAGCAAACCAGGAGGAATCCACGCAAGAAGAATCTAAACAAATTGAACTCGAAGAACAACAAGAATCAAACATCGGGGAAACCAGAGAAGAAAATCCCGAAGATGTACAAACCGAGGATAATGAAGAATCAAAAGTCGAACAAGTCAAATCAGAAAGTACCGAGGATAAAGCCAACTTCGAAATATCCACTACTCCAGATTTGGTTCTTTCCGATGATGAAATCAATGTTGACGACATATCATCATCCGAAGACGATTCCGACTCCTCCTCAGATGAAGCATCTGATTCTGATTCCGACTCTGACTCCGACTCGGAAGAAACTGATGAAAACATCCTTGCGGATGAAGTTGACGAAGAAGAAGAGGAAGAAGAAGACCACATTGACGGCCCCATCAAGTCCAAGCACGAAGTCACAGAAGTTGCCCCTGTACTTCCTGAAAACTATCAAATTCCCGAGAATGCACCCATTGAAGAAATCGGAATCGTGACTGGTCTAGTTGAAAACTCCATGATCATCAAGGCTAGAACATCGGGTGAATTTCGAGTCCTTAAGGAAGAATCAATCTTTTGTTTTGATGATAGAACTGTTATTGGTCCCTTATTTGAAATCTTTGGCAGAGTTCAACAACCAGTATATCGTGTGAAGTTCAACAGTGAAGAAGAATTTGCCAAATTTAAAGGGACAACGGGGAAATCTGTTTATTATGTTGTTCCTGATTCAGGATTCTTGTATACCGATACAATAAAGCATTTGAAAGGTACTGATGCCAGTAATTGTCACGATGAAGAGCTTCCACCTGAAGAACAAGAGTTCTCTGATGATGAGGCAGAATTGGCCGCTAAACAAGCTAAGAAGAAAAAGAATAAAAACAAGAAACCAAACGACAAAAGACAAGGGGAACCCGTTGTCAGTGCCTCCAAGAGACACCAACCAGTTGCTTCCTACTCCCCGATTAATAATGCAAGATCATCTGTTAATAGAAGAGAAAACGTACATGACTATAGTAACTATTCACGAGCACAACCACAAGCACAACCACAACATCAGCCCTATGTCCATACTTCTACTCAACAATATCAACAACCTCAACAATCTCAACAATCACAATATGGCCAACCTTATTTCCCCCATGCAGATCAACAATATAGACCATCACAGCAGTTTAACCAATATCAAGGGTACCAACAATCGTTTCAACCACCACAACCGTCATTCCAACAACCATTGTACCCAATATATCCACAGCAGCAGCAATTTCAACAGCCAATGTATCAACAACAGTACCATCAAGAGTATCAGCCAGCACCAGCAAATACCAACCAGGTAGATCCTGCCCAACTTGAACAGTTGAAACAACTCCTTCTCCAACAAATTCAACAAAACCAACAAAACCCTCTGCAATAAATAGACTCTATAGTTTTAACAATACATCCCGAGCAACGTCTAGTGCTCGTTCAGGAAACCCTGCCATTTGCGCTACTTCAATTGCGTTTGATGTTTCACTAATTCCCGGTTCTAAATGATGATCGATGATCCACTTCTTTTCAAACTCGCTATCCAGCTCATTAACCAAGACTCTAGTACGGTAGTACCTTATATCTTTCTGATCGACATTATTCAGTTGCAAAATCAGTTGCAACTCCTTGCCGAAATGAGTAGCGAATAAAGTACGGCATTGATTAACTTCAACTAAATTTCGCAATGTGGCATATGCAATAGCCATTCCTTCCTTCCCACTCGTTCCTCTTCCTATTTCATCAACGATCGCAAGCGATCGCGAGCTTGCATTACGCAAGATATTACTAGTTTCCACCATCTCCACCATGAATGTACTCAAATCATTGAAGAGATCATCACTAGCACCAATCCTCGTGAATATCTTATCCACAATCCCGACTTTGGCGTATTCACAAGGAACATAGGAACCAATCTGGGCAAGAATCACAATAAGAGCGTTCTGACGCAAGAATGTACTCTTTCCACCCATATTAGGACCAGAAATCACCCAGAGCTTGCCATCTGTGCCTAGGTTCGTATTATTTGGTGTGAAGTTGCCTCCACCTTCACGAAGACTAGATTCGACAACAACATGGCGGCCCTGCTTGATTTCAAGACAGGGTGAGTCTGTAAGTTCAGGACAAGTCCAATGGTTTTCTTGTGCGAGAATAGAAAATGATGAAGTAACATCAAGAAAATCGACAAGACGAGAAACGTGACGAATAGCAGGAATTTCATCAATGACCTTGACTTTTAAGTACTCAATGATTTTCCGTTCTTCGCTGACAATGGCATTATGGATCTCATGGATTTTCCGCTGTAAGTCGTCCCATTCTTTCGGTTTATAAATGAATGACTTTTGCTTTCGTTCACGTACGTCCTGGTCAAACTTTTCAAATGCGGTTACTATGGACTTTTGCTTGCCTGATATGTATAGTACATCTGAGTATCTTCCGTATTGCTCCTTCTTGGACACGGTAAGCTTAGGGTCGATTTCGGTGAGAATCTGTTGTACGTTGGCTATTTGTACCTGTTCTTTTCTTTCAAGATTGTCAAGGTCGCTATGAAGCTTGGAAAGGGTTTCATTAAAGTCTCGATTGACCGAGAATGAAAAGTCAGGTTCGTTAGATAACTCATCGGTCTGCTTAATTCGGTACTTGTCCATGTCCATCTCCAAGGCAGATTCATCCAGTTCATCTACCTTTTCTTCACTATCTTCAACTTTAATCACCGGTTTAATATAGATAGTTTTGTGAATTTCATCGGCAATTCCGGTGGGTACGTGAAACTTCTTCAAGAAATCACCCAACACAGTCATGTCCTTCTGTTTTGCATATTCCTCCTTCAAGTACTCTTCCAACTTTTGCAACTTGGATAAACTATCAGCAATGCTCACCAATTGCACGACGTCATCTCCGGTGCCTACTGTCAATCTCTGGACAAACCTGATGAAATCACCAATCTGACTCAAATGCATCCTCATTGTCCTTCTCAACATCGGATAGTCCAAGAACAACTTGACGTAACCCTGGCGGCGTTGGAGTTCGCGAATGTCAAGAATAGGCGACTTTATCCATTGTGTTAAAAGTCTCGATCCTGAAGCCGTGGCAGTTTCCCGGATGGTAGTGAGAAAGGAACCAATGACGGACGCACGACCATTAACTGATCTCTCGGTCAATTCAAGTGCCTCTCGAGTACGAGGATCCATCTGAAGCACATTTTTGTTGTAATAGTAAGTGGGGAGCTCAAGGCTGAAATTAGCCTCGGGGAGGTTGATCCTGACATAAGAGAGGATCATGTTCAATGCGGAATGGTCACGTACTGACAAGTTTTGAAGTGCTCTACGAGTAGCTTGGAGACTAGATTTGAATTGTAGCTTAAGGTCGGAATGTTGGGCGGAGTGATATCGAAGAAAGTACTTCCGGAGGATCTGGAGTGATGATTCCCATTTTCCCGTGTGGAGTTCGAGTGGTTGACAGTCCTGAGTGAGGAGGATCTCGCTGGGCGAGATACGCGAGATGTCAGCACTGAGGTCTTTTAGTGTGGTTTGTTGGATGAAGGATTCACCTACGGAAATGTCAACCCAGGCTAGCCCCACGGGAGTTTGCGGGTCTGGGGGAAGATCAGTAAGGTGAGGTGGGAATGAAATGGCGAGCAAGTAGTTGTTGGAATTGTAGTTAAGGAATGATTCGTCGATGAGTGTCCCCGGAGACACAATTCTGCTGATCTTACGGTGTATCAAGTTATTTAGTTGCACTGCATCTGACGTAGGATACTGTTCGATAATTGCAACATTCACACCAATTTCATGAACTAAAATCTCGACATACTTGCGTAGCTGGGAAAGTGGGAATCCTGCCATTGGTATAGCATAGTTCTTAGTTCGTTTAATTGCAAGTTTGAGTCCAAGTTTCGGAGCGTATTGTTCGGCCTGTTCAAAGTACATTTCGTAGAAACTCCCCACTTGTACAAGACTAGCGGATCCAGGATTCTTGTCTATGAGTCGACGGATGGTTGCATACAATGCTGTGAGTGACTTATCTTGTTTTCTTCCACCACGGTCCCAACCGGGGATGGTTCCAATTGAAGGACTATCTGTAGCAACTTGTTTTTCATGCACATCTGAAACAACAGAAGTAGCAGTAGCAGCAGTTGCAGTTGTGGCTGTGGCTATTTCATGACGAACATATTGTGTGATGGATAACATTCTTTTTATTTGAATGGAAGGTGATAGTATGACACGTCTAGCCAATTGTCTGGTTTGCATGCTATGTTGCAAGATTGTTAGAAAGAGACAGTTGATGATTTACAGAAAAATCATTATACGCGTTGGTGAAAAATCAAAAACTTTTTCCATTAAATCTACAAAAGGCTAATGCTATTTCTTACGAGTAGCTCGTCTACCTCTACTAGAACGTCGAGTAGCTTGTTTAACTGGCTCCGGCTGATCAGCTTCAGAAGAAGACTTTTCTTCGGAATCGTCATCATTACTTTCCTCTTCTTGAAGCTCAGATCGTGTTCTTCTGCGTGAAGCAGATGGACTTGACTTTGTCTTCTTTCTGGGTTGGGGAGGTGGTGTTTGCTCGGGAGTTTCTTCGAGTTTGGCAGTCGAACGGGTTCTTTTCTTCGGTACTGGTTTTGTTTCTTTTTCAGCTTCTGCTTGTTCTGCTTCAACTACCGCTTTAGGTTTGCGTCCTCGTCTACCCCGTCTTGGTTTTGTCTGTTCCTCTTGCTTAGGTTCTTCTTTCACTTGTTCAACTTCTTCTTCCTCTTCCTCCTCCTCTTCTTCCTGTTCCTGCTCTTCTTCTTCCTCCTCCTCCTCCTCTTCTTCAGATTCTTGGTCTTCTTCCTTTTCCTTATCTTCCTTCTTACTTTCTACATCACTCAATCCAGACGATTCATCACCACTATTTTCAGTCATATTTCGCAACTGTCGTCTTGGTCTAGGTTCACGAGATCGTGATCGAGTAGTGGTGGTTTTCTTGATTGGTTCAGGTACAGGAGACGCCACTTCGTCCACTTCGTCCTCTTCTACTTCAGGAACTTCTATCTTGACTTCCTTGGTTTTACCTCCCTTGACTTTGTCCTCCTTCTTATCTTCCTCCACTTTGATTTTCTCGTCCTGCTCCTTCTTGGATGTCTCACTCTCACTTGATTCACCACTGCTTTCGCTCTCCCAATCCTCTAGATAATCAATTCTTTTGAGATCATACAACGTGGCTAGCTTGGCCCATATATCTGCCACGGTGAATTTGTTGCTGCCGGGTACATCTTTGTTGATATTGTCTATTATCGCATCCATCTGCTTGTGCTTGACGGCTCCCGCTGGTTTGTGGTCACATACTAGATTGAAAAGAGCAATCTCCTCCTCGGTTGTCCATGAACGCATACCTCTTTTTTGCACATTAAAACAACCAACCCAATTGTAAACACCAACATCTTGGAAAAAAATACACATACACCAGCGGATGGTAGGAAAAGAGCAGCACGTGATGCGGTTTCCTATTTCGGCATTTGACCATTCTGAAAAAAAAAATTTCACTTTTCTCCCATTCATAAAAATTTTGATCAAACGAGGACTGTTATTACCAAGCAGTAAGTTTAACCCAAAGGTACAGACAAAAAAACGAGATGCCTAGGAAAGCAGACAGACTCCATACGTTGGCACGTGGACGTGTTCGTATGTCGATGAACAAAAAGAACTTGTACAACCTCATCAAGAAACCCGAAGCAACATACACTGGTAAGACCCTTTACCAACAAAAGTACTTGGCCAAGACCGAGACAAGAGGATACCATGGAGAACACATAAACGAAACCCGCTGGAAGCAATTATTCTCACCAGGGTTGAAATCGAACGTACAATTGGACGCCACCATGCGTGGAGCCGCCGGCCAAAAACACACTCCTATGGTGTTGCAAACCTTCTCCCCCTTGGAGAAACGATTGGAAATCGCCATTTTCCGAGCCATGTTTGCCAGTTCCGTCAGACAAGCCAGACAATTTATCATGGGTGGCCATGTCAGCGTTAATGGTGTCAAAATTAAACACCCTTCATTCCCATTGAAAAGCGGAGATGTGTTCCATGTTGACCCAGTCAAGGTACTTTATGCCCTTGGTAAGTCCAAGCCAAGTCTTGAACAAGCCCTTGAAATCGATAATTCTCAAATCACCCAATACAACAACTACGTAGACAGAGCACAAGCCGACTCAAAGGGAGAATGGGAAAAGTTACAAAAGAAGAATTCCTTGAACAGTATTGCTAATTTGGAAAAGAAGGAAAGAGAAAAGCTTGAACTTGTGGAAAAGAGAAAACAAATGAAGTCAGCCCAAGATGAAATCACCAGGGAATCCATCCTTCTCGACATTTTACAACTTGGATCTGCTGCAACTGCCCCAGTCACCGCTGAAACATTTGCTAAATACGGCCCTCACAACAGCAAGAAATGTTCCGACATTTTCCAAAAAGTTTCCAAGAACGCCAAGGACATTGTTGAAAAACCAACCTTAGCTTCCGTCAAGGAATTTGTCAACCCCGATGAAACCCAAAAGGCCAACCAACCAGACTCAGTCAAGCACGTTGCCAGATCCATCAAGGCGCAATTGACCGAATTGCAAAAATCACAATGGGCCGAAATTCGTCGTGAGATCGAATCTGCTGAAAACACCGGTGCTGCCCCATACGACCCAACCTACGCCTCCAAACTCACAAAAGTTCCTTTGTTGAACAAGGAAGAAATCTTGGAAGACGAATCCAATGCTGTTGTCGAATTGCCATGGCAAAAGCACTTGCATGGAAGACAAGACCCAAGCAAGCCTTACTTCACCCCTTGGTCTCCTAGAGGGTTCTTGGGCTGTTTCTCGATCTTGCCTCATCACATTGAAGTGTCGTTTGACACTTGTCATGCCGTGTACTTGAGAGATCCAATTGCCAGACCAGGTCATTCCGAGGTTATTTCTCCAAGTCCAGAACATGTTCATGAAAGAGCATACATGTACTACAGAAGAAAAGGGATGTAAGTCCTTCTTGTATATAAGTTATTGTAATTAGCTACCAAATAGATATATTTGCACCAAACGATTACTAAATTATTAACACTTAAAACTGCTAGAAAGAATATGTCTTTTACATATAATATTATCTTGAAGTGTATTTTTGCAGCCAGTGCTAAACAACAATAACAACAACAACAAAAAATATACTTACATATCTATATAATAGACTGTCCGTACTTAGGTGGTGCCAACGTGTCGTCGGTAATCACATTCCAACAATCTCTTGCAAACGCAGCCCACTGATCAAGAGGAACCTTGATAGTACTAGCATCTAACATGGTATTAGACATCAAGTGACCACGAACCTTATCAAGCTCAGAATTAGACCCCGGCCTAATAGCATGCAAATCAAGTTCAAAATAATCAGCCAAACTTTCACCCTTGGTACAGCCAGTCCAAATCTCACAAATCTCTCTCCGGATCTTCCACGCTGCCAGAGCCACATCTTTCTCTATGTCAAAAACTATAAACAACAATGTCTTGTGGCCATATCCTGACTTACCTGGCTTGTGTGAAAGTGCCACTTTAGCTTGGAAAAGCTGTACCAATTCATCTTTGGCCTGGCCAAGCTTCTTCATCACCAAAAACACATCGGCCGCATAAATCCCAAAAGTCATAACCTTCTTGGAGAAATCACGATCTTTATTCCAATCAATGGAAAACAATCCTCGAGAGTGCATCACCAAAAACTTTCGATTCTCGCCCTTGGTATGCATCTTCATCTGATCAGTCAAACACAACCAAAACCCATTGTTTCTCTCCTTGTTGAAATCCCAGGGGTCACCAGTGGGGAACCTTGCTTTAAACAAATAGTTCATCTTGTCCGATCCATACCGATCACCCAACACCATCACGGTGAGATAGTTCGTGGTGGTCCTATCAGGATTGCTGATTTGCATATACGAACTTACATCATTGAACCGTTCATGTTCTGTGACTAAAAGTGCTGGCAATGTTCCTAACTGCCTCCCTTTGTTCTTTCTAGGAGCACTTCCTTGAAGGGTACCTATTTTTAAAAATTTGCAAATAATATTTGGCATGGTGACTTGTTTCTTGTCATAATGATTATAGATATCGTAGAAGTAATTAGTAAATATTTATAGTTTTCAATTTGGTACTATTAGTTTGAGATTGGAAAGCCTAAGTTGACTCGCCAAGGAAGAACTTAGAGTTGGACACTAGGTTCTTTCCTAATTGATTTGGGTTTATGACACTGCAAAACTTTCCTAACTGTAAATTTGCAACTTACAAGAAAACACACAATGTTGATGCAAATGGTGTTATCGCAGCCAAGGCATGGCGCTTGTTACAGTTGCCTCATTTAGTTTGACTTACTTGCAACAGCATCAACTATGTTTTTTTGCACTATAAAAAGTGAGTCAAATAAGAGAAGTATATTAAATTACAGCAAGATCCCTCCAATCCCAGTAGTACTATGCGCTACACAGGTGATTGCATCGGTTTACATGCTAAATCAAGCAAAGAACTATTCTTCTGAAGCTTGATATCATTGTCATTGTCCGCGCTTGTTTCCAAGAGTAACCATGTAACCGTTAGCTCGCAATCATACTACTACTTCTAAATTCAATAAAAAACTACACGATGAAATAATGTAACCATTAATCGAGAACATCCCCCCCCCTTGATCACGGTTAAATTCTCCCCCTAAATCGCATGCTAGCATCAAAGTCGTACCAGTTTATTTTTTTCCCACTATATTTTAAAACAATGATGTTTCTCCACATGATCATCTCCTTCCAAAACACACTCCACATACACACAATGGCAAGACTATCACCGAGACTAATCAGACAAGCGAAAAGCATCAGTAGTTTACTCCCACCACTACTTCGAGCCAATCGGACCATAGAAGCGGCCCAACGGGAACTCAATTGGATCAAGCGCGAACTTCCTGCTAATGAATGGGTTAAGGCTGTTGAAGCCAGAGATAGACTTGTTCCGCTACAGTACATATTGGGGAATGTCCCCTTTGGAAATATAACTGTCAAGTGTAAACCTGGCGTGTTGATTCCTAGGCTGGAAACCGAGGCTTGGGTTATAGACTTGAGTGAGAAAGTTAAGGAGGTTGCGAATGACGAGATTGGTATTGTGGATGCATGCACTGGAACAGGATGCATCCCCTTACTTTTGGCACATGAGTTGGACAAGGTGGGAGTAAAGACACGAGTAGATGCATTTGACGTTTCTGTTGAGGCGGTAAACCTAGCAAATGAGAATAAGGACTCCGTTGAAGGCAGTTCAGGGGTAAATTTTCAAATTGGTGATGTGTTCAATGTCAACATCCTCGAGCATATAGGTGTGGAGAAGGTTGATTTAGTTACATCTAATCCACCTTACATCCCATTCCATGACTATAAAAAGTCAATGTTTGAGCATGGGATAGAACGATCGGTCAAGTTGTATGAGCCGCAGTTGGCTCTTGTTGGTGAATATGAATTTTATTTGGAACTTCTTCAGAATATAGTGATACCCGGACATGCCAAAGCATTTGTATTTGAAATTGGTTACGAAGAACAAGCTGAGTTTGTGTATGAATATTTGCGGGACTACAGTGCATGGCGAGTAGGGATATGGTGTGATTATAATGATAATGTGAGATGTGTTATTGGATGGAATGTCGATACTGAATTTGTAAAGTTGAAGGACATGTGTGATCACTTGTATGAACCAAAGGTATAATGAGATCGCATCATAGTTTATTTATCTAACTATGCAAAAAAATATTTTATATATACGTACTTATGAATCGGTGGCATCGGTTGCTGGCGACTCTTCTCTCTTTCTCTTGGAAATTCCTCTACCAACAGCAGTAATACCTTCTTGTGGGATGACCTTGGTTCCCCAAAGAATGTATCCTCCCCCACCACGCATGGTCATCAAAGGATGCATTCTTCCAGGAATGGTTTGGTATGGCCTGACTCTAGTTTCAAAGATTGAAGGGGCCAATACTCGCTTGTCTTTGGTGAGCACATGTTGAGTTTCCAACAAGAGTTCCTTGTATTGGTTGTATATGACTATTGGACGGGATCCTCCTACTGTGTCAAGGATTCTTGGGAGTAGAGTAGGTTGATGTAATGTTGATACGGAAATCAATGCATCAAAGTTCCCGTTTTGCACAGTTTCAATGACTGAGTTGATGGCAGTGGCACGTTCTCTACGTTTTTCGTACTGCTCACGCTTGGATGATTTCATTTCAGCAAGTTCTTCTTCCGACTTGTCTTCCCAATTGATCTTTTCGTTTTCTGGTTCCAAGAATTGGAGATAGTCTATGGTTTTCACCATACGATTTATGTACTCTTCACTGTATCCTGCATGACGCAAGGCAATGATATTGACATGTTCGTTTTCATGCACCAACACCACCTGGCCTTCACCACCCATTCTTTCAAGCATAGCATAGAGGACAACCCCACCGGTTTCGTCGATCAAGAGGTAGTTCCCGCCTGGTCTGACATTTCCATAAGTCATAAGTAATCCCAAACTTTCTTCACTGAGATCGATCACTCTAGGCAAATCCTTATCGATATAGTACTGCAACATTTGAGACGAACCCAAGTATTCCACAGTGAATCTCCGCAAGAACTTTTGTTGCTTCCTCCTGAGGTACTTTTGTTGTGAAAACAAGGTCTTTTTGTCAAACCCTTCGTGACCAGCAATCATCTGATCAATGATGTGTTGACCAATGGATGAAGTAGCTCCGGATTTTTTCAACTCTTCGATATCGTCGTTGGTCAATTTCTGGATCTTGCTCCCGATATCTATTATATTCTGGTTGTTTTCGGAAAACATCTTTGTCAATTCTTCCTTGTTCAAATCACCTTCTGGCTCCTCAGAGACGTCCTTGGGGTCAGATGAATGTTGTAAACTCAAAATTGGTTTCACATCTTGCCCTTCGACGATTTCAAACGATTGGCCAAAAGGATACCCGAGCACACCATCGACTAAGAAACTTCCGAATTTTCCCAAACTGACTACTCCAGAAGGACGAAGCTCGACAATCTTGGTTCCTTCAGAAGGTAATCTGATTAGAACATGTTGGTTTGCTGTGATTACCGTGCGATTTTTCGTGTTCATTTCCAAAGTACTAGTTGTTGGTATAGGTTCAGTTAAACTCAGCTCAGCTCATCTCCTAAAAAAAATAATCTGCTTAAATTTTTCAGAGCTATTTTTCTCAACTCATCTCAGATACTATTACTTATAGAATACATAGACACATACACAATGGGAAGAAGAGCAAAGAATAAGCAAGGTGTCCCACCTACTCTTGATGAGTTCCAAGCCAAGCAAGTCAAGAAGGAAAAGAGAAAGAGAGAAGACAAGCCAGAACCAAAACACAAAAAACCAGTAGAGCACAAGAAGTCCAAGAAGCAAAAAGTCGAAGTCGAACAAGAACCAGAACCAGAACTTCCTGAAGTTGATTTAGAAGAACTTGCCTCCGCTAGAAAGTCACTCTTTGACGAATCAGACGAAGAAGAACCTCAAGATGATGAATTTGACATTGATGGCGAAGACTTGGATTCAGACGAAGAAGAAAGAGCCCACCCTATGTTCTCCGACGACGAAGGATCTGAAGATGATTTGGAAGGTTTGAATGCTGCCAACATGGAAGCCTACTCTCGTCAGCTTGATGAAGAAGACGAACTCGAAGCCGAAGAAGCAGAGCTTGAACTCTTGGAAGCAGAAAAGGCCCAACCTCGTGCTGCTGTTTTACCTACGGCAGAAGAAGAAGCCGAGATTGCTAAAGGTGGACCACAAGATGTCACTGCTGTTCGTACCCGTATGCTTGAAATCGTCAAGGTCTTGGAAAACTTTAATGACATGGCCGAAGAAGGCAAGTCTCGTACCGATTACGTCAACCGTCTTCTTGCTGATATCTGTGAGTACTTTGGTTACTCTGAGTTCTTGGCTGATAAACTTTTCCACTTGTTCTCTCCTGCCGAAGCCATGGAATTCTTTGAAGCTAACGAAATCGCCAGACCAATCACCATTAGAACAAACACCCTAAAGACTAGACGTCGTGACCTTGCACAAAAGTTAGTCAATCGTGGTGTCAACCTTCAACCAATCGGTTCGTGGACCAAGGTCGGGTTGCAAATCTTTGATTCTCAAGTTCCAATCGGGGCTACTCCAGAATACCTTGCCGGTCACTATATCTTACAAGCCGCCTCATCTTTCCTTCCAGTCATGGCTCTTGCCCCACAAGAAAACGAGCGTGTGTTGGATATGGCCGCTGCTCCAGGTGGTAAAACCACCTATATTTCTGCCCTTATGAAGAACACCGGGTGTGTGTTTGCCAATGATGCAAACAAGGCCAGAACCAAGTCGTTAATTGCTAATATTCATAGATTAGGGTGTAAGAACACCATTGTGTGTAACTACGATGCCCGTGAGTTCCCCAAGGTTATTGGTGGGTTCGACAGAGTTTTACTTGATGCGCCATGTTCCGGTACCGGGGTCATTGCCAAGGATGAAGGTGTCAAGGTCAGACGTACCGAAAAGGATTTCATTCAAATCCCCCATTTACAAAAACAATTGCTTTTATCCGCTATTGACTCCGTCGACGCCAACTCTCCTACTGGTGGTATAATCGTATACTCCACTTGTTCCGTTGCTGTTGATGAAAATGAATCTGTCGTGGATTACGCTTTACGTAAAAGACCTAATGTCAAGTTAGTGGATACCGAATTGCAAATTGGTAAGGAAGGATTTACATCATACCGTGGGAAACATTTCAATCCAAAATTGTCATTAACTAGAAGATACTACCCACACACCTATAACGTTGATGGTTTCTTTGTGGCCAAGTTTAAAAAGATTGCTCCTTCTCCACACGATGTCTCCAAGGCTGGTGCAAAGGAAAAGGAAAGTCTCATCAGACAAGAGTATGAAGATGAAGGTATCATTCATGATGATTTCGCTGAATTTGACGAAGATGCTGATAAGGAAATCGTTGAACTGTCTATAAAGCGAGGATTGAAGAGAAAGGGTATAAATCCAAACGTCAAAAAGACCAGCGCTTAGTTAACTGTATATTACATATTATAATCTACACTTTGTATAAAAATACTCAAAAGTAGTTTGATCTTTGTTATTGCATGTATCTACTACATCAAGCACATATTCCCCAAACCGTGCTCCTTGATATATTCAGCACCATACTCTTCATACTCCTTCTTGGTGATATAGCCAGACTTGCATTCTTCGCTATCAGCCCACATTTGCATCCCATGCCAAGCATCCAAAATTGGATCTCTAGCGGTTCTAACCTTCAATGGAGTGCCCACAGGTAAAAACAGTCTGAAATCTCTCTCTACTCTAGTTTGGAAGTTGGGAAGTTTGGCTAACCCACCAGTAATAAATACATCCTTGATTACCCGTTCTGCGGCTTCTCTTTCCAATCTACGATTGATCAAACCAGAACAAATTTCACTGATCCCAGCTTGATCCAATCCGGCAATGTTGGGTTGGAAAAGGATTTCGGGAACACGGATTCTTTCAACATTGAGATGCATTTGGTGATTCTTGCGGATAACTTCAGGATGGCTGGCTATTTCCTCAGGCGAAAGTCCTTCAGCTTGCATAGCAATAGTCATGTTTGGACGAGGTCCATGAATGAATTTGTGGAGCACCGAACTACTCCAATCAAATGTGGTGGCAGCTGCAAACGTATCTTCATGATGGAAATTTGGATCATACTTCAAAAGATCATCTTCGAGATTGGTTATTTCCGTCATTATATTGGTCATTTCTTCTTCGATACTGGTGTTGGATATGTCACGGTACAAGTTCCAATCGTCATCATTGGCACCAAACGTATCGTTGGGATCATTATCAATGGTGGCATTGGCATTTCTACGACGTTTACGTTGGGTAGCTGATGTCAGGCCAGTTTCATCATTGGCCAAATCAGCAATATTTTTCATTCTTTGTTGGGCAGCAGCAGATTTCCTGTCTTTAAAAGACTCAAGAAGCTTTTGTCTTTCCTTGTATTTGCTAATAGCACTGGCTAACTGGACTCGTTTCGTGGTGCACCAATCATCCAAGTCACGTTCCCTCCATTCTTGTTGTTCCTTTTCGTATGCAGCTTTAGCTTCTTCTTCTTGTCGTTTAAGTTCCTTGGTTCGTTCTCGAGCTTCATAATTGGCCTTGTGAAGTTTTTGTTTACGCTTTTCCTTGATTTGCTCGTCGGTTAATTGATCGTCGGGGGTATCAACCAATGGCCAGGCACTGCCGGCATCAAACTCATCCTCTTGTTCTTCGTGGTCGGCTCTTTTGACGGATTTTTCAAGCGAAACCATGTATTTGTTGAAATCATCCAAATCGTCAAACCCATCCTCAGAGAGACGAGCTTCAATTTGCTCCTTAGTTAAGTTCACCATTTCCGTTTTAAATTTGGAGTAGTACTCCCATTCCTCCTTCTTTTGGGCTTGTTTCTCGAGTCTTTTCTGCTGGGCCTGTTCTTGAAGCCTCTTACCTTGTTCCTTTCTCTTTTGTTGTTGTTTTGCAATTTCTTCTTCTGACTTTTTAGGTTCGGGATTGCTAGCAATTTCAACTGGCACTTGAACGACAATATCCTTTTGTTCCAAAACATCCATATCGAGAATATGTTTCAACTCCTCCTGGTAATTCTCTGATACATAACAGTAATCCTTGAACAAGTTTGTTGTTTGGTGTGAGTTCAACTTGGTAGGGAAATAAGGATACTTCAAAGAAAGCAATTTTCCAAGGAAATTCTGACACTGGTCACCACCCCAGTCAATACGTTTACTTTGCAGCATCACACCCTTGCCTGAAACCACGGGGATCACATACGTCAGTTCGTGCCCGGTACCAATGACAACCCCGTCTTTCCCCTTATTGGCATAGTATGAAAACAAGGCGTCAATTCCAAACACGACTTTAGGAACTCGGTATGCCTCAAATAGCAATTCGTACATTCCTCGTCTCTGACTCAAAGGACAACCTAATGGTTCTGTCATGATTATGGGATTGTTGACTCTTCCATTGTCACTGTCTACACCCAAGTGCTCAAAAGAGTAGTCTAACATATATTCAATGTAATCCCAATTTGTGATCAACGGACCGTCAAACGGGGTCTTTATAGTAGATTTCAAGGCTGGGTCGCCATAGACATCGTTACCAATCAAGGTAAGCGTGGCCTGGGCACGACGGTCACGATAACGGGACACAACCAGGGGGAACACGTTATTCGGGGAAGATGAGTTGGTGAGACCTATTCGGAATTGCGACGATCCGATATCCATGGCAATTGGGGTGTTGGGTGTGTATGAAGTGTAGAATGGTTCTGGTGTTGTAGTGGAAACATGATAGTCTGTGAGAATATTCACCGGCTGAGGTGGGAACTCGGGTTCCTCTGGTTTCGCTTTGGAAGGCGACATGATTGGTGTTGCTTTCGGTGGTGTCGCTTTAGGTGGTGTTGCTTGCTAAAGTATAGGATGTTTCGTTGATATTTATATGCACAGGTCGTGCGTGTTGCCATAAACTTTTTGATGTGCGTCCGGGTAATTGTCAATTTCAGTCACGTGCCACAGGGGGGTTGAAATTTTGGTGGAGAGACGAACCGTGTCCGGTGGGTGGCATACGCACATACTCAAATCTACATACCTTATTTCAGTAATAATCCACCATTGTCCACTATATACAAGGGTTTTCCATCATGTCCACCGAGGAAGGTCAATATAACGTTCAAGGTTACAACATCGTAACTATTCTCAAGCGTCTTGAAGCCGCTACTTCCCGTCTTGAAGACATCACCCTTTACCAGGAAGAGGCCAACAAGAAACGCATTGCCAACGAACCAAAAACTTCAATTGACAGCTCTTCTTCTATGCAAACTACCCAATCTAATCCTGAAGAAAAGCCAAAGTCTATTCCTGAAGAAAAACCAAAATCTGTGGTTGTATTTGAACAATTCATTTCTGACCATGTTGTCCCCTTTGCTGATACTTCCAAAAGCATTGATTCTGTAATTGGTGATGCTGCACAATTGCTCGTTGAAGCATTTAAGTCCCAATCTTCGTTTTTAGAAATTGTTTCCAAGTCCAAGAAACCAGACATGAACGATCCAACTTTCCTTAAAGTTCTCGAACCAATGAATAAACGTATCAACTCAATCATTGAAATCAAGGAAGCCAACCGTACTTCCCCATTTTTCAACCATTTGAACACCATTTCCGAAGGTGTTCCTGTCTTAGGGTGGATTGTCAGTGACACTCCAGTCTCTCTCATCCCGGAATTTAAAGACAGTTCCAAGTTTTGGAGTGACCGTGTGTTGAAAGAATACAAGCAAAAGGACGAAAAACATGTTGATTGGGTCAACAAGTTCATGGCCATCTTTGACGAGTTAAAGAATTACGTCAAAGAATACCATGCCACTGGTCCTAGCTGGAACTCCAAGGGATCACACTTGGAAGAAGTTGTCAAGTCCCAGCAGCCAGCTACCGAAGGGGGTGCTCCACCACCACCTCCTCCACCTCCACCACCTCCTCCAGCAAACTTGTTTGACGATACCTCTTCTGCTAAATCTGCTCCTGCTCCAGCTGGTGGTATCAATGCTGTCTTTGCTGAACTCAACAAGGGTTCGGATATCACTGCCGGATTAAAGAAGGTTGACAAGTCAGAAATGACTCACAAAAATCCAGAATTGAGAAAACAACCACCAGTTGCACCAAAGAAACCACAAAGTTTATCCTCGCGTGCAAGTGATGCTCCTGCTGCCGCTGCTGCTGCTGCTGCTCCTACTCCAGCTGCCAAGCCTCCAAAGAAGGAATTGGTGGATGGTACCAAGTGGGTTATTCAAAACTACACAAAGTTAGACGCTAGCGAACCTATCATCATCGCTGTTGAAATGCATCAATCTGTGTTTATCGGTAATTGTCAAGATATAACGATCCAACTTCAAGGTAAAGCCAATGCTGTTTCCCTCCTGGAAACCAAGAATGTCGGATTAGTTATTGATTCCCTTATTTCTGGAGTAGACGTTATTAAGTCGATCAAGTTTGGCTTGCAAGTCACTGGATTTGTGCCTATGATCAGTATCGACAAGAGTGATGAAGGAACTGTCTACTTGTCTAAAGAATCCGTCGATGGTGATATTCAAGTGTTTACCAGTTCTACCACAGCATTGAACATTAATGTCCCTATTGAAGACGATTATTCCGAATTGGCAGTTCCTGAACAATTTGTTCATCGTGTCAAGAACGGTAAGTTGGTCAGTGAAATTGTTGAACATGCAGGTTAGTTTAAGCAAATACATTTTATTTTTAGAAGTCGAGTAAATTTGTAGAGAAATAAGAGGTCTTACTTCAAACAAAGAATCTGGATTTCTTTCATCACATTTCTATTCGCTATATGATGATACCCTGCAATAGTGAGATGATTGAAGTTTGGAAACATTCCTCTCGGTTCCAATAGTGTTCTGATTGCAAGAAAATGAGCTGGCTTTGCTTCAAGGCTACTGTCATAGACATTTTTACCATACAACATGGAAATTATTTTTATATATTCTATCAAATTTTTTGTGAATCCATGAATAAACTGGGAAAGTTAGCGCTCGACCCAAGAATGTTTTATGGAGTTGTTATTGATTTTGTAAAACTTTGTATGGATAGGAAGATCTCATTCGAAAAGCTCCAATATACTAATAAGCTTTTCAAGGTACTGGGTTCGAAATAAGAATCTACATCACAGATTTCTTCTGTTGGGGGAATAAATCAATATCCAAATGTTTGATGTTTGTAAATCGAGACAAAATAAGCTTCATATCACTGGATGGTGGTTCAATTAAGTTTTCAGACGTACTCCACAAGCAATGTACGGGAAAGGCAATGATTTCAAATGATTCGATCTTTGCTATATTGAGCACTTGGAATATCCTAGTGAGACTAAAGTCTAATGGAAAAATGTTAATACCAATCAAAGCTTCCTTTAGTTCTAAGTCGAGTATTTGATTCGACTTAAAGCAAGAGAAAACATCATTCTTTGCATTAACTAGCCCCAAAGACTTTAATTGTTGTGAGAGCGATATTATGCAAATTTCATGAGAGTTATCACTAAAATATATTGTAAGCTTTTTCACTGACGTCAATACCTCAGTAACAATTATTTGATATAGTTTCTTAGAAAGATACACTTTTCAATCTGCGCTCGATAATTTTGTTCTATAAACATTTCAAGGAGTTAAATTTGGATTTACATATTCAAATATGATGCTGGTGTGGAGAAGCGTATGTATATTAACAATGATTGAAATGGGATTTCTTTCGACATTAACGTAGATGTTTCAAAATAGCTTCATCTTGGCCACTTTGTAGAATGTCTTGGTGATTGCCGTTTCTAGCTTGTGTGACTTTTGGTTTAAAGTATTGATTACCTTGGCAATATCCACTTCATGCAAGGCTGTAATTCAGCGACCTCATCCAAATGAAAACTTACTTTATATAAAAATTGACAATGCTTATGCTGATGTTAACTGGCCAAAGAGGCCATAGACGTTGTATTTAATGTACTGTTGTTAGCATTTACAGTGCAGTAGAGTTGATCCGAATACCTCGGGCTTAAGCATTTGATATAATGCAACAGAATAATTACTAAATTAGTGGGAAATTAATCAAAATTTATATGAGAAAAACATGTGATGTTTTGCACAAACCAATTGAGATAAAACTACTATATTTTGCATTACGCCAGTTAAGACTTAAACATCATAGATTGGATTACAACATTTTGCAATCTATACCACCTCGCTACCAAATTTGTATGTTTACTACTCCTGCACACAGGCACAATGTTACCGTAGAATATTCTTTCTTTTTCCAACATACAAAAGTTTACTAATGGCAAACACACAAAGATAAAAAAAAAAAAAAAATTTTTTTTCAACGTCTCTCTTCTATATTTAAAACACCTTAAAAGGGCAATTATCAATTTTCCGTTTAGTGTTACACATACTAATTCATCCTCGTGTCTAACAGAATCAACGCATACAACAAACAACGTTTAACCCTAGAAACAAGGAAAATCGCGTTAGTTCAAATAATTCACCAGTGTTTTCTAATTTACAGTATAGAAGTCCTTTTTTTTTGAAACATAGATAATAATGGTCAAGGAAACCAAATTCTACGATGCTTTGGGTGTTTCTCCATCCGCAAGCGATTCTGAATTGAAAAAAGCATACAGAAAGTCCGCTTTGAAATACCATCCAGATAAGAACCCTTCCCCTGAAGCCGCTGAAAAGTTTAAGGAGATCAGTCACGCTTACGAAATCTTGTCTGATGAACAAAAGAGAGAAGTCTACGATAACTACGGTGAAGAAGGATTGTCCGGAGGTGCCGGTGGTCCAGGTATGAATGCTGAAGACATATTCAGTCAGTTCTTTGGTGGAGGTTTCGGTGGTGCCTTTGGTGGTGGTCCACAACGTCCTAGCAGAGGTAAAGATATTAGACACTCTATTTCTTGTACTTTGGAAGAGTTATATAAGGGTAAGACCACCAAGTTGGCTCTCAACAAGACCGTATTGTGTAAGAACTGTAACGGGTTAGGTGGTGCCGAAGGTAAGGTGCACAAGTGTACTGACTGTCATGGTAGTGGTATGAAGTTTGTTACTAGACAAATGGGTCCTATGATTCAAAGATTCCAAACCGTTTGTGACAAGTGTCAAGGTACCGGTGATATCTGTAATCCAAAGGATAGATGTACCGTATGTAAGGGTAAGAAGACACAATCTGAACGTAAGATTTTACAAGTTCACATTGACCCAGGTATGAAGGATGGTCAACGTGTCGTTTTCAGCGGTGAAGGTGATCAAGAACCAGGTATTACCCCAGGTGATGTTATCTTTGTCGTTGACGAAAAGCCTCATGAAAAGTTCACCAGAAAGGGTAATGATTTATTCTACGAAGCTGAAATTGACTTGTTGACTGCTTTGGCTGGTGGTGAAGTTGCATTCAAGCATATTTCTGGTGATTGGATCAAGGTTCACAGCTATCCAGGTGAAGTCATCTCCACCGGTGAAGTTAAAGTTGTTGAAGGTCAAGGTATGCCAATTTATAGACAAGGTGGTAGAGGTAACTTGTTTGTTAAGTTCACAGTTAAATTCCCAGAAAATGGGTTTGCTTCTGAAGACAAATTGAAGGAATTGGAATCTATTTTACCTGCCAGAGCCAAGGTTACTATTCCTAAGGGTGCTGAAGTTGACGAATGTGACATGGTTAGCTTCAACCCAGCCCAACATCAACAAACAAGGAGGGATGCTTACGATTCTGAAGATGAAGAAGGAGGTCAACCTGGTGTTCAATGTGCATCTCAATAGGCGTGTTTCTTTTATGTATACATAATAAATTAGGGGTTCGTTTTAATATATAGCTGTTTAAAGGCATCCCATGTAATCATTCTACAAAGTTACGTCAATATATTATTCTATTTCTATTAATACAGCTTCTATAAAAATTTATATGCAAAACATGAATCATTCAACTGGACTTCTCATCCATTGAGTTTAAATTAACCTTGGCCTCTCTCTTCTTCTTGGCCCGTTGTGAAAGATATGAAAGAATCAAAAACGAAATGATACAGAATCCCGACATCAACGTATAGGTTCCACCAGTGCCCATGGCGTCAATCATAGCCAGAAGTGCACCTACACCAGCTGCTCCCAACAAGCATCTCATCAAGTTCAAACAGGAAGTAGCGGCACTTCCTTGGTTAGGAAACAAGTCCACCAACAACGTATTCATACAACCCATGAAACTCACAGCTGCGAGCGAGATCATAAACGACGAGATCAAAATTGGTGCAATATTTGTGTGTTTTTCAATACACCAGCCAAACACAATGAGAAATACCACAATGATAACCGAGGTGAATATTGCTGTTTGAAATCTGGCGCCAAACAAGTCAAATGGTGGCTGTTGTTCCTTGGGTAAATGACCATAAGTGCTGTCGTAAGCGGTTTTTCGACGACGGTAGGTATAATCAAGAAGTCTTCCGGTCCCAACTGACCCTACAAGAGTTCCCATACCAGGAGCCAAGTAACATAATCCAACATGAACCACACTAAACCCATAGTCAACTTGCATACTGGTGGAAAGGGTAGTCAAATTCATAGTCCAGGCGGTAAACTGAAACCCACCAGCCAAAAGCGTGAAAAACACTGCAGGTTTAAAGAATATCTTGTATGGTGCAAAAATGTTGGCAGATGTACGTGGCGACAATGTTGACACATCATTGGTCAAGCGGTGACTACAACACGGGAAATGAACCACTGGGCTCTGGTTATAAATGTACTTTGGTGGCACTGACATGTTTCCCACGATGGATCGGTTAGTTTCGGGAAGAAATACAACACAACAAATAAACATGAACCCACTCCCGATAGCCAACAAAACAAACACACCTTGCCAGCCCCATCGCGAAACAACACCGGCACCAACCAATGCCCCAAACCCCTGTCCTATCAACTGAATCCCACTAACAGTACCAATATAACTTCCTCTATCTGCTCTCGTAGTAATATCAGATAAAATACCGGCTGTGACGGCAATAATGGGAGAAATGGCAGCGGCTTGCAAACAACGAAGAAATGCCAAAAGCCAGTACACATTACTCTGCGAAAGACCAATACACACACCAGTATAGCACACAAGACATAGAAGCACACACGGTCTTCTTCCATAGGTATCGGCAACCGTCGCCAACAACGTCGGACTTATCCCTTGAAATATGAAATATGCAACAATGGAAATGTTGATGATTCCCGGGGAGACATCAAAGTCGTGAGACAATATGGTCAATGCTGGGAAATAGATCGACGAAGAAAGAGTGGACCAGATGGAACTGGCACTTATTAGCACCGCAATAGCATACTTTTCCTTCTTAGTTAGTATTGTATACGGTGGTGGTGGCTGCAGGGTAGATGTAGTAACGAGGCCAATTTGGTTCTCTTTATCCTGCAGAATATTTGTTTCGTCAGACATTTATAGTATTCTCTTATTAAATGAATGTATATTTACAACTGATACCATATGTATATTGAACAGTTTTTAACAATAGCAAGGCGATATTGATATCTTTATATAGAGAAATGTCTTCGGAATTAGCAAGACTAAATCAGCTAATTTAAAAAAAAAAAAAAAAAAAAGAAATTCTAAGTCGCTTGGGTCACAACTCCGCGCACACTTTTTTTGCGTAGGTTGTCTTTGTTCTACTCCCCCCACTACTTCGGTTTTAATTACCGAGATACTTACACCTGCATATTGACGCATGGCTCCCTGATGTCAACGCGAGACACGGCGCCCACTGTTGATGCAACAACCGGGCCGTTGCCGGTGGAACCCAGTCATTTGGAGCTGGTATTTGGTGATAGCCAGAGTATACTACTCGAACATTATCAATTGAAACAACAATTATTGTTATTGAGGTGGAATTTTAGTTTTCTGTTTCATTATCGCGGAATTAAATAAGTATCTCCGAGAAAAAACTAATTCATCTAGTTTTACGACGCGAGATTATATTTTTATTGCTCGGATTTAATCCCGGATAAACAATTAAACGGTTACTCCTTTAACCAACTGATCATAATAAGATAAGTCCGAGCCCAACTGAACCAGATATGAAGGGGGGAGTTCGATTACGTCACGTAACTGGAGTCATGGTTCGGTTAAGTAAACACCAGTAATCATGTCAGGCTCGGTTAAGTAAACACCAGTAACCATGTCAGGCTCGGTTAAACCGCCCAAATATAGCTTTGGCAGGCTCGGTTAAGTAGTTTATCATAATATAACAGGTTCGGTTAAGTCTTTAACCAATAACCATATGATAATCGATTAAGCCATTAATGATCTTATGACCGGGTCGGTAAAGTCATAAATAACTTTAAGGCAACTTTAATTATGTCACTCATAACCATATGATAGGTTCGGTTATCTTCCTAACCTGTGTCCTTATGACAGGAGAAGTTAAATCATTCACTACGTCATGAACAAGTGCATTATTTCACATATCCACTAGAAGGTACAAGAATATATTGCTGAATGTTCAAGAAAAATGGATTTTCCAGTATGCACTGTATAGTGGGAAACTCTAGTTTGAATCTATTAAAATCTAAACTATTAACAAGAAATAAATAATGTAATTAAAAAAGAAGCACTAAATTTTTTGACCCTTGATCTCTTCTTCGATATATTCCCCCTTTAACCTCTGATTGACGATATAGACCACATAAATGAATCCCATATCAGCCACCAAAGTCAATCCTGCCATTAATGTATACGTACCACCCAAATGCAACTTACCTACCATAAAATCAAGCACACCCGTGCCCAATGCTGCCAATAAACACCTCATTAAATTTACACAACTAGCCAGAGCACTTCCTTGCGTTGGGAACAAATCAACTAGTAATGTAGCACTGATGCTCATTGTCATTGACGAACTTAATGAAATGAGACACGTGGAAATTATGATTGAGATTATGTGCTGATTTGTTTCAATACACCAACCAAAAATTGAAAGCCCAATGATGGTTAGAATAGAAGGTACAATGCAAAGAGCTAGTCTAGTGCTAACAATATTGAATGGATGTCTTTCAGTATAGGGTAAGTCCCCGTATATTTGTTCGTGTTGGGTTTTCCGTTGACGATAGTACCAATTCATCAACCTTCCTATAACAAGGGAGCCCCCAAAGCAAGCAAGCCCTTGTGGAAGATAGACGAGACCAACTTTCATAACGGTGTAATTATACTTACTTGATTCAAGTTCGGTAGAAAGTGAAGTGAGAACCATGGTCCATGATGCAAAATGCAAGCCCAGGGGAAGCAATGAAAAGAAGACAATCCTCTTGAAGAAGATCTTGTAAGGGCCCCAGAAATCAAACGATTTCTTTGGTTCTAACGTTATTATATCATTGGTCATTCTTGCTTTGAAGTGTGGGAATCTAATGAACACACTTCTATTGCACCATGATTTAGGTTTGATGGATCCATTACCGACAATACTTCTTGACGTTTCTGGTAATAAAAAGAAAGCCAACACAAATGTAACTCCTCCACCGATGGTTAAAAATATAAAGATTGATCTCCATGAATTAAATGAACTAATAAGAAGTGCACCTATTAACCCACCTATACCATTTCCAACCAACTGTAACCCAACGGTAACGCCAACCATACCACCTCGATTAGCAGGTGTGCAAACATCGCCAGCAACACCTGAACTAATTGCAATAACAGGAGCAATACCAGCAGCTTGAACACACCTTAATATAACAAGTCCTATGTAGTTATGCATCTGGGAAATGGCAACACATGCACCAATGTATATCAATATGCTCGTTAATATAACTGGTCTCTTCCCGAAAGTGTCAGCCAAGTTGGAAGAGATTGTTGGTGATATACCTTGGAATATTAAGTAGGCAATAACTGATGCATTGGTCATCCCTGGGGTAGTATGGAAGTAATGTTGTAATGTTGGAAGAGCAGGGAAATAAATTGGACTAGAAACAGCACTCCAGAATCCCACAAGAGAAAGAATGACAACTAGCAATATTCTTTCATGAGATAAAAATATCGTATATGGTGGAGTATGCTTTTCCGAAACGGAAACTTCTTTCTTGTCTATCTCAATTTCTACAAATTTGACCTGAGGGGTCTGTGTGAATTCAACTTTGATATCATCACTTTCTCTAGAACTATTGTCGTCCACTTCATGATTATGAGTGTCCATGTCCAATCTCTTGCCTTCTATATGGTAAATTTTATATTCTTCTGACATAAGGTATTGCAACAAACTGTCTCTATTTCTGTCAATTTGTAATCGCAACACAAAATATACAAATACATACAGAGTCAAGAATTAAGTACAGCGAATTATCTATATTTATAGAAAGGGATAGTCCAATTTTGTGACTCATGCCATCGTACCGCCATGACTCTCGTGATCAAGGAGCGAATATAATTATGTTGCAAAAACTGAACGTCACCCTGTTCTTTTTTTTTTTTTTTTCTTAATCCCTTACAGAAATATTTTTTAGCAGCCTTGGTTTTAGTTTTATGCAAAACGGTCGCCACAAATGGTCATTCGCGGCGATGCGATCGGCAATTAAAGGACATAACAAAACGTTTAGCAAGAATGATTCTCACAGTTAGGTTCTATTAACTTGCTTGCTTATCCTTCAATGTATGCCATTAATATAGCGTATGTAGAAGCATATTCAGCGGTGAAAAAGACGTTCAAAATTGCAATCACCAGATGCTATGAGGAACAAACTTCTGTGCGAAAATTTTCCGGTGAACAATGAGAATCACGTTTCTTTTTTAGTTCGATTTAAGGGAAACGAGATTTTGACAGCGATAAGAGTGTTGCAATCGAGCCTAGACTGGAAAAAAAAATGTCACACCATTCTCTCTCTGGATAGAACTTATTAGAAAGATAACGAAATTAGTTACATATGTTAGATTGTTTGTTGAGTCTTTTTTTTGTGTAAGATTGTTTATTCCTGGAAGCACAGATACCTTTACCTCTGGTTTCCATTTGGCTTTAATTAATACAGCGAGCTATAAAAAGAATAGACAAGAAACCTATGAAAGCAAAAACCAAAAATCAGTCATAAATAGGTTTCCCTGTAAATGCATATAGAAAAAGTCGAAAGCTCAGAGTCAAGTTTTTCTTTTAAAAAAAAACTACCACTTTGCCAAGATCATCAATGTGAAATTTAGAAAAATAAAAATAAATATATCCCTTCAGTTGCGTGAACATGTGATTTATTTGACTTTTGGATTATTGTACTTTCTAGCTGGCGGGTTAGTCGGAGTACTGATCATGAAATTTATCCCGGTATTCCTTCTTTTTTTAACAGGCGCGTCATCCTTTTGTGATTTGATACTTTCAGGAGAGTGTAATGCTTGCATTGGTGGTGTCTTTTGTAATGGAATAGGTAAGTTCATCAAGTATGGTGGCACTGGTTGTGTGCTTGAAGGAACAAAATAATATTGTGGAGGTGGGTATTGTACAGGTGTAGGGTATATGTAGGGACGGAAGCCAGGAGATCCTGGGTTGCCACTTGGTATAGTATTGTCTGGTTGAGGATTATAGTATCTAGGGTATACAGGTGGTTGTGGGATAAATTTAGGCAGATACTGGCCTGAAGTTTCTTGAATGGGACGTGATGATTGTGGTTCTTGTGATAACGATTGCTCCTTCCTACTGGGAATTGGAATTGGTGGTAATAATGTAGGCTTTTCCTTGTTAGGACTCGGCAATAATTCCTTCTTGGAAATGGGCAGCAGCCCGTGTGATTTGTGTTTAAGAATATCCTCCTTTTGTTTTACCATGTGGGATAATTGTGTATCTGAATAAGTTCTCTTCCTTGTTGTTCTTCCATTGGGAACATCATTGAACCGTTGTAATTGATTTAAATTATGTTCCATGACAAGGGAGTCCGATGTAAACAAACAAGGAATAACGTCGTTACTTATGTTCATTTCTTGAGCTAACTTCAATAATTCAAGTGCAAGAGTGATATTTTGATTCTTAAGCATCTCCTGTCTTGTTTTCTCTTGTTCACCTCTGAATCGGATTAATTCTTGAAGGGTATTAGCATCATACGGCCAGCCACGATTTTCAATATTAATGCCAAGAACATTAAATATATCAATCATCAGTTTGTCATTAGAAGTGGTGCTAGTAGCCGACTGAGGCGAATCTGTTCTTTCAATTCTGACTTTTGGCTTAGACTTGGGCGACGGCGTTGAATTTAGTATGCTATTTGAACTAGATTGCAAACTCATAATATTCAGATGATCGTAGTTTTGTCTTGTACTTTCTATTGGTATGCCTGGAATTAAAGAAGTTTTCATGGCATTGTTAATATCCAACCCGGGCATTGCAAGTGACTTCATTTTAAAACTTTTTCTCAATTGTAGAATGCACTAGTGAAGGAATTATCAGATATATATACATATAGTCTATCTCCGGGGGACGGGTACGGTTGCGAAAATGAATAAGCCGAGAAAAAAAAAAAAGCAAAACCTGTAAAGCTCCTCAAGGGTTTTCCCACTGTAGCGAAATCCAGTTTATTATATACAACTGGTTATTGACAACGTCTTAACAACCACAAGGAGGCAAAACTTGATGAGAATGGAAATGCATTACGATCTGTAGCAGGTACAACGTATGAAGCGTAGAAATCTTTACCAAATCCTTTTCCTAATTTGGAAATCTTATGAATGTGATAATATCCCAATGCGGAAGAAAAGAAAAAAAACATTTTTTTGGGTGCCAATTGTATTATGAAAATCGCACCCAAAGTGGAAGGACAACTACTTTGTCTCCAGATTTAACCGTGCAGAATCATGACAGCTATTGCATTTTTAGGTACATGTACCTTAAAACCCTACTAATTATAGCTTCCAGGAACCCAGACAACAAAAATACCAAGATCTCTAGTCACCGATTTAGCGAAGTTTAAGCGTTTGTACATGGCAACAACGTTTTAATTCTGAAACTTTCGAGGCGGGCATCTTTCCCAGGTTCACCGCTAGATCTACGTCTGGGGGAAGCATAAATAGTACAAATTCAGAATGAGCTGCTATTACTGTAAAAGGACAACATTTTTCATTCGAACTAATTTCCTTCGTAATCTTTGTTTCGGCCATTCATTGAGTGGTTTAGTGGAACTTAAACCTTAATTCCGGACTCACCTAGCGCCCCCTGATTAAAACGGGAAACATGCCGGAAGTATGTATCCAGGTGCATAATTCCGATTGGTTAGCATGTTCTAAACTCCTTTGTTGCCTAAATTGTTGAGCAATTATTGTTTTATTATACATAATTGGCAAAAAAAGAATTTAGATAATAAGGAGTTGCTTTGGTAATCTTGTGAAGTTACTAGCAAGCCAAGTATTCCCATGCATGATCTAATGCAGCCGTTCAATTTCGAAGGTGGCTAGGTTGAACTCCGTAGCTCGGAGCGCCCCCCTCTTATCTCACTCGTATTGACAAAGTTATTCTATATCTTTGCCAGATATAGTAATCCTGGAATCTGGTAAATAGGTTGCTGATCTTTAAATTTGGTTGTTTTTTTTTTTTGATAACACCTTGTTATCTGTCAGCTGTGACAGGGTTTGTTAACTAGTCAAAGGGAGATTAGCTTTATTTTGTTTTTCCTAGGGAAAGTGCCCACAACCAAAACGAAAAGAAAAACTGCCCAGACCCACAGATCAACAAAATCACAAGATAATACTACAAGTAAAAATATCAAGATAATCACATTTATCAGCGGCTACTGAAATAATCTACTCCGCCTCTTTTGTATAAATAAAGTGAAATTAATGACCATGACCATACCGCATGACAAGGAGGTGGTATTAATTGCATGTGGAGGTCCTTCTTCCAGTGGTAAAACCACAGTTTCAAAAGCCCTTCAGTATTTGATTGGTGACTCTGTGTTGATTCATCTTGACGATTTTTATTTTCATGATGCAGATATTCCTATTGATCCCAAGACTGGATTGCAAAATTGGGATTGTCCGGAAGCACTCGATTTTGCCAGATTTGTCAAATGTTTACACGATATAAAGCAAAAGCATATTTTGCCAAAGATACATTCTTTAGAACCAGATGCAGATTTAAAGTTGTCGAAGTTAGAAGAGAGAATCTTTCAAAAGATGATAACTTCGTCTCTGCAGAAATTTGCGGGTAAAAAAGTGGTCATTGTAGATGGATTTATGCTTTTCCATGATCCTGAAATTTTCAACTTGTTTGATATTAAACTATTCTTTCATGCTCCGTATGAAACTTTGAAACAGAGAAGAGAATCAAGGTCATATCAGACTTTGGATAGTGTCTGGGTAGACCCCCCTCGATATTTCGACGATATTGTATGGCCAGCATACAAGGATAGCCACAAGTACTTGTTTGAACAAAGTGATATCAGTTTATCTTTAAAGCAGGACGTGACTGAAAAGTACAATATCTTTGATATTAACAATGATGACGAAACACGATTATTCACATTGATTGAATGGGCATTGAATTCAATCTTATCCAGTTTATAGAGCAATAGACATAGAAATTTTACACTAGAACATCTATATTAAACTATACTATACAATTTTACTTCTTTGGCTTTTTAAGCTTTTTACTTGCCGCCTTCATTTCCTTTTCATAAATCTCGCCTGCACTTTCCCCGGACTTTCTCTTTGCATTCTTATTCTTGACACTAACAACACCCTTGCTCTTGGCAGCCTTAGTCAAGGATTTTTCAGCCCCATCCCAATCAGCATCATCAGCAATGGTGTACTTATCCAAGTTAATGGCATTGATTAACTCTCTTTGTTTTTCACGTAATTCCTTCATGGCTTCATCACCAGCTTCTTCCAAGTCGTCATGCAATTTACGTTCAATAGCATCATAATCTATTTCTTCGTCGTCTTCGTCTCCTCCAACCATGGCCTTGACGGCTTCGTCCTCTAATTCTGGCATGGTTTCTTCAATGGCCCTGCTCAACACATTTCTGAAATAGGTGGAGAATTTACGGACAATCTTGGCAAACATAGCCATGGATTGGTTGACAGGTAAGTTCAATTCCTTAGAAATTTGATCAATGTCCTTATGTTGTAACCCAATGGCTAACAAAATAGCAGATTGAACTGAAGATAAACTAACTTCTTCGCCGGTCTTCTTGGAGAAGTAAAGTTGGGCAATTAAAGGTAACATGTCGACAATAACATGGTAATCCAACAAATTGTTAGCATATGAGTCTAATCTCTTCAAGTCAAATGGAGATAAGATGTCATCAAGTTGTTCCTTAGTTAACTGTTTTGGCTTGGAGTTGGCACCTTCACCAGCTTCAGTAGCCTCAATAATACCCAAGGCTTGAGTAGCCTTAAACTTCTTGAATTCGTATGATAATAACTGCAAGAAACGCTTATGGAAATCCTTAGAGAATTCATGTAACCAAGCATTTTCTCTTCCTGGTAAGACATTAATCACTACAGAAGTATGTTCGCCAGTCAATTCGTTAGCGGTTTGTCTTAAATAAACAGGTGTAAATCCTGATCTCTTCCAGAATTTGTGCAATTGTGCGGTGAAACCATATGAAACACCCAAATAGTGCAAGTAATAAGGAGCCTTTTCGGACAACTTCAATAACAAAGGAGGTAAGGTCTTTGCATCCCTCAATTTAATTTCATCCTTTAATGATCCATTCGATAATTCCTTATCACTGACTCTCTTGATGGTATGATCATTAATTTCTGTGGATTCACTAATGTCGGTAAATTTACCCAGGTAATAATCTTGTAATAACTCAATAGCTCTTGAACCATACCCCATACCGGCATATTCTGGATTAGTAGCAATTCTAACCACTCTGGCACCAGACAAAGAAGCAAATTCTTCATCTTGGAATTGTTGGGAGATCAACCATGGGATCAAATCACCACCAGCTCTTTGACCACGAGACAAGGATTTTCTAACACTTTCCTTAGAGATTTCCCCTTCTAATGCCAATTGAATCACACAGAGTGGATCTGGGATTCTATTGTCCCCTTCTTCAATAGGTGGTAATAAGACAAATAATTGATGTGCTGGTGCATCACTCATTAATTGCAAGTCGTTAGGTGAGTTCTTATAATGAGAAGCAACATATAATGCCATCATTTTTTGCAAGAAGGCTTCCGAGACTGGATGGTACGAGAACAAAGTATCTCTGTTGACATAGAACAAGTTACATTGAGAAGGATGTGGGGTACCCTTGGTGGAAAACTTGGTGTTCTTGGATAAGGTAACGTCCAAGCAAAGCAACTTGTTCAACCATTTTTCAACTGGATCACCTGGAGCATATCTGATAGGTTCGTCCAAGACGACTTCCTTCAAGTTTCTCGTTAATGAACCACCTTCAAATCCAGACTTTTTATCTCTGGATATGATTTCAGTGTCGGCTGGAGTACTTGAACTATTTGACTGTTGTCTCAATTGTTGGATCAACTTCAATGATAAGGATCTACCAGTACCTTCGTAACCGTTAATAGTAGAAGCCATAAACACCAAGTATGGACCCATGAGTTTTTTTACAACAGGCAATGGAATAGCAGCTGCTTCATCAATGATAACCAATTCAGCTTGGCCTAAAACATGATGGTCATTTGGTGAGATATACTGAATGGTTTGACGATGTTCTCTCTTGATATCGACTCTAACAATAGCCTTGTTGAAGGAAGGATTAGTGGATTGAATAATATCGTAGTCCATATGCTCAGTGTATCCTAATGCGTCGAAACCTCTAAAGACAAATTCAAAAAGAGTCTTTAAGTTTTCTGGAGATGGAGAAGTGACAAAAATATTGGAGTATCCATGGGAGATAGCAGCAGCAATGGCAATACCCAAAGCAGCAGATTTACCACGACCTCTACCAGCAGTCAATGTAACTGTGCTTCTCAAAGTCTTTTCGGAAATAACGTCTATAAATGTCAAAATAGCTTGAGCTTGGTTGATGGTCTTCGATAATCCGACTAAACTACCTGCTGGTTGTACTTCAGCTAAACTTTCTTTCAATTCTTTCAATTCCTTTTCATTGGGAGTCAATTCATCGTCATCCTTAGGTGGTAATGGTTTAACGTGCTTACCACCGGAAATAGGCAAGACATTCAATTCGTCATCTACGACTAAACAAGTTTCACAAGATCCCAAAGAAAGCAAGAATCTTTCATTGAATCTAGCTACCACATCATCATGGGCTTCAGTTCTGTATCTGGAATGAATATCCATGGTCATGGTATACAACTGTTTCAAACTGGTCATTGACTTCAAAAGAATAACAACCAACCCACCACCTTCAACTGTCTCGATGGTTCTTGCCAATAAATTAGGAGTTAAAGCTTCGAAGTCTTGTAAAATACACATCCCATAAGTATTACCCAAGATTTTCTCAGTCTCCTTATAGTAAACATATCGGATATGTTGGTTAGAAATAAAAGCTTCAAAAGGATCTTGTTCATTAACCTCTCTAATACCCCTCTTTATATCTTTCTTGATCTTGGCTTCTCTCTTTTGTCTGTGTGAGGTGAAACCCAATAATTTTTTCTTGTAAGCCCACAACACCGACTTGTTCATCTTTAAATCAGAACTCATCATAAGGTAGTGCAAGTTGGGTAATTGATTACGGGCCTTGTCCCCGACAATAATAAAGAAACTACGTTGTTTCTCTTGTACCCCATTACGTATAAGTGATGGGATACGTGCATCAATAGCCTTCTTTCCCATTGTTTGTGATTTTGGTTGATATGAGATGTTCTAGTAGGAATTGAAAAATCAGTCTGGTTATATTTTTTTTTAAAGCACCAGATGAGTCGTGTGGTATGGCAAAAAAAACTTTGCACTACCATATGGCAGTTCTAATATGACCCTCTGGATTGCAAACACTACGGGGTAATATACTCCTTGTTTGTAGGTAAACATCGTATATCAATATGGTTTCTGTAATATAACATCTACATACATAAAACTTGGCGATTGTAGGAAAAAGGAGGTGTTCAACCCCATGTAGCTTTTCCAAATTGCATTACTGCAAAAAATAAAAATAGTCCCAAAAAATTAACTACTCAGCGGTTATTCTTTTTACAATGTCATGAGTCTTCAATTCAAAAGCAGTCCCTTGCGGAAACGAGGTCGATCTAAGAGATACCTTTCGGAAGGAAAATCTGATCCTATCTCCCATTCCAAATCCCACAACAAAATAGCACCTAGATCTGGATTACAATTCAAAGTTGGTCCTCCATTTGGTGAAACCATTCAAATATCTCCTATATTTTCTACCATTGGTAATCAAAATATGATACCTGTACTTTCTGCCAGAATTGATCGTGGATTTGACCTAGTGGACAATGAATGGATCGGATATAAACGCAACTACTTCTCGGTGGTTGCAACATTTCAATTCCGAAACCATAACAAGACCCTATTTGAGAAAAGTGGATTTTACACCCAAGTTGAAAATAATCTGAGGGATATTAAGAGTTTTGCCATTAGACTAGTTTCCAAATGTCTTGAGGATGAAAGTGACGTTCCCTTGGTTCAACATACCGCCAAGAGAGATCGTGGTCCACAAATTGAACCTCCTATTGTTCCGATAATTCCTGGAATTTTACCCAGTCATATTGTCATTAAAGAAAGTGCCAACATTAGGAAAGCTGCCAGGGTAGTTCATTTTGATCGGTTGTTTTATGATGATAGAAGTACCACTAAACCATACAATAGAAAGTCCATTCTTCATAGCTATCCTCCCGGGAACTTAACCAAAGTAGCAAAGTATGAACGAATTCAGTTTGCATCCTCTGTTCAGCATAGGAAACCAGTAAGTGGGACCAAGAATTTTATATTACAAATTCAATTGTTACTGGAATTGGGTGAGAATACCTATGCTGTTGTTGCCCTTTGTGAAACTCCGCCATTGACGGTGAGAGGGAGATCACCTTCTAATTATACCCCTACCAATATCTCACCTAACCAGATTGAAAATAGGACATCTCAGTTTGTTTCTCCAGTACCAATAGTAAGTTTTGGTAGTTATGAAGAGAATTATGAAGTGAGATTTGACTTTTCAAACAATCAAGACCACATTGATAATTTTGAATATGATTCATTTGAACCAAATAACAAAGATATGTTTTTGAATGAGTCTAATCCCAATGAAGTGTTGTTCCAACCTTATGACGAACCAGTATATATCCCCCCACTGTTAAGTCCTTCATATTTTCTCGAAATGACTGCGAAATTTTCATCAGAAGAAGAAGAAGAATCAACACAATCACCTCCCGAATCATTTCTTGAAGACTTTCAAAACAATTTCAATCAACCTTATACCTCTTACTTCAAGACTTATTTAGATGACTTGGATGAAGAAAATCCCACTATTTCTCCTTCGTTATTATTTACTATTTCTGAATAAATATTTGTATGTTGATGTTTGGATGTAGTATCTCCGACTTTGTCAAAAGGTGAAGAAAAAAATTATGTTGGAATTTAGACATCGACTATCACCAGCAACACAAGCACACATTACAGTCAAGACATGTTATTTTTCAGTTTTTTCAAGACGCTTGTGGATCAAGAAGTCACAGTTGAATTAAAGAATGACATGGAAATAAAAGGAACCTTAAAATCCGTCGATCAATACTTGAATTTGAAATTGGATAATATATCATGCACCAATGGCAACAAATACCCACACTTGCAATCTGTCAAGACTCTATTTATCAGAGGTTCCACTGTCCGTTACGTCCATATGAGTCCAAATTCAGTTGATTGCACTTTGTTACAAGATGCATCTAGAAGAGGTATGTACAAAAGTTTCCGTGTTTTATTTATGATATGATACTAACTACGTTTATAGAAGCTATGGTTCAATCCGCAAAGTAGGATGATTGTATAATTATATATGTACTATAGAAATGCAGGAGTTTTTTAGGGATTGCCAGTTTCTTCCTTGGGTGTAGTTAATCTCTTGTAGCATTTTGCTCGTGTATGACCAGGTTCTCCACAGAAGGAGCAATTTATCTTGGATCGATTCTTCGGTTTAGGGGGACGATATGAAGTATCGTTAGATGTGGAGGTAGTAGGAGTAATTGGTTCATGTGCCTGTGTCTGTGCCTGTGGAGTATCCCGAATTAAGTATTTCAATTGATGCTTTGGAACGAGTACGTACTCTCCTGATTGCATATTATCCCAAATAACATGCTTACAATTAGGACACTCAACTTTGGATGATATCTTCTTTATAAACTCTTCATTTGGTATACTTTCCTTGCTAGAATCACCTTCAATTGAACCCTCTAATGTTCGTATGTACTCATTTATAATATGCAATTTCTGATCATACCCCTGTTTTAAATCTTCCAATTGTTTGTTCTTTTGATTGATAATCTTGGCAAGCTTATCCACAGTTGCCAGCAACTCAACAATTGACATGTTTCCTTAGTTATTGATGTCTGATTTGTAAAATAAATAGGTGATCATGAACGCATTCCAATTTTTTCCAAATACAAAACCTCCATTCTGCAATAGTAAACAGTCTAAAATTCCTGCAGATAATGGGCTGAATCTCAACTGATGTAGGTGAACCGGAAAAATTCAAATTTTTGACTGTGATGGTCTTTGGTAGAAGCGCACTGCTTGAAGTATTTCTCAGGTTATTTTCACTCGGGCGTGTCCGGTTCGATTCCTGCGGTATGAATTTTGAAGACTCGAGTAATCAGTCTCTTTTCAAATTCAGGTAATGAGTAACAATATCACTGGAGGGAAGCAATTCAGCACAGTATGTTACCCGTGGTGAAGGCGAAACGGATGGCACAAACGATATAGTGATGATTTGGAAATATCTGGTGTGACGACTCGAAATTTTTTTTATATTTTTGATAAGCTGAGGATATATTTCACACATTTGATGCAAAGGAATTGTTTTTTTGCAACTTTAGTATTATATGTATTATTTCTATAAACTAATCACTTTTACGTTTGAATCGAGATACAAGATCCAAGACAGGTCCCTTTAACGTTCTTCTTTCCAACCAGGCCAATACCACTAATAGCACCACGGAAAGCAAAGCACTATATACCAATTGGGTAAAATTCTTTGTAGTAAAGCCCACCCCTTTAAACACAAGCAAATATTGCACAATCACCAACACAAGAGCTGATCCAATTGCCCTGCTTGTACTTTTCACAATGTTAATCAAATTAAAATGTATCCCATGTCTTGCATAATACGTTTGTATTTGTTGGTAACAATAAGCAATTCTCAAACTCATATTAATCACATTTGCAAGTATCAAGCCCGACAAACCCATTTCTAGTTGTTCTATAAGGAGATACAGCGTAAGGAGAATCACTACCGTGATCACAGTCATAAAAGTCGAAAACTTCTTCATGTCTTGATTATTGGCCATACTGGTGAATATCGCCTCGAGGATCCCATTAAATGCCAAGAAAGGGATGTAGGCTATATATTGCTGGAACAATTGAAATACGTTCGTCAGCGTCCATTTACCTCGGAGAATAAACTGTAATAAATAAGAGCCATTGGATATTCCGGCAAACAACACCAATATACAGAAGTTTAAGTAGAAAACCAGGATTAATTTGAGGTAAGTGAATGATTGTTTCGAGGTGTCGGACGACGATGATAATAATCTTGAGAATAGTAATCTGGTTGATTCTTCTAATGGATTGAATAATAACCTGGCTATTATTGAGCCATAGTTTGTAATAACAGCGTATACACCTTGCTGATCAACATTAAATAGGTAGTTTATGAGAAGCTTGTCTCCCTCGGTCAACAATTGTTTGAATATCATCTGAATAAAGAATCCTTTATAAATGTTAAAAACTTCAGAGTCGAAATAGTATGATTTGTCACCATCCCTCAACTTATAAAGTGAGTATTTCGTATGAGCATTGTTGACCTTATTGAACGAAGCAAAGGCCAATGCATAACTCACAAATAACGTAAATGAATATGCAAACTGTCCCACAGCAAATGACGCAACGGCAGCACCTTCGAACTCGTCAACATACTTTGAACTAAACAATACACTGACAAACGTAGTAACACATCTTGTGAATATAGCCAACCCTTCAAACTTTGAACGTTTTCCAAAATCCAATTGGAATTGATAGAGGGCGTATACCGGTTCAATTAGTAATTCCACTAAAATCAGACCCGAAATCAATGTAATTGTCCAGTTATGGAATGGCAAAACCAATAAGGATTCTTGAAATGTGGTGGTATGCCATTGCCAATATCCAATGCAAAGCATGATCGGCACACCCACAGCCAAACTCAAGAATCCAAAGTTGATCACGCTTTGAAACGTGCGTGTTGTGTCCTTACTTGGTTTTATACGTTGAATGGCAAGTCGTTCTCCTTCCCTACTGAAGAAGAGGATTGTCGAATTGAGGAACTCCAAGTAGGTTGCTAATCCAAAACTGTTGGGGGAGACATATCGAATTAATAGCTGATTGAGTAAGAATGTGAATAGTTTGGTTATGATTTGGACAAGGATCAATGATGATGCACCTTTAGTCGATTCACTGATTACACTAGTCGCTTCATCTGTCAGTTTTGACATTGGGGTTGTTTGACTAGTGAAACAGGTCTGTTGATATTCGGAAAAACATCACCGTATAAAAATGCATGTTAGTGGAAGTTACATGTTACTAACATGCAAACTTTTCATGAAACGAACAAGCAAAAACAAAAAAAAGGACAAAGAGAAAAAACTTTCGAGATTTGAAGATTGTAGCCATTAAGGAGACTGATAAATATAATCTGGATAACACCCTGATTAAATCAATTGAAAGACATATAACTTTGTGTGAACAGTCACTAAACTGGAATAAGAGTAAATTTCTGAGAATTTTTGTGAATAGAAGGTGATTACCATGGAGCCCAAATTACAAGATATTGAACTTCGTGAACAGGACAGATGGCTCCCTATAGCCAACGTCGCCCGATTAATGAAAAACACGTTGCCCAACACTGCAAAAGTCAGTAAAGATGCCAAGGAGTGCATGCAGGAATGTGTCAGTGAGTTCATATCATTTGTTACTTCCGAAGCCAGCGACAAATGCTTGAGAGAGAAACGAAAAACTATAAATGGTGAAGATATCTTGTATTCTATGCACGACTTGGGGTTCGAGAATTATGCCGAAGTGTTGAAAATTTATTTGGCGAAATATCGTGAACAGCAAGCGTTAAGACAGGAACGCGGGGAGACTAGGGCTACCAAGAGACAATTGAAACAGCAAGCGGCTGCGGCCGCTGCCGCCGCTGCTGCTACTGCAAATGGCGAAGATGGAACTGCAGAACAAGCCGTGGCCGTGGCTATTGGTCATGAGAATGAGGCTAGTTCTAGCACAGGATCCGTGTCAGCCTCGGCTGAATATGACGAAGCCATCAAAGAGGAGGAGGATGAGGATGTGCCATATTTGAACGGTTCAATAGACGAAAATGAACACCATGAAAGCCTAAGTCATAGTCCTATTGGTTCTATTCATTCAGAACACTTGTACAACGATTATGAAAAACAGCAAATAAAAGAAGAGGAACGAATAGACGAAGAACAGGAGGAACATCCACATACAAAAGAATATGGATATGATGACTTTATAAATACTGATGAAGTAAATCATCATCACCATAACATTGAAGAGTTAGCCAAACAATTGACTCATGAGAATGGCGACATCGACAGTCTAGGTATCACCAACGGGTCCAATGAATACTTTTAACCATTTTGTAAATATGATTATTGTTTGTTTTATGTATTATAAGTATAGTTTTTTTTTTTAAAAAAAGACAGTTTTAACGTACAACGTAACTATCAAAGAGAATTGAAAGCAGGTTTTAGCGGTCAACGCAGTTTCTATATAACCTCACGACAGGTTGGACACGAATTTGAATAATAGATCCAACTTTTCAAGCATCTATAATGGAAACTATGAGTGCAGTTCAACTGTCGAATATCATTGACATCAGTAAACTCTTCAAAACAAACAACGCACTTTTCATCGCGAAAAACTTCTGTCGGTACTGTCAACTTCTCAAGCACAAACTGTTTCTTTTTAAAGTTTATAAAATTTCTGGTTTTTGCAACTAAAACTCGAAGACTGAGATATGACGAGGGGAGGATATGAATTGGAAATGTGTAAAAGTATAGGAATGCCACGGAAAACAAGCACACCATAATGAAACGGATTAAATTGACAATGAACTCTCCCATGTATATCCACTTTAATTTATATTCTCTCCATTGGGTATCTTCTTGTTCATCTTCATTCAAATATTGACTCAATTCAAGTCCACATTTCAACGTAGTTAACACGATAACGGGAAACAAATTCAAGATTTCAAATCCAAAGATACCCACTAATATATTATCCACCATCGACAACCCCTTTTCGTTTGTGCTTGAATGGTACAACTCGTAAAAGAATTTGACGATTAACATGGCATCAATAAGATTCAACATGATGAGACCTATTGATAACTTGATGGCCCAAAGTTTAACGGTAGGTGTACTGTGCGATAAATTAAACACTGTTTGTATTCTGTCGGCCGATAAATAGTGGAAACCCTTCAACAATATGATTGTGAAAAACAACCCGGCAAATTTGAACACTTCCACCTGGATAATCAGATATGACCCAATTTTGAAGTACAAAATCATAAACCCGAAAAAGAATTCCCAAATGGTGTAGGCAATCTTGTCCTTGAGGTTCTTAATCTCTCGCGGAGTTAATTTCCCAAAAGTGATCCACTTCAAGAAGTTTAGACATAAAAACAACACAAAAAACTGGACTCCTGGGTTGAATCTTGTTCGCAATGACACAAGGGTATTGAAGTATTGGTGCAAGTTCGGCTTGCTTCCCTGTGCCTTTAAACGTTTATAAGCTGAATAACCTAAAACTGCACCAAACTGAAATATGTGGTTAGTACAAAAATCAGACAACATATTCAGGGATTAAGGGTTTTTACTTACAGCTCCTCCTATTCGTATTCTCCAAGAGGTGGTAGACATAAATCGGGGTCGTGGTGGTAAGAAGATATATGACCAGATAGTACTACCCCTTGATCTAATGATATTGTTATTGTTATATTGTTATGTTTTACACAAACTATTTGTAAAAAGAAAATGGCAGCAGCAATGACTTGTTTGTTCTTTTTGTTCCTTCCTTTTTTTGACGAGGCGGAGATAAAAGGAAAGCCAAAGATATCTGTCACGTGAAGAAAACCATGCGAGTTACCACCACCACCACCCCCCTTACACGCTCGTGTAAGCAGGATTTACCGAGGAACAGCAACAATAAACTTTAAGCGAATAGGACAACAGGGAGGACTGGGGCTTATTCCGAGAACAGTATAACTTGAAAGATTTTATTTGTGATAGGTTGAAAAAAAGTGATCAAAATTGTTTAATGCTGTCATGTTGAGTTGTCCATCTGAATCTAACGTGCAAGAATAATGCGGATTCAAATGGACAAACCACCACCACCATGATGGGTTCAGCAATGGTATTAAATAAGTAGCTGCATTTGACTCTAGTGCAGAGATAGATCAATCGTGACATTCTTCTCAAGTGCAGCCATGCAATGTTAACAAGCAGGCCATATCGATTAGGTTAAGATTGGTGGGAACGGTAACCAGGCACATCGGACCTGACCTTCTCTCCCTCTCTTCCTCTCTCTCCATACTTAAAGCAGTATCTAGGTGACTACAGGATCTAGATTCTCCTTTTATTGCTACATAAGCCTGTAGCAACTATAAGCTGGCGCCAAGTTATCTCAAAGTGTGGACCATGGACAGCACAGAGACCGATGTATATGCTACCATATGTTTTGCAGGTTGAGACTTTTTTGCAGATTGTGCTCTAATGCGCATCTCAAAACCAGGCAGCCAAAAATTTTCCAAATCACAGGTTCACCTACATGTTCAGTAGAAGCATCAGCTTATTGAAAATGGGTAAAAGAAATTTCAGAAAAGGAAAAGGTGGAGGTAAAAAGAACTTTGGCAACAGAAACACTGACGCCGATCGTGAAGCTCCATGGTCTGACGCTGTCCGTGAGAGTGAAGTTTGGGAAAAGTACTACAAAGCCTTGAATATCATACCTGAAGACGAATGGGACACTTTTAAACAACACTGTCAAGAGAACTTACCATTAACTTTCAGAATCACTGGTTCTAGAAAACATGCAGAGGAAATCAGACAACAATTTATCACTAAACACGTCGAAAAGTTGAAAGATGCCGAGTTTGAAGGGGTCAAATTGACACCAAAGAACTTGGCCTACTACCCAAACCAATTAGGTTGGCAACTTGATGTGTCCAAGGCCGTAATTAGAAAGCAAAAGGAGTTTGCTGAAACCCAGAGATTCTTGGTTATTGAAACTCAAGTGGGGAATATCTCTAGACAAGAAGCCGTGTCCATGATTCCTCCATTATTGTTGGATGTCCAACCAAACCACTATGTCTTGGATATGTGTGCTGCTCCAGGTTCCAAAACCGCCCAATTAGTCGAAGCATTGCACTCCCAAGACGAAAAGGCCTTGCCTACTGGGTTTGTCTTGGCTAATGATTCCGATTACAAGAGATCCCATATGTTGGTCCATCAAGTCAAGAGATTGAATTCTCCAAACTTCATGGTGGTGAACCATGATGCCACTTTGTTCCCAAGAATCAAATTAAACGGTGCTAACGAATACTTGAAGTTTGATAGAATCTTGTGTGATGTCCCATGTTCCGGTGACGGTACCATGAGAAAGAATGTCAATGTCTGGAAGGATTTCCGTATTGGTAACGCCCTTGGATTGCACCCATTGCAATATAACATCTTAAACAGAGGTCTTCAATTATTGAAAAAGGGTGGTAGATTAGTGTATTCCACTTGTTCTTTATCCCCAGTTGAAAATGAAGCAGTTGTCGCTGCTGCTTTGAGAAAATGGGGTAACCAAATCAGATTAGTCAATGTTGAAAATGAATTGCCTGGGTTAGTCAGACGTAAGGGTATCAATGACTGGAAGGTGTTTGGTAAAGATATGGAGCTTAAAGAACGTGGCGCCGAAGGTATCCCAGACTCCGTATTCCCACCATCTGAAGAAGAAGTGAAAGAATTCAACTTGGACTATTGTGTTAGAGTGTACCCACATTTGCAAAACACTGGTGGGTTCTTTATTACCGTTTTTGAAAAGGTTGACCCGGAAGAAAATAACAACAAGAGACCAGCTGAAGAAGAGACCGAGGAACAAGAAGAAAAGAAGCAAAAGGTTGATTCTGAAATCGTTCACAAGCCACAAAAGAAGGATAAATTGCCAAGAGATGCTAATGAAGAACCATTTATTTTCTTGGATCCAAACCATCCAGAATTAGCCAAATGTTGGCCATTCTATGATTTCCAAGATTCGTTCCCTAAGGATTGTACCTTGGTGAGAAACTCCACTGGTGAACCATTGAGAACAATCTACTATGTCTCACCTATCATCCGTGATATCTTGTCCATAGAAGAACAAAAGTTAAAGATTATCCAAGCCGGTATTAGATTATTTGTGGCTCAACGTAATGATCTCGGTACCTGTCCATGGAGAGTCCAAACCGAGTCCTTGCACACCATTGAAAGATACTTGGGTCCAAAGAGACACTTGTCTTGTAATTTACAATTGTTGGAAGTTTTGTTCCAAGAAGCGTTCCCCAAGATCGAAGACCTTAAGAAGAGAGGTATTGACGAAGAGTTTTCGAGAAGATTGGATGAAATGGAACAAGGATGTGCTTTCTTAACCGTTAAGAGAGGTGAAGGTTTGGAAGACTTGTTCTTGCCATTGTGGAAGGGTATTTCCAACGTCAATCTTATGGTTAACAAACAAGATACTCATGAATTACTTTATCGTGTTTTTGGTATACATACCTCAGCCAAGGACGAAGGTAAAGAAAAGCTTTATCAACAAAAGGTTGAAGCCGAAAAGAGAGCTAGAAGTGAATCTGCTGCTCCTAGTGAAGCAGTAGCTGAATCCACTGCTGAAGCTGAATCTGAATAGATTATTGTACATTAAATATATTTTATACATTGCTCGTTACTCGTCTTCTGACAGTGAAGTAGACAGGGTGCTTTCATTGTCTTCGCTGTTTTCATTTTCCTCGTCACTTTCCTCTTCCTCTTCTGGGTCAGCCAAGAACAATCTACACGTGTCCTTGTCTAGTAGTCGGTCCACCCAAGACTCAACTAGTATTCCCATTGCCATCAAAGCGGTCTCATCCATACGCCTGGCATACTTTTTCGCACTCTTTTCATTCTTGGTCAATCTCCTGCTTACAAAGTAGTGTATACTCTTTAAAAGTTCCGAATCCGGCAATCCACCCAGTTTAAAGTCCTCTCGATGCTTAATAGGAATCTTCAAATCATCTGGTTTCATCATATCTAAAAGTTCATCTGGAGGTATAGCCGTTCCTCTCAGGGTATACACCATGTCCACATCATCAGCATCTTTATCGATGACCAATTTCAACCCTTTTTCACCGGTTATAAGCTTATGCGTAGTTGACGTCTTGAGAAACTCTCGATTAACTGCACGTCCTTTATAGTATTCTCCATTACACGCATTGTATACATCGGTATTGTTTAGTAGCTTTCGTTCATTTTCAGAAATGTTCATATTGTTGCAAAGCCAGACATTTTCAGTATTCTTTTTTTTTTTTTTTTTTTGTCCCGCTCGTTTTCTCTTCTTTTTTGTCTGTCTGAATTTTTTGTTTGTTTACGTTTGTCTACTTTCTGTGCTACATTACAAAGCAACCAAGTGATGGAAGAACAGGGAACCATAGAGGGACATTATCAAATACGGAATGAGCTCGATCAGCTACAATACCACGACCAACAGCGAAAGAGTTTGATCAGACTAGCTGTGCTAAGAGTCCACGCTTTGTTAAGACACAAGCACGATATTCCAGTCACGAAAAGGAAGTCTGGTACTCCAAGAAAGAATGACCTTGAACAACTAAGAGCTCAACTCAATGAATACGAACTAAGCATAAACAAACTCAAGCAAGAACATTCGACCCAATTGAAATTACAACAAGCCAAGTTTGACGTGTTGAAGGAAGAAAACTCAAAGTTAAAACTGAAACTTAAAAGCCAGCCTGCTCAACCGGTTACTAGAAAGTTTAGCGGAGGCAGAAAGCCACCCAGTTTATTCAATATCACCCTGAATTATACGGCATCGCCCACATTTGTCAATCCGGCTCATATAACTACCCCCACTAGAAAAGACGGTCGTCAAAACCGAAGCTTTACAGCCACACATACTGGGCTCTCGCCTACACCACTAGCGCAGCGATCGTTGAGTTTAAACATCACCAAGACAAACGACTCACCATCGAAGTTTGTCGACAAGTTTGAGAAATCGGTGTCACCTGTGTCATCGCCGGATTTCCCCCACAGGACCGTGAATGAAGTGCCAAAATCAGCCACCACTTCACTTCCATCCCTGGCTGATCGCATAAATAAGACATTCACCGATGATGAAGCTTACGTCAGTGCCAATTCCTCGGTTTCTAGTATGTCACGAGAATCAACCGCTGCGTTAGAAGATAATGCACCCAAGAAGAAGAAAAAGAAGCTACAGTTGTGGAAATCAAAGACGGCAAAGATACTCCTGAAGGATGCCAGTCAAGGACTAGATGATGAGAATTTAAACACATTGAACTATTATCAGGATGAAAACTTCAAGGAAGACCCCTTGAGTCCAATTAAGAAACGGCTGATAGAAACCACTGAAGATTTAGCGGAACAGCCAGAAGTTAAGAAACACAAGAACGTATTTACCATTGAATAGACTTTACCAAACACGTATATACCCTTATATATAGACATGAATAATATGCAACTCGTTATGTCCGAGACGGATCAGTCACGTGACTTTACAGGCAAGTTTTTTTTTTCTGTCTGGAGGCGAAAGCAAAAAAAAGGTCGAGATTTGAAGTGTTGTAAATCTTAGCCAGTTGCAAGAACAACTATCAAACCAACCAGGGGCCCCTCACCATGATTAGAAGAGGAAGCAAGTTAAGACAGGTTGTACGAACTCCAAACCAATTGAGAAGTACTTTGGTGGGTTTGCGTACTGCTACCACAGTAGTTTCCCATCAACAACTTCCCATTTCATACTCCATTCCTACGATTTTGCCATCGATCAGCACCCCAGGTCCACAATTTCAAATCCCCCATCTGATTTTATTAGAGTCTTCCAAAGAGGAACTGACTGAGGATACTCCAGACAAGAAACCAAAGGAAAAGAAGGAAAGAGCCCCAAGAAAGAAGAAGGAAAAGTCCGAGGATGTCGAGAAGGATGATGACAAATCAGCCACAGTGGAAACTAAACAAAGTATTGATCCTAATTCCCCCGTTGGTTCCAGTTCATCTGCAGCACCACCAGCTACACCACCAGCATCTCCACCTTCAGATAACTTTGATAAAGACCCTGAAGACTCAAATGAATCCACCAAATCTCCTGGAGTAGATGAAGAAACCGGGTTGTATCCACCCATGATCGCCATTAATTTCATGCATCGTCCTCCGTTGCCAGGCTCGACTTTCCATATATCAGTAAATGATCCCGAGATGCTCAGAGCCATTGCCGCCATTGAAGAGAAGCGCGAGCCTCACTTCGTGTTGTTTAGAGCCAGGGACCCAGATCAGCCAGATACCGATAGCATTGACGACAAGGAGTCTGTTCATGACATTGGGGTCTTGTGTCAAGTTTTACGAACTCACACTACTGATTCCAGACTTACTTTAGTTGGGTTTGCCCATAAGCGTATCAAATTGGCCACATTGATCCCGCCAAAGACCAAGAGCACCCATCTTGTCAATTCATACTTGAAAGATTACAATATTTCCACCGCTATGGTTGAACCAGCCGAAGACAAGCCCTTTGAAAAGACGTCTCCAGAAATCGTCATGTTGGTTGACGGAATCAAGCTGATTTTGGCCGAGATTCAACAAGCTAATCCAGGAAGTAAGAACTCATTACCATTGACGCCACAAATGTTGGAAGATCCTTCTTTGTTTGCTGATTACATTGCTGGGAAACTCGCTGTACCAGCCGACAAGGCCCAAGAACTCTTGGAAACCCTCGATGTGGAAACCAAGTTAATCAAAGTCATTGATCTCGCCAAGGTTGAACTCGAAGCATCATTACTTAAGATGGGTGCAGTTAGAGAGTTGAGTAAACGTGCAGAAAAGAATCAAACTAATGCATTCATCAAGGAGTTCATTCTGGAATTGAGAAAGAAAATCGGGGACACCTCGTCCAGCAAGAGCACGAAATTTGAAGAAAGAATCAAGAAGAATAAGTTGAAGTTGACCGATGAAGCCAAGGAAGCATACCTCAACGAGAAGGAAAAGTTGGCTACTGCTGGACCCGCAGATATGGAAGGATCCATGCATGAGCGTTACTTGGACTGGTTGACCCTGATCCCCTGGGGTGTTTATTCCAAGGACTCGTTCAACATCAAAAAAGCCAAGGAGATTTTAGAACGTGATCACTACGGATTGAAAGATGTCAAGGAACGTATTCTTGAATTCATCTCCCGTGGTAAAGTATCGGGAAATGTTGAAGGGAAAATTTTGTGTCTCACTGGTCCTCCAGGTACTGGTAAAACTTCCATTGCTAAATCCATCGCTGAAGCTTTGAACAGACGTTATGTCAGAATCGCAGTTGGTGGATTGCATGACGTCCATGAACTCAAGGGCCACAGAAGAACATATGTTGGTTCCATCCCCGGGAGAATAATATACGCATTGAAGCAAGCCAAGACATCCAATCCATTAATGTTATTGGATGAAATTGATAAATTAGATTTGACTTCTCGTTCCGGGGGTGGTGGTGCTTCGGCATTATTGGAAATTTTGGATCCAGAACAAAATAACGGATTCGTGGATAATTTCATTGAAGTCAAGGTCGACTTGTCCAAGATTTTATTTGTGTGTACTTCAAACTATATTGAAAACATCCCTGCTCCATTGAGAGATAGAATGGAGGTTATTGATGTTTCTGGTTATACCAAGAACGAAAAGATTGAAATTGCGACAAAATACTTGATCCCTAAGGAAAGTAAGAAGGTTGGATTGGATGAAACTAGAGTTGTTATTCCTAGAGAAACCGTCGATAGAATGATTGACAAGTATTGCCGTGAGAGTGGGGTTAGAAATGTTAAATCTTTGATTTCGAGAATTTTCAACAAGGCAACGTTAAAGATTGTCGAACAAATTGAAGAAAGAGAGGAAGCTGAAAAGGAGAAGAACGATAAGGAGATTGTTATTGAAGCAAAAGATGTTGAAACCAAGCCAATTACAGAAACAGTTGAACCTGAATTAGAAGAAGCACTTGAAACTAAGTCTGTTGAATCTGAACACAACAAGGAAACCCAACCAGAAGAAAAGACTGAACAAAAGACCGAAGCTGAATCTGAAAAAGTTGAAACCAAGTCAGAAAAGGTTGGTACTGAGGAACCAGAAATTGAAACCGTCGACACCACAACTTCAGAAAAGTTACAAATCCCAGATGATATCAAGCTCGAAATTACTCCAGACAAATTAAAAGATTACATTGGTCCCGAAATCTATACTCGTGAACGAGTCTATGAAACATTGCCACCAGGTGTTGCCTCCGGTTTAGCATTCACCTCCTCTGGTAACGGTGAAGTCTTGTACATTGAATCAATCTTGACTAACTCGATCGCCTCGGGTACTGGCCATCCAGGAATCAGAGTCACTGGTAGATTGAGTGAAGTCATGAAGGAATCTGCTTCGATTGCCCACGCATTTGCTAAACAATACATTGTTAAGCAATTCCCTGAAAACCGGTTCTTTGAAGCTGCAGAGATCCACTTGCATTGTCCTGGTGGGGCTGTTCCAAAAGACGGTCCATCAGCTGGTGTTGCTTTCACTTCATGTATCATGTCGTTGGCGCTTCAAAGATCATTGCCTGCTAACGTAGCCATGACTGGTGAAATCACCGTCACTGGAAAAGTATTACCAGTTGGTGGATTGAAGGAAAAGACCTTGGGTGCAAAGAGATATGGTTGCGATACAATTATCTATCCTAAGGATATCCAAAACGAGTTGGAAGAAATGCCAGCGGAAGTTAAGGAAGGTGTTACTTTTATTCCTGTTGAATGGTACCAACAGGTCTTTGATGTTCTTTTCCCAGGATTGACCCAACAAGAAGGTAATGATGTGTGGAAGGAAGAGTTTAAGAAGTTAGAAGAAAAGAAGAATAAGAAGAAGGACCAGGAAAAGGAAAGTGACGTGTAACTATGACGTATAACTACGATGTATAAGATTATTGTAAATAGATTAAAATAATAACATTAATTTCAAATATGTTGCTATTTATGTTTACGTTCTTCGGTCATGGATCCAAAGAATTGACGAACTTCATCTTCAGTGACTATTTTCCCTTGTTCTGCGAATGGTTTGAAAAAGTCACGAAGTTTAGATCTCATTTGTTCATATGCTTGTAACCCTTCAATGGCTTTGTCTCGAGGGAGAGAATGCAATGCATCGGTTCCCATATCTAGTATAGATCCGGTTTCTGAATCGTCGTCTTGAGGGGGTTCATATACTGGATCATCTTCAAATAAGTAGTTATTGTTTGAAAGAAACTGATGTAATTTGGATTCTGATGGTAGTTTAGGGTACAATTTCTTGATTTGATCTCGGAAATCATTGCTTAGGAAATATGAGTATAATGGTGCCTCGGTTGCAACATCTGTAGTGTCAACTTTTGCTTTTTTGGCTGCTGGTTCTGCCAGAGTCTGCTCGAATGTTTCCTTTTGTTTATGCCATTCTTCTACCGATGGAACTTGCTTAAAGTGTGGCAACTTGGTATGGACAATGGTAGTTTGTCTATCCAATTCATCAAACACTTGTTTGAATTTAGAAATGCACTTCCAACACACAAACACGTCAAAATCGACCAAATTGGGAAAGTATTTCAACTTGGGTTCCTCTCCGTTATCTGTTTTACTTACAGCCAGCTTGTCTATCCCCATTATACACCTATCATGATACCAATCTTCCCCGCATTCAAATCCAAAATAGCATTGAAGCATATCCCCGGTTTCTTCGGCCGGATTATATTGTTCTTGACAATCACAAAACGTGCCCCTGTAGTTCTGGTTGTATGAATTTGAAGAAGAAGGGATATCCTCAGCATTCAATTCTAACTCCTTTGCACTTGAATTTGAAGAGATGGAAAGTCTTCTTTCTAGTTTATGACCGTGTCTTCGCAATTTACATGCACCATTATGGGTCTTGCTCATTCGCGTGGTTCCACAATCACATACAAACCCACGTTTGCTGAAAAGCTCAACAATGTCATGACTGGCATGACATTGGATCGAACACGAGTAACACACTCCGATGGGTGTATCGTCATTCTGACGGGAACACGTTAGACATGCAAACACGGGTTGTCGCAACTCTCCAAGTTCATAAGTGCATTCATTAGGGTCGTACGGCATCAATTCGCGGGCTTCACGTTCTAGACGAACTTGGTTGGTGATATAGTCTACTGCCGTTACTGATTCTGATGCATTGGTCGTGGTTGTGTCTGGATCAGTCATGCTTGCAGAGATAAGTGCTGTTTGCTGGCGGGGGGGGGGGAGGTGTTTATTGTTGTGGGTACTTTTTTCTGTTTGCGCAGTTAGCGTGAGTGAGAACGATTTGGTTGCAAGCACAAACTTATTTATACGAAACTGTTTTATATATTTTTATCTACTAAAATTACAATATAGAAAGTGGGATGTAGAAAGTGGGTGAAATGACCAGGTTAGATCGACAATGATGTTAACAAATATTGAAGGTGGTGCACCTTTGGTGTGGTTTTATTCAATATGAGGTTTGATATATGATGGTGGAAAAAGTAAATTAGAAAGCAATACATCTAATCAGATGCATACACTCTCCGTTTAATCAGAAGAAGCAACTTCCTTGACGATTTCATCATAAGCTTCCCTGTAGTCATCGGTCTTGTCTGAGTTCTTTTTGGACTTACCACCACCTGGGATGATCATAACACAAGAAGTTGGTCTCTTGGTGGCACCAGCAGAACCCAAGTCTTCCTTGGAAGGAATGAAAACATAGGTAACGGAGGAATCTTCACACAAGACAGGGATATGGGAAATGACATCAGCAGGAGAGATATCACCTGCAATGATAACCAATCCCTTTTCACCCTTTCTCAAAGCCTTGACGACTTCCTTGACACCTCTCTTGACATGCTTGGCCTTGGATGCCTTCTTGACGGTCTTCAATATCTTTTTGTTTAACTTTTTGGAAGCTAATGGTTTAGCAAATGGTAAAACGGCAGACATTCTCTTTTCGTAGTTGTCTTCACCAGAAGCTTCTTCTGACTTCGATACCTTTTCCTTTTTGGCCATTGTATATGTTATATTATTGATATGTTTAGTACCTTACTCTTCCTCACAAGATCCATCTAACAAAAGTATGAAAAAAATTCCACTGCGATGCCCCCATAGTGAAACAAACCTCCAATTTTTTTTGACGCTGGCGCACGTCCAATTTTGGTCACATGATTCAACAACTCCTTCTTTATAACAACTACTTACCCCCTACTTGTACAACTACACAGAATAGATATGTACAATCGTAAACGAAAAAGACATGCTGTTAAACCATCATCATCATCATCATCACCATCATCACTACAACCAAACGACCAGTACCAATTGACTGATCCATCCAGCGAAATACCTAAACAGGAACAGCCATTAGATGACGATGACAAGGTTATAAACTACTTGCGCAAGATGCATCCTCGACAAACGGTATCTCACCCTGACAAGCCCACATATGTCACAATAATAGTGAGCACTTCCGAAGGACAACATTTTCAAGACCTACAACCTAATTTTGTTACTTCTTTACGAGATAATTTCAGCATCAAAGACATTTCAATCTCACCAGTGGTACCAGGGTGCATCGACAGGTATATTACCGTATATGGACTTGGAGAAAGCATATCAAGGGCCATTTTATACATTGCGTTTATTTTAAACGCTAAACTCAACAATATCGGTGGCTCCGACTTGTTTACTTTCAAATCAGCTAATTATAAGATATCTTTACTCTTGAAGCAAGTTCACAAACTACTGAATGCACATGGGTTGAAGTATCTCGATAAAGCAGAGCAGTTCACTTACAACTTCAGCACTAAGGATTTCCATGTGGCATTCATGCAAGGTGATTTACACGCATTGTTCAATACTTTATTACAATGTTCCGAACTTGATTTATGTGTTGATAGTAATGACACAAATGTCGAAAACATCCCACTCTTTGGGATCCACGCTGACCCGGCATTATATTCTCGATCATCAGAGAACTCCAGCCTACTCGCTAAATCCCACAAAAATCTCATCGACTTCTTACACCCATCAAAACTAGATTCTGTATAATTAATTTTATAAACAAATATATAAAAGTTTAAACTCGAGCAAGAGCAACCTTCTTATTCTTTTTCGAGATGGAAGCAACTCTGTCTCCCAACGACAATGCCAATCCTTGACCCTTTGATCTTATTCTTACATGTCCAATAATAGGTCCATCGCTTTGCTTTTCAATACACAAATTGGCCAAGGCATCTTCACCAAACAGCGATCTAGAATACAAATTGGCCGACAAGAATTGACATTCTTCACCAATGACAGCACCAGGGGTCAAACAGTTCATGTTGGTGCCCTTCATTAATTCATCCATGTAATCCTTCAATGAATCCATTTGTGACTTGATGGTGATCTTATTCTCCCATTCAAACTCATTCCACATCTTACGGAATTGGGTTTCTGAACAAGTGGCTGGCTTGATGTAATCCATAATGTCAACATGAACATCATTCAAAATAACAATGGTGGATTCATTCGAATGTTGACCGTCATACACAATATTACCAAAAATAACCCCAGTATCAGCAGAGGTAACCTTGATTGTAGTTTGAACCTTGTGGAATCCATGAGGACCAATGTTAGCAGTAGCTGGTTTATCAACCACTTTCAAATCACCGAGTGTGGCAAATTCAACCGACAAGTTTCTTAATGTAGTAGTAGTTTGATTAACCAACAAAACATCCAAGACAACATCATATTGATGAACCTTGACAAACGCTTCTGCATAGATAGGATCGGAAAACCCGGTCAATGGTAAGATCTTGTTTAATCTGGATGACAAGTTTTCCTTCTTCACATTACCACCTGAGGCAGCAACAACGTCATCCACATTAGCCTTCAGTTTTCTGGTATTCTTGTCCAATTGTCTAAACACAATAGCGTCATCAACTTGTTCGGCGTTATCATGGAAATCCTTGGCCAACGCTTGTTGCTTCTTGACTTCGGCACTTTCAATCTGGGCACGGAATGCATCCTTGGTGTCTTCAAGGAACCCGGTATTGATAGTGTCAACATCTTCTTCATCATTCAAGATCTTGATATAGGAAAGAATACGATCAGCGGAATCTTCATCAATCTTCTTGCTAACAAGACTAGATTCACCAACACGTAATATGGAAACCATAATCAATAATGCCTCCGCTTTCAATGCATTCATAATCTTTTCGCTGGTACCTAATTTTTGTAAACGAAGAATCAATTTAACTAAAGTAGATGAAAGAACAGCACCCAAGTAGAAATCACCGGCCATGATTTGTTTTCTGATTGGGGTCTTGCTGGCATCGTCACTGTCATGTACTTCCGCAGTCAAGGCGGATTCAGTGGCATAAGTACCATCAGGTAAAATAACTGGACCTCTCTTGACTTTATTGTCACTGTGTTCATCTTCTTCATTTTCGGCGTTCAAGGATTTCTTTTCTGCAGCAATGATTGGGACTTCTCCAACACTTGATCTGATATACTTCCAGGAAAGTTGAACCAATGATTGTTCCAATGCATATTCACCAATGATCCAAAGAGCACCTCTCAACACTTTCCCACTCTTGACAAATGGCAAGGCATCAATAAGTCTGGCCAAAATGGATTCCCTCAAGTTTGGGAACTTTTCAACAACTTCCTTGACAAAAGTTATAACTTCGTAAGCGGCAGTGGTGTTTAAATTGGCGATTGAGTCCAATAATAAATCGATAACATCAGCAGCAACTTCAACAAACTTGATGGCCATTTGGTGGATAGCATTAATCAACAATTGTCTGTATTCGGCTGCTTTTTCGTCATTGGAGCTGGAAGCAGCTTGTAATTCCTTCTTCAATAATTTGACAACATCTTCGACATTTCTACTGGTGATGAACTTGAGGGTAACATCAAGAGCTTTCTTTCTCACGTCCAAGTCTTGAGATGATAATACTCGCAAGATTTCCAACGATAACTCTTGTAATACCCCTGGGTGTTTCTTGTGAAGTTCATTTATTCTTTCCAAAGTGATAATCTTGACATTGTTGTCTGATTCCTTGGTAGCCAATTCAACAAACTTGGTACCGACTAATAAGATTGACGATGGGGCCGAGGTCAAGAGTGACAAAGTGTTGGCAGCTTCATACACGACAACGTTGGAAGAACTTTCGACAATTTCAGTCAATAATTGAGCGTATTGTTGGTTCAAGTTTGGATTGTCGAGAGAATCCTTCTTGATAAACTCGATAAAAGCCAATTGCAACAATGGATCCAAGGTTTCAATCACAGAAATGTTATCTTGAATATATTGCAATGCGGCGTCTCTGTTTAAGTCACCCAAACAAACAAATGCATTTCTCTTACACACGGCATCGGCTTCTTCGTACAAGAATCTGTAGATCAATTCATCGGCATCTGGGGCCAAATGGTCAGAAACTTTGTGGATGGAATGAAGGGCAAACACGGCGTTCTTTCGAACATAAGCATGACGATGCTCAAGACACTGGCGGACATTGGGCACTAAAGTTTCCAATAATTCCGGTTCTTTCAACTTGTTCAAGTATCTCAAGGTGTTACCTCTGATATATTCGTTTGGGTGTTGTAAATCACGCTGAATGGCATTACACACAAGAATCATTTCATGTCTCATTTTACCAGATTCATCCAACTTAGGACAAACCTCCCAGTAGAAATACAAAAGCTTCTTCAACTCTTTGTTCTTGGAAGGCATGATGAATCGGATGATGTGCATTAATAAATCGGGCATGGGATCTCCATTGAGAATGGTGATCAAGATTTTCTTCATGGTATCAATCTTGACTTCATCCTTGCCCTTTTCCAACAAGGTTTTGAATTCATTGACGGAGGTCTTGATGGCCGAATTGGGCTCATATATCAAAGTGTATCCAACGTCACCCATTGCAGTGTCTGTATTACGTGTGAAGGCGTCGAATTGACTTTGATTGGGTAGTTAGTGGGTAACAATCGCTTTGTGGTTGTTTTTCCAATTCGATCGACGTGTTGAAATCTTTTCGAAAGCTTTTGGACAGAGTACACGACCTGTTCCAAAAATATATTTCGACCACGTGACGTCCGTTTTGTCTGCAAAAACTTACACCCAAATGTATGGCTACGGTTGCTAAATGTTAAATTACAAACTAATCACTATCACTATCATTGTCAGGGTTGGCCAAATAAAGTCTAGGGCGCTCCTCGTAACCATCCATATCAGTGAGATCACTATAACTTTGGTGGTTGTAATCCAGCATGGTGTTACCTTCAATGTCAGTTTCACCACTACCATTCTCTTCTTTGTCGTCGTCTCCACGTTTGTAACTTCTATGTTGATAAAAGCCAGTCACAAACGCCAACTTATCAATACTATCGCTCGACGAGGTCGACACGGAATCGCGTTTGTCTTGATTAATCGAAGACCCGATATCGCTTTGCAAATCAGAACTTGCACCACCCATGGATGCATCAGTAACTGTTCTGGCAAGTGAGTTTTGTCGTGATACCTTGTTGGAATCAGAAGATTTGTTTCCGCCAGAACGCGAAGTGGTGGCTGAATGGGTGCTTATAGGTGGTGTGTTACTGGTAAGTTGTAATCCATTATCGTCATCTTCGTCAATTTCTGCAGCTAATAATCTTGGCTTCAAGTGTCCGTGCTTCAACTCAACCCCACTGGTCTTTTTTCTCGACGCTACACCACCAGCAAGACGAAGGTATTTTCCGTTGGAATTTTCATACAATGCCGTTCTGTCAACAGGCAAGATCCCCACGGGCAATTTCCATCGTGAAGGCCCATTCTCGTTAAATGCCGTACCAGCACTTCTTCTAATCGCCCACACATAATTTGATCTTTCACCTTCCCCAGGCTTCAAATTCAATGTTTTTTTCAACGCAGCCAAATTCACATTCCGGTATGAATTCGAACTCATTATCGAACTAATAGAACTCGATTGTCGGCGATGAGTGCTGCGCTGTGATCCAAATGTGCTTCCCATAGTGTTTATTGTATTTGACTTCTGGATTGGGAAATTCATCGACGCTTCAGAACTGACCATGGTTCGCTGCGGTTGCATCTGTGATAGATTCGTGTATTGAGAACTAGACGTTGATGGAGACTTTATCCTTGCTGAGTCAGACCACGATTTGGCCATAGCCACCCCGCGCTGTGGTGTCTTGGGAGTGACCACCGGTGGTGACTTCAAGGGTAAATGTTCTGGGGTAGATGATCTCGACGAGGATATATTGGCAAGGTCCAGGGTTGATTTATCTGATCCTTGAAACATTTCAATGATTTCAAGTGGGGTGTTCGAGGGTGACCCGGTGCCCAATGGTAATTGAACATTCAGATTTTCCACAGAGTAATCAATTGGATATGGACTAGGCATCTTGCTACCTTTAGGGTTCATAGGTTGAATTTGGTGGGACCCATAATCCATAGGGTAATCATCTTGTTCCGAATTTGGTAACGGTTTAGTTGAACTCGTTCCCGAACTTGAATCATCATATTGTATGTTTGCAATTCTATCGTTCAGGACAGGATCAAACCCATTGTCTTCGGGACTATCGTTTACGGTAAGGAAATGATCAATGTCTTGTTCCAAATTCGTCATCACTTCGTAGTTTACACCTGAATCCTTCAGCAGACTGTTTTCAATAGGAGAGTGACCAAATATGTTAGACGAGCCAGATTTAGTAGATGTATCCACACTTGAATTTTCGGAATCTACAATTCTACCTGCTAGGTTGTTGGTGGCTATTTGGGGAGTAGCTGGGGATGGCGAGGTCTTGACAACGTTGGGAGTATTAAAGTAAAGCATTTCCTCTGGTTCTTCTTCTGGAGGTGGTTTCTTTCTCCGAAGTTGTAAATTGGGAGACATGGGTGGGGAAGATATTCCATTGGTACCATTATCGCGATTTATCAATCGAGGACTATCACTGCGTTGGGTTGGTATGTGTTCTGTTTTTCGGGCAATGGGCTTATCCGGAGCCGTGCCATTGGGAGCTGCACCTGAGCTTGAGCTGCTACGCAATGCTTGGGGTGGGTCTGGACGCAGACTTGGTTTGTTTTGATTGAGCCCAGGTTTGCCTATGGTCTTTTGAGGGCTTCCTGGATGGTGCACTAGCGGGTTGGTTCTTTTTGTGGGACTCGTGCTTGAAGGAGAATGGGGCTGGTTGAATATTGAGGATATTCTAAATCCAAACTTGCCTGGTTTTCTATCTGCAGACATGATTAACAGTCGCTATCGCGGTGCATACAAACGAGTGATCTTGCGTTTGCTGAACCGGCTACTGATGACCTTAAAGTGAGGGGTTTAAAAACCAAAACTTTGCTGGAAAAACAAATAAAAAATGAGTGAATACAATGAAAGTAGGGGATAATCCTTGTTTATGTATGTGGATTGTCTGAGGCAATTATACAAACTGATCGGTTGTTACTGTTGTTGCCCTGGTTCTGCTGCTGCTGCTGCCCTGTTCGTAATTTGAAAATAAAAATACAATCTAAAAAGAAACAAAGGGAACAAAAAAAAATGAGTTGACATCATATGGGTCGTGTACTGATGGCTAACTAAGATAGACAACATTCCAGACAACCCGCCATTTCTTATTGCATCAGAGGAGAGGGGGGAAAGTACAGAAGCATGACTACTTATCCTGAAGTTCGATTGAAACACATAAAGTCAATTGGGTTCCACAACTTGTATCTATCGTATGAAAACAGCAGTAAGCAACCGGCGGCAACATCCACCCAATTCAATGGTTCAGCAGTACGCTTATCACCACATCGAAGACGAAATAGAGCAGGAACCATCACATCTATACCGGAAATAGACACATATGAAAACAATGAACTGGAATTGGTTGACGTGAGTAACCGGCGGATCTTGGATTGCTTTATCAGCATTCACACAGTCAACAAGAATGCTGTGGTGTACATATCTGAAATTCAGAACTCCACAATAAATCCCTGCTTTCAAGGAATCACCGTTCCTGATTTGCCGAATTGCTCTAAAATAATAATCAAGTTGTGGTGCCGTCCCCAATTCCCGGTCGGAGATTCAAATACAAGCACACCGTGGCATTTGCTCGCGGTATACAAAGTGAAATTGGGTGAGAATTTAATAAAAGTTGGTGATATCACCGATGAAGAAATATTCAAACCAAATTCGATTGTATTTGAGATAAATAGGTCATGGTATACCCTATATAACCTACTAAAGGGAAAGGGAAACGAGAGCGCTGCAACCACTGTTAGTACTACTACCCCTGTACTCCCACATTCTTCGCATATGGAAGCACTAAAATCATATTCATTTGATTCGATTCGTTCAATTAACAATTTGGTACGGTCATTAGTGGAACTTGAACACTCCAAGCACAAGCTAATCCGACAAATCAACGAAAAAGTTTCCGTGCTTCAAGATTCAAACAATGTCAATAACGTGTCAGTTCTATTGGGAAAACTACGAATACAGTGCCAATCACTTTCCACAGCAATTGCTAAACAGAAATCGGTCAATGATTCCATATTATCGGAGATCATCCTGACTAAAAAGAGAATTCAAGATTTGGAGGAAGTAATAACCTACCGTTTTGCCTCCCTTAGAGAAACCACGCTTAACCAAATTGAACTATTCGAGTCTGAAATCGAACCTATTAGAGTCTCCCTTGAAATAAATACATATCCCGATATACTTACCCGATTGCAGATCCTTGCAAAGCACATTCAAGAAATAATACCCATTGACAACATCTCGGGCATTCAATTCTCAATTATGGGGTTTCAATTCCCTCTGGATATTAAGGAACTCCTCAATATATGTTACTACAACACTTGTGGATTAAAGAATTCCTACTACCAACCGCAATTTGAAAATCAAACACAATGGCATGAGTTTAAAATCTCCCAAATTAATACTGCATTATCATATATCGTTTTAATTATAAACATCCTAGCGTCCATAACCAACACCCAATTGAAATATGAGATGGTGATACTCAATAATCACAATGTCATAATCGACGGAATATCACAACGCTATCCACTTTCTAAAGCCTATAGTGGAGTCAAACTGCCATACATATTCCCACTATACTATAACACTAACAATATTGAAAAATTGACCAAAACTTCAAATTCTATAAATACAGGAAACATGAAATATATCCTTATGAATCAAGAATTTGAATACGCGATCAAGCTTTTGAATAAGAATCTTGTGGGGTTAATAACCAGTATAACGAAACTATACAATGAAATATGTCCCAGTCAAACAAGCCTAGGTCACGACATTCCTTTGGATTGCCTAGATAATTTCTTATGGAATCTTAAATATCTACTACTATTCATGACTGCACCCTTGTAACATCTACAAAACAGACCTAGTTTTAAGATCCTAAATTGAATATGCATTAAGCTGGTATATATATATATATAAAAATAAAAAAAAATCCAAAAAAAAAACAATCAATAAAACTAGTAAATTAAATATTAAACTTTCTTTCTTAGAGAAGAGCAAACGCAACACCACCAATAAGAGCACCAAGAGGAGCAGACACTAATGCAGCGGCACCATGAGTACTAGTGGTTTTAGTTTCACTACCGGTGACAGTCTCGGTTTGAGCAGTTGCGGTATGAGTGCCATCAGTGCCAGTAGTTGGACTAGGGCTAGTGTGGCCAGTTCCACCAGGGCTAGGACTTGTAGTTGGTGTTGTGGTCTTGGTGACAGTACCAGTAGGACTAGGACTAGTATGGCCATTAGTTCCAGTGGCAGTCACAGTAGTGGTACCAGTGCCATCATCGGTGGCGGCAGCATCAAATTGAATTCTAGTATGCCAAGGAAGACGCGTGACAAATGAAGTCAAGGCAGCAAAATTAATACTAGTATCCGCCAACATCGTAGTGTATGAATCATCGGTATATGTCAACACATGAGTGGCGAGTGGGGCCAAGTCCATAGGCACCGAACTAGCAGTACCCAAAAAACTAAGATACTCAAGCTTGTGTGATTGGAAATCATTAACTAATTCTGTTAAGAAGTGAATATCTTGAGGACTAGCGTTGGCTGCATTAGCGGTTATTGCAAAGGCAACGGCTGGTGCAAATATACTTGAAGGCTTCATTGTAACTGTGTATAGTAGTTTATGTGTTCTATGAAAGAAGTTTATGTTTTATTTAGAAAAAAGGAGAGTGGTTGGCCAAGTTTATATATACCTCTTGTGTGCTCCATAGAAGGAAGCTCCTGTAGAGACATGCATTGCTATTTATACTTTTGCTTGTTCTTCCCTTAGTGCCAACTATGGTTTCTTGGTTTGGCATGTTAGAAGGAAAAAGTCTAATTAGGTATACTTTCCTAATTAGGAAATTCTACACAATAAGGTTTTATAATCGAGAACCAAGAATAGAAATTATTGTTATGGCACAAAATAATTAAATCCTAATTTTACAATGGCAACTAACTTGCTATAGTAGCTGAAAACAATACGAATCAGTTAAAGTGATTTTGCGGGGCAAGTGGTATTACAAGTCGGATAAACTATGGTTGTTTAGAACTGAGAGATTTACCAGTTTATTGATGCACTCATATGTTCAACGCCACCATAGCAAATGAATTCTAAAGCACAAACTACATCCCCTAAGGAGTGAACTTGTAAATTTGTACAATAATAGCATAACTAGAACCCTTGAGGAACTTTGTGCAAATGAAATTTTCCTCGGTCAAGATGGCCGCAAAATTAAACCTTGGCAAAAGCAGCCGAGTCCCCCCACGCACACACCCATCCACCCACCCAACTGCGCCCCCATCTAAACCTTACATAAAGTAGCATGCCCCCCCTTTCAATTTATCTAATTATAGAAGGTTTGTTGAATCTTTAATTAATCAAATTACATAGTATGTATAGCGGTAAAATTGGCGTGCAAAAACCCTATAATTTTTCAATTTTTATTACTATCCAGATCTACTAGTTACCTCTAAAAATAAATCTTGTTTCCATAAGGGGAGAACTTTCAGAGTTGACCCTTCAACTTTGAACCTCTGTGCTCTGAGGCCCAATACAGTATATTAAGTGTCAAAGAGTCTCGTGATTGTGAATTTGAAACTTTTCCTGTTGGAATTTACAAATATCTTAATGTTATTCTTGATAAATTCTTTCTATGTATTCTTTGTGTTAACTAAATATCAATGAATCTAAAATACCAGTATTATACCTCCATTGAAATACAATCTATATAGATTCCAAACTTTATAGTAAGCCTATGAATGCCAAAACCATCATAAATCCACTATTACGAGCATTGACCTTTCCTGCGCCATTCTTTTGTGGCTCGGTGGCTGTATCGGTCGCTATTTGATTTGAAGCAGATTCGCTAGCAAATTGATAAAATCCACCAACACCATCAACAAATGTCGTGTGACTTGCAATTGCAATATGCAGGAACATGAATATACTAATTAAATAAAACGACAATGACAACTTCATTAATTGGAAGTCTTTCTTCCAGGCTGTATTAGAAGGGAATTATCTCGTTATAAATACTTCAGATAATATCACAATTGCGTGATGTGGTTTGATGTAATTATTATTCATACAGCATCATCATCGTGTTGTAGAGTGAAATATTTCCGTATTTAGAATTATCTACCAAACTCACTTCTCTATGAACGGTGCCAAGAATCTATTTTAAGGCACAATGATGGAACATACTTACATGAGCGAAAGTGAACGTAATTACAAATAATATTATTTATCTTTGCTATACGACGACGTCATATATATATATATATATATATATTGTTAAAAATATCACCGTAAATTGAAAAGTTTCTTTTTCGCAACAAGAATTTTTCATGGGAACCAATGAAGTCATAATCTAGTCATATATGAGGAACTCATGTTTCAAAATAATTTCACTATGATACACTAAACAGAAATAGAAACGTGGCAGGGTGTTCAGTTATAATTAGGTATTTTAGAGAGGGGGGGTGTATTTTCCAAAAGCATAAATGTGGCTAAGCACATCAGTATTATTACCCGGATTGAGACATATACGCTGGCTTCTTAACGATGGTGTTGGAGAATCTACTACCAATTAACTAAATTAAACATCTAAATTGTACATTATATGTGACTTATATTTAATATTAATTAGACAAAGAGAGAATTGAATTTTTATAATAATAAAAGACCAAGAGCAAACATACCACCAGCGACACCAACAGCAGCAGCACCATTGGTGGTGGTGGTAGTGGTGGCGGAGGTGGCGGAGGTGGCATCTGCAGCAGCTGTTTCAGCTTTAGAAGCAAGACTAGTAGCAACAGATCTGGCATCAGAGGCAACACTGGTGATTCCTGACTTAGCATCAGAGGCAACACTAGTAACACCAGTCTTGGCGACAGATGCAGCACTAGTAATATCTGATTTGGCATCAGCAGCAGCACTAGTGATATGAGATTTGGCGTTTTCGGCAACACTTGTAATAGCAGATTTAGCGTCACCAGCAACACTAGTAATACCAGTCTTGGCTACAGCTGCAGCACTGGTAATGTGAGAAGCAGCATTACCAGCAACACTGGTAATGTCAGTCTTAGCTTCACCAGCGATACTAGTAATAGCAGTCTTAGCTTCACCAGCGATACTAGTAATATGAGATTGGGCATCGGCAGCAGCGTTAGTCACGGCTGATTTAATATCAGAAAGGTCTAAAGCGTAGACAGAAGTGGTAGCTGCAACAACGAGTAAAGTAGATGAAACCTTCATGACTGGATTAATAGTTTTTAGTAGAAGTGAGAAATTATTTTTCTTCATATGAATAGTTGTGGGGGGGGGATTCCTCAACCTATTTATAAAGCCATGGAATTTTCAATATTCACGTACACGAATATTACCTAGAAGGGGAAAATGTAGTGTTCGGATACTAAATCATAGCGCTATACATTTTTTACTTCGCATGCAGGATGCAAAGAACGTAGCTTAGTTCAAAAAATATTTTGAAATGAAAATCTGGAGTGACATAATGATATAATATGTTACCTTTACAACAATGATTATAATGGCTATGCAGTAGACTATTGGAAAAAGCGGTTATACTTGTTTCTTATTGTTAACGTTTCAAATTGAAATTCAGCCACAATCAAAAGTCATGCTTCAGGTTTTTTTTTTTGTGGTACGGACCGATTTAGTGTTATTTCACCAATTTCGTCTAATTTATTTTCTAGAACAGGTGTCAAATTCCAGGCCACAACATGGAATTGTTAGTCGTGTGTGTGGGGAGGAAGGGAGGTGATCTTCTCTGCGTGAGAATTGATATATTCTAACAAGGCTGGGTGAGCATCCTCTTTATTGTCGTGGTATTCTCTTGTTTATTCCATGATATCATAGTACTGAAAAACCTTAAAAATTGCCGCATCGGCTAAAAATAATTTTGGTCAGGGCGTAATGATCTAGAATTATTAATCGTACATGACTATTTTAAGAAATACGAATAAAACGTCATATTTACTTGGCATTTGGAATCCAGATCATGTTTAACTGGTTGCTTGAGGTTTCGTCACTTCAATACCGTCATCGTATTTACAACACATGAAAATATTTTAAAAATAAATTTCTACATGCAAAAATAGAAACAACATTTTTGTCACAAAAAGTTTAACGACATAGCCTAGTTCTAAAAAATGAATGATGATGACATGCGCCTATGTGCCCGGATTAACTACACAGACGCGTTTATGCAAAAAAATTGATTAAGATATATTACATACAAACAAATTAATTATACAACCCCTCATCCTGAAAATGCACCACCAGCAAGACATAAGTTCCGTCTTGTAAAATGCACTTTATAAACTGGTGTCTTTTTGGTGAAATAAGCAGTCATGTGATCACTAGTAGCGATAATTTCTTTCTTATTCACCTTTTCAGATGGTTTGCCATTAGCTGTGGTAGTGTTATCTGTCTTACCATCACCTAGTAACGAGAATGCCTCTGGTTCTGGACCGGCATCGTTTGTATTCCTCTTAACATCCCATACTCTAACACTATTGTCGGCACTGCCACTAACTAGCACTGAACCATCACGCGAGAAAGCAAGACTGTAGATTGAAGATCTTCCGTGACCCTTCATAGTCTTGAGTCTTCTTCCTGTACCAATATCCCATAAGTTAACAACACTATCTTCACCGGCACTAGCAAGCCATCTTCCATCTGGCGAAACAGCTATACAGTTGACTGGATTTGTGTGACCCATGAATATACGTACACAATGACCAGTTTGGACATCCCACATTCTGCACGTCTTGTCACTTGACCCAGTGAAAACGTAATTGGAATTAGGATGGAATTCAACACAGTCAACATCGTTTATGTGTCCAGCAAAGATTCTTAATGGATATATGTGGTCGGTAGCCCATAATCTTGCAGTTTGGTCGTGGGATGCTGTAGCAAAATAGTGTCCTAATGGTGAGAATTTCACATCCCAAATTGGTTGATTGTGACCTTTGTAAGATACAAGAGCAGTGTATGTGTCCAACGACCACAATCTGACAGTCTTATCCTCGGAGGCAGACAATAAGAACTTATTATCTGGGGAAAATGAAACACCATATACTGGTCCACTATGGCCAATTAACTTTCTGGTATTTTCATGACGATGGCGATCCTTTTTGAAAACCGATTTTAATGGTTTACCGTCTAAACTCCATAATTTGATATAACTGTCATGGAACCCAGCAGCGACCATGTTTGAATCGTCATTAAAATCTATGCATGTCATGTCATTGTTTGTGTTGTGGAAAGTGTACATACAGACAGAAGGAGCACTAGCTTGAATGGAACCAAGTTTAATTTTTGATCTTGAATCTTCCACTTCTAAAATCATTCTTCGGATATCTCCATGGTCTTTAAGTGGTAATGGAAGAGATTCTCTAGCAGGGGAGTCCTGGTCTGGTTTAGTCATTTCCTGGAATTCTTCTGTCAAGGTTTTCCCGTTTACAGGTTCTATTTTCTCATCTTTGATTTTTAATTCAGCTTCAATTTCCTTTTGAACGTCAGGATCAATTGGTAATTTTCCTAACTTCACTCCTTGTTCGTTAAATTTTTCAACCTCGTTTGTATCGGTGACATATTCAGGGATACCTTCTTCGGGATTGGCTTCACCTTCACGGTCAACCTTATCCGGTCTGTTTATCGAGATGACAGGATCTAAGTATTGATTGATGATTCTAATTAAAATCCCACCACCAACGGCCTCGTTTTCATGAAGGAAATAAAGTAATAAATTCAATGATGTTTTAGAAACCAAGATCCTGTACTTGTGATTACGATAAGCCACGGCCAATTCATTCTCTTCTAAATGTTCAGGCAAGGCCAATCCAGCAAACTTGCTAACTTCCACACCATGCAAGATCAAATGGTCTGATTTAAACTTATCGAAAAATTTCTTTGCATCAGTATCATACCCTTTAGAAATTAATTCTAAGAAACAATGAATAAATAAAGGATACAATACACGAGACAATTCCGGCTTATATAAATCCAAACTGGAATCAACCCAGCGTCTCAACATAGAATAAGCGGTAGTATATATCGCTGGATCACTTTCTCTTTTCTTCTTTTGCTCCAACTCACGTAATCCTTGCAAGTCCTTCTCCTTGGCCAATCTTACTTCACGATCCTTAGTTTCTCTCAATTCACGTTCAATCTTCAGTTGTTTCTCACGTAATTCTCGTAACTCGCGTTCATTTCGAGACAACTTATCTTTGAGAACTTTTTCCTTCTTCCCGTCCAACTCACCCGGGCTGGCTAATGCAGTGGTGGATGGGGTAACTGGAGCCACAGATGGAGTAGGCGTATTTGTGCTTTCTAAACGAAGCATGGATTCAGTACGATGGTATCCCTTCTTGTTAAGGTATTCCAATACGATTCTGTTCAAGTCAGCTTGGGAATATTGGGGTTGGTTACCACGAGCCTGTTGTGGTCTGGCTTGAGCAGGAGCTGTTCCGCCTGTCGTTGGGTTACCACCACCACTACCACCACCAGGTTGATTTGTTGTTGGTCGAGCTTGTTGCTGTACAGGTGATTGTTGGTCTAAATGTACTTGTTGAGCATCTGATTGATCTGTTTTTTCACCAGCCATTGTGTAAATTGGAAGATCTGAACTAATACAGATTGATGATGGTCGTGTTTCGATCGAAGCTTTAATGTATACAGTGCTATGCATGGGTTTTTCAAATCCAGTATTTTTTTTTGTTGGTTCATGCCGCAAAAAACAAATCACACGACATTTTTTACGACATTGCGACATTACTATTAGTATTAACTATGCTATCTACCTCTATTAAGAATGGGTTTGGCGGTATCCCAGGGTCCTTGTAATTCATTCTTGTATCTCTGAAGTGATAAGAAATATCCTGGCATAATCACTACCAATCCCATTGCTGCAATGTTCCAATATACCATGAATTTGTAATTTAACAATTTATACATCAATACATCGACAAGAATAAAGGACGTTATCACAATAGTCCAATGAAGTTTCTTATAGTTTAATTGTAGCAATTTTGCGTCAAACAATGGAAGTAAGATATTTATCTGGACTGCAAAAAGCACAAATTGAAATACTTCGTTCGTAGACGATAACCGTGATGCAAGGACGATGGCATTAGAAAGTGATATGTTTGTCGATATAATTGGTCTATGGGGTTTGATTTTCCGCTGGGCTGAACTCATTGAGTATTCGTGGAATACTGCATTGGCAATGCATAGCGTGAATGATATAGCCCAAATCGAGTCTGATGATGTTGATTTTGTAAGTGATTCAAGGATCGGGGAGACCATGAATAGCATGAGAATGATGAGGATGAATGATTTCATGTTTATCATGTAGCTATTGGAAAGAAACATAAAACTGAAAAAGGTTATGACACTGGTTGTGATAGTGAACCATGTTGGGTCCCAGTTATGAACGTAAATGCCAATGAATATAAGAATCACGAGTAGTATACATGATATGTAGAATATGATGAGTGAGAAATCCTCAACTAGCTTCACGTAAGAATATTTGGCAACAGTTGTGTTTCGTTTAAGTTGTGATAAGAACGATTTGTCGGTGTAGTTATCCGGATAGGGTTGCTTTAAATAGAGGAGCTTCTTCCATGGTGGGAGTTTTCCTAGTCGTGGCGATGAAGGTATGGAAAGGTACTTCCTATGTCGTATAGGTGATTTAGGTGAAGACTGTGGAGACAAACTCTTTGGAGTGATACTACCAATGGATGTAGTTTCAATGTTCATGTAGTGTTGTCTGTTTTCTGCTTATGCTGTCCGGTTCAAATCACAAGAATACAAACAAAAAAAAATGAGACCTGCCTAAAAATATTACATACTACACCTGATAAGCTACAACTCATACACCATGCAGCCAACACGAGATAGCTCTAAGTTGGGAGTTCCACGTACAGCATATCCCGCGTCCATCCATTCCAATAATACATTCAGACGTACTACTCTGGGTGGGGCCAGTGACCGATACCTATCACGAACAAACACAGGTACCACTGATCCATACATTGCTGCCACCAATGCAGAATCACAAAGTATAGTAACTATGGACAAGATCCCTAGTGCCAAACCCAGTGCAACATACCTGGACTTATTATGGACACAGATTGATGTATTGGATGACGTGCGGAACATGGCAAGTGAAGTACGGAATAGAGGGTCATTCTTTAATGATAAGTTTAATGAAGAGTTATCAAAGTTGAAGCAGTCGCAGAATAAGTTATTGGAGACAATGTCTACTCAACATTTTTCTGATTTGGATGCAAGTGAACACCAGAAACAGTTGTATCACTTAAGTAGAATGGCGCCAGTAAGACAAAGTTCGGGCAATCTATTAGATGAAGAGAATATCGTGCATGAAAATGAAGAAAGCAAAGATGCATTTGAACATAAAAAGCGTCAGCAAGAGAAGATTAATGTGTTTTTCAAAGAGGATGATTTGGAACTTAAGAATCAGACTATATATAAAAAGCAAAACTTTGATGATGTGAATCAATATGTGCTGGAAATTAAACAGGATTTGCAAGTTTTGGGAGAATCAATGAAGCAATTTGATGAGAGTACAAGAGAGATCTGGTGATGTAATTTCAGTACTATATGGCGATTGCATGCATATTGAGTGGATGTTGCAATCTGAAAAAGTAATTTCCACTCTTGGAAAGACTAAAGCTATTGGAAGTTGGCTGTATATATAGGACTAAGTTTTTGTTGCCAGTAGTTCCAAACCATATAATTTGTGTTTCTGGAAGCACTTTAGAAAAAGCAGGGGTCCCTAGCTTGTCTTTGCTGTGGGCTAGTGACTATTACTGATGTCGCGTATGGTTTATAGAAATATATTAGCGTAACCAGTTGGGTGTTATGCAAGTGCTCGCCGCATTTCTCGCAAATTCTTAAACCTAAGATCTCTCCTCACTTAGCAAATGTATCTTGATTCAAGCAGAATTAAAGTTTGTACTAATTTGTGATATATGAAACGAAATGAGGAGGAGATTGGTTGCAACATGAATGTTATGTCTTTACGGAAAAACACAACCCAATGTTGCACGGTGAAAATATTTTCTGTTCTGCCAAATGGAGCAACTGAAACGTATCTCGGGAAAACACACAAAGCTCAATATCACAAAATTATTGTCGTATAAATTAACCAGAATTTTTCATAATTTTTTCACACATTTCAATTCCCGTGATACTTTCTATAATTACTCTGAAGTAACATACGCTATGGTTCACTTAGGTCCAAAAGCTCCTGCTCATCGTAAAGGTACATTCACGGATGTCCCCGATGTATTACTTGCAGAACTCAAGTCTCTTGAAACTCAATTTACAGTATCACCTGACAAACTCCGAGAAATTGTCGCTCACTTCATCAACGAATTGGAAAAGGGTTTGTCTGTGGCCGGCGGGAATATTCCTATGATCCCGGGTTGGGTTATGGATTGTCCTACTGGTAAGGAAAAAGGTGACTATTTGGCCATTGATTTAGGGGGAACTAATCTTCGTGTCGTTCTTGTCAGATTGGGAGGTAATCGCGATTTCGATACTACTCAATCCAAGTATCCATTGCCAGGATACATGCGTACTGCTACTAGTGAACAGCTTTGGGATTTCATTGCTGATTGTTTAAAGAAGTTTGTCGAAGAGGTGTACCCAGAAGGGTGTGATTCTGAATTGCCATTAGGGTTTACATTCAGTTATCCTGCTTCTCAAAACAAGATCAATGAAGGGGTTTTACAACGTTGGACTAAAGGTTGGGATATCAATGATGTGGAAGGACACGATGTGGTTCCAATGTTGCAAAAGGCAATCAAGAAAGTTGGTGTACCTATTGATGTAGTCGCATTGATCAACGATACTACAGGTACACTTGTGGCTTCCATGTACACTGATCCAGAAACAATCATGGGATTGATTTTCGGTACAGGTGTCAATGGTGCTTATTACGAAATAGTCAAGGATATTCCTAAATTACAAGGCAAACTTTCTGATGATATTGCACCTGACTCGCCAATGGCTATCAACTGTGAATATGGTGCATTTGACAATGAATTGGTAGTTCTCCCAAGAACTAAATACGATGTTCAAATTGATTTGGAATCACCAAAGCCAGGTCAACAATCATTTGAAAAGATGAATTCTGGTTATTACTTGGGTGAAATCTTAAGATTGGTCTTGCTTGAATTGGCTGAAGAAAAACAACTCATCTTTAAAGGACAAGATTTGACCAAATTACATCAAGCGTATATCATGGATACCTCATTCCCAGCCAGAATTGAAGAAGATCCATTTGAAAACTTGCTGGAAGTGTATGACGTATTTATGGAAGTCTTGTCTATTGAAACTACCGTACCTGAACGCAAGGTTATACGAAGAGTTTGTGAATTGATTGGGGAAAGATCTGCTAGATTGTCAGTATGTGGTATTGCTGCCATTTGTAAAAAGAGAGGATACACAAAGGGCCATTGTGCTGCTGATGGTAGTGTGTACAACAAGTATCCTGACTTTAAAGTTCGTGCTGCCAAAGCTTTGAGAGATATTTTCCAATGGAAGGACGATGAAGAAGACCCAATTACTATTGTTGCAGCTGAAGATGGATCTGGTGTTGGTGCAGCTGTTATCTCTGCATTAACTGAAAAGAGATTGAAGCAAGGAAAGTCTGTAGGATTAGCCGTGTAAGTAGCTGTTGTTGTTTGTATAGTATAAATAAAAGGTGCAATTTCAGATAGCCTAACAGTGTAATTTTTCTGGTGTAAAAAAAAATTAGCCACCGAAAAGTTGAATCATCACCAATTGCTGTAACCATTTGCCCCTACAATGTCTGAATACACCCAGAAACCAATCACACCACCTCAATCGGAGTCTACTCCAATTGAGATAGACACAACTTCAGATGAAGTCAAGGAAATATATACCCTTGCAGACACAATCAGGGACGACGTATTTGCGGTCGACGCCCTTACTGAAGCCAACGACTTGACTGTTCTCCGCGCTCAACTTTCTTCAGATCAACTTGTCAATGATTCAGACGTGTTACATACTGAAGAGTTGATTGAGCAAAGTAGAATAGAAGAGGAGGAGGAGGAGGAAAGTGAAGGAAGTGTGTATGAAGTTAATGTCTGGCTGATTTTACAAAAGGGTGCGATCAATTTAGTGTTGCCATTCATTAACGGAATGATGTTGGGGTTTGGTGAGATATTGGCTCATGAAGTTGGGTTTAGATATGGTTGGCTTGGTGCTAAAGTGGAACCAGAAGGCAGGGTGAGAAAAAGAGAACAAGAACGTCAACAACAACAACAACAACAACTGCAGCTGCTGACTTCAAGGTTTTTGTGAGTGATTTCGTTGTTTTCAAAACTCAATAATTTGTATATAAGAATAAAATAATCGGGTATGTCTATGAACTTATAGAGCTATTAGCTTTTACATAGTAAATGCAATAAATCTTGAGTACTGTAAAGCATGAAAAACAGGGATGGTTTCACCTTTATTTGGGAAAAAGAATTTAAAAAGGTGCTTCTTATAACAATTTTAATGGAGTATTACCCCCCGGCGAAGTCACTAAAAGTTTATTAGTCTTCCCGGGATGGTATCCCGACCACATCGGAATTATAATGCGAAATATATATTGGACATATTTCAGGAAAAAAGGATCTTGAAATTTTTATTCTTTTTACAACCAATTGACCCAACCCAACATGTCACGTATTGAATCTGATGCCTTTGGAGAAATGGAAGTCCCCGCCGACAAGTACTGGGGGGCACAAACACAAAGATCCTTCACCAATTTCGAAATTGGTGATATTAAAATGCCAATTCCAATCATTAGAGCATTTGGAGTCTTGAAAAAAGCTGCTGCCATCGTCAATGAATCCTATGGAGATCTTGATCCTAAATTAGCCGGTGCTATTAAAGAAGCAGCTACTGAAGTGATTGACGGGAAATTCAACGACAATTTCCCCCTTGTCATTTATCAAACTGGGTCAGGTACTCAATCCAACATGAATGCCAATGAAGTCATTGCTAACCGTGCAATTGAACTTTTGGGTGGAACTATTGGACTGAAAAAACCAGTTCATCCAAATGACCATGTCAACATGTCGCAATCTTCAAATGATACTTTTCCTACCGTCATGCACATTGCTGCCGTTACCGAAATTGTCGAGAACTTGTTACCTAAATTAACCGCATTAAGAGATGAATTCGCATCCAAAAGTAAAGAATTCAATGATATTATCAAGATTGGTAGAACTCATTTACAAGATGCCACTCCCTTAACTTTAGGTCAAGAATTCTCGGGATACGTCCAACAGTTAACTTATGGTATTGCTAGAGTTGAACAAACCTTACCAAGACTTTCCCTTTTAGCTCAAGGTGGTACTGCTGTGGGTACTGGTCTTAACACCAGAGTTGGATTTGATGCTAAAGTAGCCCAAGAAGTTTCTCAAATCACCGGTTTGGATTTCCAAACTGCTCCAAACAAGTTCGAAGCTCTTGCTGCCCATGATGCCTTTGTCGAAGCCTCAGGTGCTCTCAACACCCTTGCCGTTTCCCTTTTCAAAATTGCCCAAGATATCAGATACCTTGGTTCCGGTCCAAGATGTGGATATGGTGAATTGCTGTTACCTGAAAATGAACCAGGTTCTTCAATCATGCCTGGTAAAGTTAATCCTACCCAATGTGAAGCCATGACTATGGTATGTGCTCAAGTCATGGGTAACCACACCACCATCACTTTCTCGGGTGCTTCAGGTCAATTCGAACTTAATGTGTTCAAACCGGTCATGGCCTACAATTTATTAAACTCAGTTAGATTATTGGCTGATGCTTCTAAATCATTCAGAATAAATTGTGTTGAAGGTATTATTGCAAACAAGGAAAAGATCCATAAGGTGTTGAATGAATCCTTGATGTTGGTTACAGCATTGAACCCAAAGATTGGTTACGACAATGCCCTGAAAGTCGCCAAGAATGCTCACAAGAAGGGTATTACACTTAAGGAATCTTGTTTGGAATTAGGTATGTTGACTTCAGAAGAGTTTGATGAATGGGTTAGACCTGAAAAGATGATTGGTCCAAGAGCTTAACTGTCCAATTGACACTTTTGTATTTGATTATTCCTAACTATGTATATAACCATGGTATTATTAAATTTACATTATTTCTTTTGTCATCAGTAGAAAATTTAATCTATTCGTACACCATTTCTATCTGGAAACACAACATACTCTCCTTTACCTACGGGGAACCTCCTGCATTTTCCGCAAGTACACTTCCATACTAGCACATCATTAATAGGCAGTTTTTGTTTGGAAAGATTCTCCACATACATAGTCATAGTCAATCCAGGAATAAGCATGCTTTGGCATTGTTTACATATAGTTCTCTTTAGAAGTGGTGATGATTTCAGGACAGTTTTCTTGCCTACTAAATCCATATTTCTTGCTAGCCCTCTGGCTAGAGCAGGATGGGATAACGTTAAATGATTTGAAAGTTGGTACAAGTATGATATTCGAGCATAGTTATCTCTATGTGGTACATTCTTTGCATTGTTCTTTTTCTTGTTGTCTTTCTTGGCCATGATGGTAAACTCTTACTCTTCTATTATATAGTTTCCAGATGCACAGATAATTTTGCGCCCTGATATTTTTTTTTTTTTTGAAGACGAAATTTGGAGGGCAAAAAATTGAACACTATTTACAACCAATTGACAAGTAATACATAAACACATTATACAGACCAAGTCACAATGAGTGGTTACGACAGTGCATTATCTATTTTCTCGTATGTATACCTGATCCAATTGATGTTTCTAGTTCTAGTTTACTAACACCTGTACAGCCCAGATGGACATGTTTTCCGTATGTCAACTTAATTTCAATCTTGCAGTTGAAACACTTACTAACACACATTCTAGAAGTTGAATACGCCTCAGAGGCCGTGAAACGAGGTACTTGTGCCGTTGGGGTCAAGGGTAAATCTACCGTGGTATTGGGATGCGAAAAGAGAACCACGCTTAAATTACAGGACCCCCGAATCACCCCTTCCAAGATCTGTAAAGTTGACAATCACATCCTTTTGGCATTTGCTGGGCTCAATGCTGATGCAAGAATATTAGTGGATAAGGCGAGAGTCGAAGCCCAATCATATAGATTAACCTTGGAAGACGCTGTCTCCATTGAATACTTGACCAAGTACGTGGCTGGAGTTCAACAGAAATATACCCAATCGGGTGGTGTTCGTCCCTTCGGGATTGCCACTCTTATTGCAGGGTTCGATAAGAATGATACTGTGCCTAGATTATACCAAACTGAACCTTCAGGGGTATATAATGCCTGGAAGGCCCATGCTATTGGTAGATCATCTAAAACTGTCAAGGAATTCTTGGAAAAACATTATCAAGAAGATTTGAGTGAAGAAGAAACTATTAAATTGACAGTTAAATCATTATTGGAAGTGGTGCAAACTGGAGCCAAGAATATTGAAGTTTCAGTGTTGAGACCAGGCAATGCCATTCAAAATTTAGATGTTGATGAGATTAAGAAGTATGTAGATGAAATTGAAGCTGAAAAGGAAGCTGAGGCTGAAAAGAAGAAGCCAAAGAAAGATTAAACCTTACTTTAATATACATGTTACATATTATACAATTATCTTCTCTTCTTTTTATTGTTTTTGGAACTGGTCTCTGTTTTTCTCTTTTTGGAATCAGGAGTACCAGCTGGTTTAACTACCGAGAAGAATCCATCTAATCGTCCTTGGACGCCTGCTTTTAATCCCTTCTTTAACTTTTCTGCCCCACTGCGTATTCTTTCTTCGCTGAATCCCTTTTCTTTAACCATGTATTGGATTAACCCCTCTACATCCGGTTCCTTCCATTTTAATGTAACTTCACTAGCTTCAGTGACTTCAGGTTTGAGAAACAACTGTCTTGCTTCGTCATATGGCCAGTTTTCTGGAACTTTAAACTTGGTTTTTTCAGGATTGCTGTTAATATACTCGACAATCTTATCCAAAGAACCGTGTTCCTTGATCAACTTGAATGCAGTAACTGGACCTACCCCTTTAATAGTTTCACAATAATCACACCCTAATAAAATACACAAATCAATAAACTGTTCTTTAGTCATATCCAACCCTGCAATTGCTTCAGAATATGTGATTTGATCGATGGGCATCTTTCTTGCTTCGGCAAATGTTAAATGTCTTAATAAATAAGGAGGTTCATAACATAAAGTATCCATATCTTCGGAGGCAGCCGCAAACACTTTACCACCACGAGCAAGTTCGGCACATTGAGCTTCGGCTTCACAGGGTGCGTTAACTATAGGGATCCCCATCAACTCCAATAATTTTCTGGCTTCATCATTCTGTTGACGAGACACTCTTACTAATCTCTTTTCAAACTTCATGACTTCAGCCACTGTTCCTTCATCTTTGATGGAATCCATCTGTTTCTGGGCTTCTTCTCTTCTTTGTAATCTCTTCTCTAATTCTCCACCTTTAAGCACAGGCGGCTTCCCGTCAAACACATACACAGGCTTGATATTGTTCTCAACAAGACGAATGGTACGGTAGAACAAACCAGAGAGATGTGACGTAGTTTCTCCGTCTTCATTGGTCAATTGCTGCCCATCGGACTGACGGACAGCAATAAGGAATTGATAAAGACACATCAGTGCATCGATGGCAACTTTTCTCCCAAATAGATTCTTTAATTGGAATTCCTTGTATGCTGATGGTGAATGCTCTTTGATTAGTTGATTAAGACCTTTAACTCCCATGGTGATGATGTCTATAGAACTAAGTGGGGAAGAGTTTATTCTATTTTGGAAATTAAAAAAAAAAAAAAAGTGAAACGCGTTTTTACTTACGCGGGTTTGCTATTTTTTCAACTATACCAAGAATTTATTGCAATAAGAAAGAGCATACATTTTATATACTATAAAAAAAAAGAAAAAAATGAAGTAAAATGACCAGCTTAATGCTTTTCTGGAATTGGGTTTCCCGATTGCCTGTTGGTATTGTTTTCCTTCAAGGCAATTAATTGTTTAGTTCTAAAAGTTTCATAGTGAACAACAGCAGTAGTTTCAATCAAATCTTGCAAATGAGTTCTAGTCAAGAAATCTCTTAAAAACACAAATTCACATTGACTAACGTCTTCAATGTTGATAGAACCCCATCTGGTAGTTCTTACTCTGGTTTTTTCGCCATCTATTTGAACTACTTTTTCAGAACCAGCAATAGCAAATGGAATCAATGACTTTATATCTTCATTCAATTGTCTTTCATCATCATACAATTCATCGCTATCATAAGGGTATATGTTGAATTTATACTTGGCAAACTCCTTTTGTAAAAGCTTCTTGAACTCACTTCTTTCTTCGAGAGTTAAAGCGTCGGATTTGGCAATTACAGGAACAACATTGGCAATTTCCAGCAATTTCTTCAATGCTTGAACATCCAATTGTCTCAACTTTTGACCATTTGGAGCAATAAAGTATAAAATACAATGAACACGAGTATCAGGCAAATATCTTTCTCTTTGGGCGGTTAATTCTCTTCTTAAATATTGTGAGTGTTGTTCCTTGACATACTTAACCAAAGGTTCCCAACATTTTTCGTTATTAATTTGATCGCCAAACCCAGGAGTGTCAATAACATTAATATTCAATCTAACATTATTTTCGATCAAGGTATGACTGCTGACTTCAATCTCAGTAGTCTTTTCAATAGGATCAGTTGGACTTCTTCTTCCATGAGATTCAGTCAATTTGGATGAAAACAATGTGTTAACCAACGTACTCTTACCTAATCCACTTCTGCCGACAACCATAATGTTGAATTGGAATCCACGCTTCAATAATCTACTTTCAATTTGGTTGGTGATAGAATCAAACCCAACATATTTACTGGGTTCTTTCACTTCAGGGACTTCTACAGACATGCTTGGCTATATGTATATATGTTGTTAACCGCTGGTTTGGTGGTTGTAAGTTGAATTGAATCAAAAGAAAATTTGTAAACGCGCCCAAATTAAACTTTGGTAAACAAAAAAAATTAATCGGGTGAATCTTTTGGTAAATGGACGACCTTTTATGTATGACGTTTTAACGGTAAGTATTTCAATGGGACGAAAGCGAGTAAATAGAAAGATATTAAGAGTTTTTTATAAATATGATTCAGTTTTAAGTTATTACATATCAGTTTAGCAAAGTTATACTGTGTTTTATGGAAATGTCTTGACAGAATAATTTTTAAAAATTTTTGCAGTAATATTATGTTATGTAGAAACCTCACCCCTTATAGATAATAATTTGAAGCAAAGATCAAAAGTTCAGGATATCACCATTGGATTTCCTTTCATATAACTTACAGTTGCAATCTTGATTCACATTACAAAATCAACCACTCGTTGCCATATATACTCTGTTATATAGAACTCCGACTACACCCTTTGGGGTTAACAGATATTTCTCCATTTTGCACGACCTTCACTATGGTTTTTTCTGATCGCAAAATATATTGAAAAATTTTCGTTGTACCAATAGTAAGCTAGAGATAGACCTTTACCGAGATCATGTCGTTAGCATTCAGATTCGGGGCTATTGCCATAGCTCACGAGTCACTCCTTAATATTATCCCACGTCTTCCAGCTATAAGCATCAGAATCGGGGAAACTGTCTCTGAGGCCCCAGCATCGGAAATTGATCCTCGTTTAGAAGAACTTGCTGAACATTTACACAATAATGACGGAGAACCACCATTCATGATTGATAACGGAATCTTGCGTGCTGTTCCTAAGAAGAAGATGTCATACCGTCGTCATAGAACTAAATTATATGCTCCTGGAAACAAACAAGTGCAACCATTACACAATATTGTCAGATGTTCTGCCTGTGGTAGAGTCAAGAGATCACATTTCATGTGCATGTACTGTTTTGCTGAGATCAGAACTTTCTTAAAGGGATTAAAAAGAGAAAATGGAATCATTAAAGATGCTGTAGATCCCCAAGCTGATATAGACCCAACTGATGCCAGAATCTTGTATCCTGGCAAGAATATCAGTGCCCATGAACATCAGTTGAAAAAGAAGGATTATGTTCCAAAGAGAGAAGAACCTTTGATGTTTGATAAGGAGAAATTAATGCGTGAAAAGAAAAAGTGGTATAATTAGACAAACCATTTCTTGTATATATATATATAAAATATATTTTTTAAATATAAAAACAGTATAAAATCTATGGAGCAAGTCTAACAATTTCCCATTCGGTGTCTTCCTTGCGTTCCCTTCTATAAGTGATACGATCATGCAATCTACTTAACCCACCTTGCCAGAATTCGACTTCTAATGGCTCGATTCTAATACCTCCCCAGAAATCAGGACATGGAATTTCTTCGTCTTTCAAGTCCTTAAATTCTTGTTTGTATTTGTCATTAATTTCATTCAAATCGTCTCTAGATTGAATCACGGAACTTTGAGGACTAGACCATGCCCCGATCTTGGAACCACGAGGACGAGTGTTGAAATATCGTTGGGAAGTTTCTCTCGTGACATGTTCCATAATCCCCTCGACACGGACTTGTCTTTGTACATGAGGCCAAAAGAATGTCAAACTGGCATATTTGTTGGTTTCAAAATCAGCAGCCTTCTTGGAAGTGTTCCAGTTGGAATAAACAATGAACCCATACTTGTCCAATTCTTTCAACAAGACAATTCTCGATGACACTCTTCCACTAGGTAATCTAGCAGTGGAGAAGTTCATGGCTTCCACAATAATATCGGATCCTTCAGGAAGTTGCTCTTGGGCTTCTTTAAACCACTTGTTGAACTCCATGAATGGATCAGATTCACAATCCGACTCTGCCAATTTCCCCTTGGTATATTGATAAGTGGGAGGTGCAAAAAGAATCGGTTGTTGGGTAGTGGTTTCTGGGTCCTCTGGTCTGTTTCCGTTGGACATGTTACGAACAGGTGTGGCCATGATTGATGCTTTTGTGATGTTTCCTGCTTGTCTTAAGTTCTGTTTAACAACTTGTTTGAACATTTACCAGAATATTCTCTGCGATTGTGACTAATATAAATAGAGCAAAAAAAAAATATATGTGATTTTTCACAGCGTCATTGGCGACCACACCACCCAAGAGAAAAATCCGGTCATGATTTTTAAACTTTAGGTCAAACTATGCCAAACTTGGTAGTTTTGGCGATGATTCTATGGCGCGTGATATACCCGTTTAGGTTGTACCCTTTGATAAGATAGTATATTGTTAGCAAGGTTTATAATGGGCAATTATAATTACACTATACAAATTGTTACCTCGTTTAATTACATAGACCCCGCAACAGCCTACTTCAACTGTATATTCTTCTTCATAACTCTATCTGATCTATATTCACTACGAATATCAGATTAGTATCGCCCGCTTCCGGCCTTTCCAGAGTCTTTTCATCAAATTTGACTCCTGGGAAAATATTTATCGGTCATCGTTACTTCCCCGACATTTGTCAGGAGATTTAAAATCAAATCATCAAAAAAAAAAATTAAAAATAAAAACAATAAAAAAAAAGACGGTTTAAAAATTTTTTTCACAGCCAATACAGCTATCATAACCTATAACAACCGATGACTACAGATTCAGAACCCAAACGTAGGAAAGTTTACGTGTATCCTAATAACCCGAGATCCATATCGGTGTTTAGTGTCAGTGGACGACACCCCCTAAACGTAAAACCAAGTGGGAACTCCCTTTTGAACGACGACATCGCCTTGACTAAAGTAAGAGATGCATTACTTGGGGCATTTGCTTCCTTTCCCGATGAACTAATCCAGGAAGTTCTTAGCTATGTCGATGATGTGGAATCGCTCCGAAGTTTAGCACATACTTCCAGGATATTTTATGCATTTTTGTATGATGAAGAACTATGGAAGAAATTATATGTAAAAGACATCACAATGTATACCCACCAACCATGGTTGGGATCATGGAGAAATACCGTGTTGGGGATTCACGATTCAGCAGATATTCAGCTTCAAGATAACCTCCTTTGCTCTGATGTGCTTTATAGGCCCTTCCAATGTTCTCAAATAAACTATGCTAAAGTATTTACCAAAATCCTTCATGAAGAAGAAACTTATCATCACGATTCGTTGTTAGGACAGCTTGGAAAACTCCCACAGGGAAGAATCTTACGAATAAACGAAGCTGATTTACTGATTACAGATTTCAACACGAACTACCATGACACGCCATTCATACTTACCAACAGTGATCCTCAACGATGGCCCCAATGGACATTTCCTCAATTAATTAAAGAATATCTGGATGTGAAATTCCGTCAAGAGGCAGTGGAATGGGATCTTAACAAATTTAGCCAATACTTGCAAAACAACAAAGACGAAAACCCACTCTATCTCTTCGACTGTAACTCCATCGCCATGCAGACTCTTCGAAAAGAATACACACCACCAGCAATATTCCAACAAGATCTCTTCACAGTATTCACTAAAGAAGAACAATTCACATGTCGTCCCGACCATGCCTGGTTGATCATGGGATCGGCCCGATCCGGTTCCACGTTTCATAAAGATCCAAACTACACATGTGCCTGGAATGTAGCCATTACTGGACGTAAGCTCTGGATCATGCTTCCACCACATATTACCCCACCGGGAGTATCTACTGATGACGAAGAAAGCGAAGTCACATCACCAGTTGGAATTGCCGAATGGGTCCTTTCCGGATTCTTTAACGATTCGCTCAAGATCGCGGAATGTGTTATTGGAGTTACCTTCCCCGGCGAATGTATGTATGTGCCTAGTGGATGGTGGCATAGCGTCATCAATATCGATGATTCCATTGCAATAACTCAAAACTTTGTCCCTATTTCAAAATTAGCCAATGCCTTGGATTTCTTAAAGAATAAACAGGGCCAAGTTAGCGGGTTTAGACCAAGAGAGATTAATCTGACGTTACACTATCTTTTGAAGCATGGAGCCGATGAGCCATCATTCCAGAAATATGTGGACGTGTTCGACTCGTTAAACATTGACGTTAATGAAGATTGTGGAGAAATAGCAGATCTTCCTGCCATGCCCATTTTTGAATTGTTTGGTTATTTGTTAAAACTTAATGGTATGGAATCGCAATTGGATGAAGCTTTGGTTAAATTGCAAAAGATTGAATTAAAGGCATATGAAAAGGAGAATGGGAAAAGTAAGGCTTGGGAAAGGTTGACTGAACCTGCATCAAATAGTGCATTCTCGTTTGGATTCGACGAGAGCAGTGATGAAGAGTGATTCTTTTAGCATCCAGCAGAAGAGTATATAATTAATGCGTGTACAAAATAACAAACAATTATTCATAACTACATCTTTGTTCAACATTTAAAAAAAACGATCTAATTAAACTATTTATAAGCTAATTTAGAATTTTTGAATCTTTTCGTAGAAACTCTTACCTTGGATTCTGGCAATTTCCTTTTCCAAGTCAGATGGTTGTCTGGAACCATCTGGACCAGCAAAAGTACCAGCACCGTATGGAGAACCACCGTGGACTTCATCAATCTTGGTTTGTAATGGGAAAGCGTTAGCGTAACCGAATGGAACGTAGATGATACCGTGGTGAACTAAAACGGATAAAGCGTTTAAAGCAGTGGTTTCTTGACCACCACCTTGGGTACCGGTAGAAACGAAGAGACCGGCAACCTTACCGTGAAGGGCACCCTTCATCCATAAACCACCAGTGGCATCCCAGAAAGCCTTGAATTGGGCTGGGTAGTTACCGTATCTGGTTGGAATACCGAAAAGGAAGGCGTCGTATTCTTCCAAAGTTTCGTTGGTAGCAATTGGGTAGTTTGGCTTTGGTGGAGCATGTAACAAGCCTAAAACTTCATCAGATAAAGTTTCTGGAACTTGGAAAATGGTAGCATGACCACCGGCAGCTTCGATACCCTTCTTTTCTTCTTCAGCTAAAGTGGCGATGTGGTGGTACATCGAGTAAATGATAATTGCAACCTTTGGAGCCATTGTGATTTATGTTTTTGTTTTTTTAATGTATCAATTGATGATAGTAGATAGAATTGCAAACACAGAAAAGCGAGAACTGGTTTGTTTAAATAGTTTTTCAAAAAGGGGATGACAAGCCCCGGATATGAAATAGTAACAAATTTGTAAAATAAAAAAAAAAAAAAAGAGAACCGATCGAGGACTTACCGTTAAAATTTTTAGATAGCCAAGAATAAGATTTTTCCGTCCGTTCCCAAAGGTAAACATTTGTCACAATGTGGCGCAATTACATCAATCCGCTCATAGCGGCCGTAAACGACAAACAATTTGGGGGGCTCAATTGTTAATTTCATTGGTGGTTGCAGCTTTACGTCCTCTTACTAATTTATTTGTAATCTGAATAAGCATTTTTTTTGTGGGTGTCAACAGACATTAATAATTTTTTAGTAAAGTGGAATGCAAAATAACAAACTTGAAAAAAAAAAAACACTAAAACAATGAAAACCCTTGAACGACATCGTGGCTCTGTATACGAAACGCGATAAAAACTACTGACAAATCATTGTGGTAAATTACATAAATTTTAGTACAAAACTTGATTATTCGGCTGGGAAGTCAATTATCACCGAGCAAGCTTGACTAGCCATAGTATGACAGTAAACGGCTGCAAATCACAACATTATATTTCCTCTTGATTCTTTGCCACTCTTCTATATCTACACTTTTTTGATCTTACTAGATTTGAATGACTACCAGAATGGGGAAGGACTGTCGTATTCAATTGCTTTGGAAATAAAAGATCCAACAACAATTTTGGAAAACTCACGTAATTTCACATTGTCAATTTCAGGGGGGGGAGAGTCCTCATCGCCCTCCCCTCCACGCCCCAGAAAAAAAAAACAAGAGCTGGCTGAACTTACAATTGCTTTGACAGGGACAGTCAACTGAGCTGGTAATCCAATTGCTTTGGTTGCTTATTTACTGTATCGCATGAGCTAAGTATGGCTTACTCATCACCACCAAGTTTTAGTGCAAACTAAGCATTGATTATTTTTCATGTCGGTATCCGTAGCGTGCCTTCGCCGCGCTTAAAAATAAAATTTGTAATCTTGTACTAATTGGCACTAAAAAATTTCAAAAATAGTAAATTCAAGTTTTTCCAATTGTTACATTCCGGCTTTATTAAAAATCCCTTAATAAAACCCAGTAATTCCGCCCTGTAAATTTTGAAAATAGTAAAATTGCTCTTTGAAAACACTCGTTTCTAAATAACCTACCCCTAAATATAATGAAGGTTGCTATCATTCAATACTCTACATACGGTCACATCACTCAATTGGCTCGTTCCGTCAAGGCTGGGGTCGAAGAATCCAAGTTGGCTTCTACCGTTGACATTTTCCAAATCCCAGAAACCTTGTCCGATGAAATCCTCGGAAAAATGCATGCTCCACCTAAGCCAAAGGACATCCCAGTCGCTACTTTGGAAACCTTGGAAGAGTATGACGCATTTATCTTCGGTATTCCAACCAGATTCGGTACTGCTCCAGCTCAATATTTTGAATTCTGGGGTGCCACCGGTGGTTTGTGGATGAAGGGTGCATTGGATGGTAAGCCAGCTGGTATTTTCGTTTCTACAGGTACTCCAGGTGGTGGTCAAGAAACCACTGTCAGATTATCCTTGTCACATTTAGCTCATCATGGTATGCCATACATTCCATTGGGTTATGCCAAGACATATGCTCAAGTCACCGCTGATGAAGTTCATGGTGGTTCTCCATATGGTGCTGGTACTTATGCCAATGGTGATGGTTCAAGACAACCAAGTGAAGTTGAATTAGAAATGGCCAAGATTCAAGGTACTGATTTCGCAACCTCCGCTATTAAGTTTGTAGGTAAAAAGGCAGCTACCAAGACTGCTGCTGCTGCTGGTTCTTCTGCTAGTGCAACCAAGAAAACTGTTGATGACCTGGTTGCTCCTCCAGCTGCTAGTGACCTCGCAAACAATGCCAAGGGTGAAGCCAAGGCTGCTGCTGCCAACACTCAAGCTGCTGCTTCCAAGACCCAAGCTGCTGCTTCCAAGAGAGCTGAACAATCCAAGCAAACTGTAGAATCGGAAGAAAAGGGATTCTGTAGTAAGTGCACAATCATGTAAAAGAGATTCTTTTTAGAAAAAGTTGTAAATTATTAGTTTTATTTCATATAGTTGATGCGTTAGTTAACCTAATAGAATATTGAATCACGCACATTTAATATTGATCAAACTAGTTAAAATGGCATTGTTGCACTACCATGTAGATGGCACAATAAGTGTGGGGGACAGAGACGATGGTAGGGCGAAATTCCTACGTTACCAAATTTAAATAATATTATAAATATTACCTTAACCAGCATTCTGGTTAACTATAATCAAATAGTAAAATTGTGTTAGTAGAGTTATGTGGTGAATACACATGCACTGATACATACCTCGAAAAGGAAACTTCAAATTCAGTCTACCTTGAACTGATTCACATTCCATACAATTCTTACCTCTGACATCATAGCTTTATTCCCCTTAATCATTGCAAATAACTATAAAGAAATTACAAATTGTTTGTGGCAAAAATCTAGACAGTAATAGCTGAGCTCAATTGATCCCAATTAACATACTTCTTTGGAAAGTATTGGACAGTCCTGTACGTGAATAATAATTCTAGGAAAGCCTAACCGGAATCAACAACTCAAATATCACCCCATATCCAGATAAATTTGTTTGTACACATTGCAATCAAGTCATTTTTCGCAACCAAGTAAACTTGGAAATACAGACACTTGCTTTTATATTGTCCCCACCAAACAACCAACATCTATGATTTCTCAAGTAGATCATTGCCCAGTAAGTCATACGCTCACTAACGCATAAACTATTTTATCCGGATAAAATATCCAGGATGTGGAAAGATTTTAAATCAATTTCTAGTTTCGAGAAGGATTGGACGTTAAAACAACAACACCCCTGTGCAAGAATTCGAAAATGATTTAGATACCAGCCACCCAGCCTATACTAGAACGTAATCCTGAGCAACGGCCACATGCTGTGTTTTTTTTTGCCTTCAAAAAAAAATGAAATCATTCAAAAGTAAAAAAAAATGGAAAAGGATACGGCTTGAACCTCTTAGTTGAGTGCTATCCCATATTGATACATTTACAATTGCTGGAATAGAAGAATGTGCGTTTTGGTGAGACGTTAGTCTCTTTATGTTATACATCACTCTTAATTCTTTGTAAACTTGCAGACCATATTCTCAGAATAGGACCATGAGACAGTCAACTCGACTTTGACATTGCAAGCTGTTGTATCCCTCTCTTTTGTCATTGACAGTTCCTTCTTCTTTATTAGGATGTTCTGGGGTACTCTCTTATGTTGCGGGTAGGATGTAACATTCTGCCGATCTGATTGGTAAGGAAATTAAGCAACTCTATATGTTTCTTGGAAAGATATGATTACAAGGAGATATTAAAGATCAAATATGTTGCAAGATCAATATAAGAACACGAATACATGATATCAATTCAACGGTATTAACTAATACCAGACTGAATGAATGAAGCTTGAAGAGAAAGAGTGGTATTGGAAGGTTTTTTAAACGCGTCTCGTGTTTTTTTTGTCATTGCAATTACTACAACTATACATACAAAAAAAAGGCTGTAGTTGATGGTTGCCGTATTTATATAACTTTGAACTTCAACTTACCCTTCGCTATAGCTGCTGTATTTATCTCCGATTCAGACTAGGAAGTTTCCTAGTTACATTAACTTAGAGCCAGCGATACATAATTTAAACCTCCAATAACTAATCCGATCACATTAGTTTACTTTTTTTTTTCAGAATTTTTACAACCAAACACAAATTCAATCTATACAATCATTTCCACGCAAAATGTTTGACAAACTAAAGATATTCCAACCACGAGCGGTCTCATCTAAGGAAACAGACCGTTCACTATTTTCTGATGAAAATTCCAGAGTTAAATTGAAACGAATAAAACCTTACATCCACAACTCCAATAGGCAACCAGTGGAACGACTCAATAATATTCCCCTACGTTCCAACACTGAGCCAACACCCTTGCGTGAATCAATTATACTCGACCCAAGACTCGTCCAATCAGTCTGTGATGAAGTTGTTGAGGATAGTGAAGAGGAAGTCTCTGAGTTGGTTAGCTCCCTGTGTTTACCATCAAACCACACCATTGAGACAAGTATACCTTGGAACTCCCAGAAACTACCAGACGAGCAAATTTCATCGCAATTATCATGCATCAGTAACGACAATTTCCATGCTGAGGATCTAGCGGCAATGCCTATAGATAGTGAGCTCGAATTTTATACTTCACAGCCCCAGATCGGTTTCCTGCAGGCAGTATCCGATGATGATGATGTTTTACTACTTGAAGATACCATACATGAAGAAGAAGAAAAGGGGGAGGAGTATGATGAATATGATGAGAGGTTTGAGAATAATATACAAGAGAGTGATGAGTCATCGGAAGAGTTTGACAAGCATGATATATTAGGCGCAATACAAAATTCAGAACTATTGTCACCTATGGATGATGAGATTGATTTTAACATTGAGGAAATATTGGAATGCTCTACCCAATGCGATTTACTGCTAGAAGAGGAAGAAGTAAAATCTACAGAAGTTGTAGAAGCAGTGAAGTCTGCGGAAGTTGTGGAAGTAGTGAAGTCTGCGGAAGTTGTGGAAATAATGCATGAACAGAAATCAGAAGCTGAGGTACAAATTGACATTCCACAGCAAGAGCACAATGCTAGCACTTCCACTCAAATAGATTCAGATGAACTAGAAAGTAAAACACCGCCACCAGGATCAAAGCCTGCACGAAAACGTCTTGCATCCAAACCGCTTTCGTCCCTTTGCAGTTCAAATCAACCTAGGTTTAGAGTGGGTTTGTCTAAACGGGTCAAAATAGATTCATTGCATACTTATTTGAAAAAGGGTAAATGAAAGCAATTCGCTAGAGAAATTGAAGAAATTATTTATTTGCATTAATATGTTTTAATTTTATCAATATGGGGATAATTATAGATATTCCCATTATGGTTTAATAACAATTTGTAATCGTAAACACAATCTACTCTATCAAACAAATTAAGGAGCCAACAATATCTTGACATCCTTCTTGGTATTAGCCAAATGCGAAATAGCATCGACTCCCTCTTCCAAGTTCTTCTTGTCTGAGATCAATAACAGAACTTCCTTGGGGTCAAGCACACCTCCTTCAAATGCCAGTATGATTTCTTTAAAATCTTCACGGACATAAGAAGTACTTCCCTTAAATATGCATTCATGTTTAGTCAAGGTCATGGGCCATTGTCTAACTGTTTTATCTGCAGACATTGTTAAATTAGTAGCCACTCCTCCGGGTTTAACACATGATAACATGGTATCAAAGCTATCTCTTCTTCCAGAACAATCGTAGACATAAGAATATCCTAGGTTTTCTTCGCTAAGTTTAATGAGATCATCAGTTGAATTGGTTCGATTTGTAGGATCAAATACTTTTGCACCCAACTTTTCTGCAACTTCTCGTCTTGTCTGCTCCGGTTCACTAACCACAATCTTATCGACATTCTGTCCACGTAATGCCAATACGGTGGAAAGTCCAATTGGTCCACCACCAATCACCAATGCCGAACGATCAGCTGGTTTCTCTTCGGTTATTCTTGAAGTTCTCACACCATGCCAACTAACTGCAAGTGATTCCATTAAAGTAGCTACATCAGGAGGAATTATATTCTCAGGGTATGGAACCACATGGGCATCTCCCACAACTAAATATTCGGCCATACCTCCATCACTAAACCCCAAACCGTAATATCCCTTTTTCTGACAACAGTTGTAACATCCTTCAGCACAGGCATCACATATTGATGTTTCATTCTGTTCCAAGATTTTCTTATCATGACAATGTCCATTAGCTTCTAAAACCACATATTGCCCCACTTTAAGATCCTTGACCTCGGGTCCGACTTCTACAATCTTTCCCAGTACTTCATGACCCATTACTTGTCCCTTTTTCTTCTTTTTCGAAAGAGGGTCTACTTCATCTTTGAAAAATACCGAGTCCTTATATTCTTTTACATCAGGACTACAGATCCCCACGTATTTGACCTTGATCTTAACATCATGAGGATGGACTATTTGTGGTTCTTGTCTATCCTTGACAAATCTGAGATTTCCAGGACCATGATATTCAACCGCCTTCATTTTAGTAAAGAAATTTTTTTTTAAAAAGTTTTATAATGACATTACAAGAGAGACGAATAAGTGATGAGGAAAACAGAGAAATTATTGCGTTTATATAACTATCACAGAGGCTGGTGGCCGCGTGTGTCAGTCACGAATTTCATCGTAGTAAGCGATGATATTATTTCGCAACCCCCTAAACATTTTTTTTTAATCCGCATATTTCCTCAATATTGCAGCAAATCTCTAAAACCTGTCATTAAGGATATAACGGTGCAACCTGCTCGGAGAAAGTCTCTAATCGATAGTTTTCAAAGAGAACTTTTACCTTCATAACTCTCTACTCTTTTAGAGTTTTTTCTTATGGTTGGGCAGGTCTGTAGCTTCCTGCATCTGACATCATAGACAATGCATTGTATTCATCTTAGAAAAAAATGTCGCAAAAAAATTATGTCACGAGAGAAAAACCGGATGATTCCATCCTCAGGTGATTTAGAAACTGACATCACGAAGAAGCTGCACCCTTCCGGGTCAACCTGTTTTTGAGACGGTTTTGTTGATGGTTAGTACTTAGCAACCGTTGTTTATGATTAAATGTAAATCTTGACATGAGATGCCGAGCTTCTAGATCTGATAGTATCATTAAGCATCAAGGTGGGTTTGTGCTACCAGATGCGTGGTTTTAGAAAGTGGTAACGCGGTTTTATTGGTGATATTAGTTTAACTTTATGTTGTTTAAAACAGCTAGGATGTTATAATAAGGGGTAAACCTTGATGTTTTGTTGAACACAAATATATGTATCAAGCAGATTTTGTGTTTACACAGTAATTTTCCATTCTCAAGCAGACTAAAGAAGAAGAAAAAATTTTTTCTTTTCAACTATACTTTTCTTCTTCTTCTTATGCTAAATAACCGGGACAACTTGCATTGAGCGGTCATGCTGGTCAATCGACCCTAGTGTGGACGTACTCTCTAGCCCGTGAGATCAGTTGAAATGCTATGTTCAGTTATGGTTTCTTTTCTTCTGTGAGACCAGTTGACTCTACGAGCTTTCATACATTCACATGTAATAGCCACGTTTTTGAGTTAACCTTGCAATTATTGAAGAGGTCAGGTATCTGTATACTTCCAGATACCTCCTGTATTATGCGTTCTTCCTGTAGTATACTTTTCGAGTTTCCTTCTCAATAGAATCTTGTTCATATTCAGGAGAAACGCACATGTTTCAATATACCGTTGAGAGTCCTATTGTAGCACAACCTCAACTACGAAATGTCAAGCTTAATAAAGATATCCCAAACAGTATGGTATTATACAACTCAAAAATTATATAAATACTAAGTAGAACAAATGAAAGATCGTGGCTTCATTTGCACTAGAATCAAAAATTGTAAAAACCAAACACTAACTCCAAATAAAGACAAATATAAAAAGAGATATATAAAAATGAAAACAGACTCAATAATAAATAAATAATAAACCAGATGAAATGAATATAGTGCTTTCCGCTTTTTTGTCCGTTAATAACTTTTTCCTTTCCAAATTACTTTCCCAAACAGAAAGTGTAAGGTTGTGGTTTCGACTTGTGCTTCTTCAACGAACATCTCCTTACGTAATCCTTCTTTTCGTCAAAGCTTGCAAACGATTCTTTGCAGGATGATGACGAGTTAGAAGCAACTGAGGATCTTCTGGATGATTCCTTCTTCTTTGTTCCGAATAACGACATGATTTTTTTTTGTTAATGTAATATTACCTTTCTTGCTTCAAACTTTTCTGTTGATAAAAGATAAGTGTGACTAATATATATATGTTGTTTGATTGTAATTGCGCTATTTCTTCTAAGGTCAGTGAGTGCCCTAGAAAGTCATATTGAAATTGCAAATTTAATTAATGGGGGAAAATGAATGCAAAAAATAATAAACCAAACAAAAAATAAATGTTAGTCGTAGTAGTATAAGGGAATGACTCCTTTTAAATTAAATTAATTAGCTTTAAAAGTGTTGATGAATGACTACGTCGGGAATCAAATGTATGACACTTAATATATTAATAATTGTCTTGTCTTTGTCGTGTCACTGAATGTGGTTGGGGTGTGCGTAAACAACTTTTTTGTCTAGGAGTACTTACGCAACTCAAATTTATTGAGGTGTTTCTTTTTTTTTTGTTGTAGGCTTTTGTAATTAAGGGTTGGGGTGGTTGATTCAAAGGATCACAAGCGTGATAAGCTTCCCTAGTATCAAAAAACTATTGAACCGAAACCAAATAAAACAAAAACAAAGTACTAATGAACTTATGGTTTTAAAAGTTTTCTACTAACCAAAATTTTACAGACTTTTCAAGCGGATTTTATAGGATTGAATTTTTTTTGTAAACCAAGAGTGAGGGACTGCAGCTAAAAAATTAAAAAATTGTAGAAAAAAAATACACTTGCAGAAGGACATTGAAAACGCAGAAAATAAATTGTAAATTTGCAGTTGTAACTCACAAAGTCACCCAATTCTTTTTTTGCCCTCCAATAGCCTCCACGATCAAACAAATAAAAAAATTCCGTTCCGCTTTTTACAGGTTAATTTTTCTTTGTTTAATAAAAAAAACTTTTCAAACCTGTAAAAATTCGTCTCTTTTTATGATGATGTCATAAAATCAATACAACTTATTGATTTGATTTTTGATTTTAACAAAAAAAATTCTATTTTACAGGTTATGAGTTTCATTGCGATTTAAGTTTATTATGAGGGATTTTATTTTGATTCGCATTTGCGTCTCTGCCCAGCAAACACTTTTTTGCTTAATTTGGAAGTTACACTTTGACAATGAAATTATTTTACACATATTGGAAACATTTCGCTCCGTAGTACGTGGTAAATTCTATCCCACCCGGAGTAAATCGTGGCATCTATCAATGAGGGATTTTTTTTTAATCGGTTCAAGTCAGAGGGCGATGCATTTACACTTAAAGTGTTATTTCCCACTTTTGTCATCTTTTTAGTAAACAATGTGTATAATGTAGTCATGTTGTATTAATTTATAGTAATTTGATTGTAGAATATACTGTGGACTGTCTGGTGATTGCATACTGTTTGTGGTAATTTTTGTTTTATGTGTTTTGAATAGAATTGATTTCTTACATTCCGTAATCCCGTAATCCGCTAGAGGTAAGAAAAAAAAATAGAATGTGGGAGGTGGGACACCACTCCACTTCGGAAAATAAACGTATCGGGGCTACGAGTGGTTAAAACCAAATTCCAGAATTTGCTCCACCTGTCTGTAATGATACTTAACTTTTTTTTATTTATTTATTTTTCATGTCCGTGGCAGATTTCTTTTCAAAAATTTCTCCAAATAATTTCAAAAATATTTGGTGATCGTAATTATTTATTTTCCGAAATTCTTATTTACACTTCAGGGATAAGAGATACAATTTTTGATTGGCATTTCCCTCCTGGTTCCCAACTCAACATTATCAAGACATGCAAAAGAGAGTGTAATCTCTGTGTGTGCATTCGATGTCGTGATATTCAATTTGTAAATTAATACCTAGGTAGCCACCGTAGTTAAGTAAGAAATGGTGCAATTTTACATAAATTTTTGGGGTAAAGTGGCTCACAAATGTAGGTATTTTTTTTTTCTTACATAGGGATTAAACTTTAAAGGAAAATAAAGTTTGAAATCTCATTGCAATCCGAATACAATAGCCTGGTTGCGAGCGGATTTATTGATTTTAAAAATTGTGAATAGCCATTGTCAACATAACCAGGGTACTTCGGAAAGTATTTCCGAGCAACAACGACCCATTATTTTACTACACATCTATTTTCTTTGACGGATCAACTGGAATTAATAGGGTACCCTGTCAACCTGTCAACCCGTCAACCTGTTGGCTCGTTCCCGTCAAGTCAAATTTCCCCTTGTTCGTCTCTTTTCCTCATGTAAACATTTAATTACGTCATTTCTTATCCCAAGAACAATTGACCTCAATTCCAATTGTCAAACGCGCGTTGGAGAAAATCGATTGATTATACGAATTCTTAAAAGTTTCTCCACTTTTCTTAGGGGAAACAAACAATGAAAAAGAAATATTATTGGCCTTTGTTATTCTGATGGTTTTCATGATTATGCAAGGAAATAAGAACGGGATTTGCTTATAACGTACAGGTCAACCTGCAAACACGTCCCCCCCCCCCCAACTGACTATAAGATAAGATTAGAAGTATTGTTCCGTTTTCTCATTGTTTTATTCACAGTTGCAATCGTGCAACAAATTTGTTCTAAACTTAGTCTTTAAAAATACCGAATAGAGAAGTGTTTCCTCTGTACCCTATTCTAGGATTGTTGCTATTTTTATACGTGTTTACCAAGCTTTTTCTTCCGTATATGTCAAGTGATATTTACTTGATTTGGTCTTAGATTTACGGAGGTTCAAAGAGAGAACCTAACAAGTATTAATTTGGTATCCCAATTCCTTTAGCTTTGTCTTCAAGTAATCAAAAGGAAAGTGAAATAGAGTGAATTGTTGTCCAAACTAGATCTCTTCCAAAAAAAAAAAGTAGAACCATTCTGAAACATGTATGTTTTCTTATTCTTCCAATAAAATGATCTCCGAAAGAAAAATAACCTGATTCAGTAGTTTAATTCGAATCTGATTACGTCATGCCAAAAAGATCCAAAGTTTAAGTTTGTTAGGTTTCCTACTACCACTGCGCTACCATGATCATACGCTTTCAGTACTAACTATTCAAGAGCGCCAAAGCCACAAATGTCTCCTAGTTTGACTAACTTATGGCCAGCATATGTTGTAACGTCTACAGACCAATTTTACTAAATTGTTGACGAAAGTGGTGTCATGGGCAACTGCGAGTGTTCTAACTTCTTTCTAGTTTCTCCTCTCCTTCTCAAAAAGCTGTGAAACCAGGTTGGGTTACGCTTTTAATGGACAATTTTACCCCTATATCGATCTTGCTTTTGTTAGTTGCAACCTGTGTGATTTCAAATCCTTGTAACAAATTGGTGGTTGTTTGTCCCAAACAACTCCCTTACTCTACGTTTTCTTCTTCGTTTGCCTCATACATTCTCTCTCTTGTTTGATCACTGAATCAGTAATCACGTAAAATTCCTGCAACACTACACATCCATCTATGAAACAGAAATATATTATGAAATTATATATTCATTCTAATATACACTCTATCTATGAAAGAATATGTTCGAATTCGTCCATATTCTCCAATTCATCCTGTTGATCGACCCGCTTTAATACCTCTTTCCTTGAAGATTCTTGAATGTAACCGTCCAATAGCAACTCATCCAATACATGATATGCCTTATCAAACCCAAATATGATATCCAATTCACAAACATTACCATACATTTTGTCCATCTGCTCCACAAATCGATGAATCACTTCTAATGCCAACAATTCATTATCATGGGAATTGATACCTACAATAAAGAACAACGAAGCGTATCGACGATATACTACTTTGAAATCACGATATTCCACAACATTACACATCTTGGCTCGACGGGACAATACTAATGTGCCTAGTTCTCGACTAATCTTGGATTTTTCCTTCTGGGATATTGTTTGGTACCATTTAGCTAATCTTGTCTTGCCCTGTCTGGATATTAGAAAGAGGAATTGTATGGCCATTGTATGTTCTGCGAGGTATTTGGTATAGTAAAGGTGTCCTTAACTTCCGTCAACACTCTTTTTTCGTGTATAGAATTTCTGCTCTACAAAAAAATAAAGTATTAAAAATATGTTTCCTGCATATAATTGACATATAGAACTAATTACGATTCTAAATCCTTAATGGTATCCTTCAAGTAATTAAGCTGCTGGGTGATTTCTCGGCACAAGTCTTCTTTATTTACATCTTTAAATGCTTCTAATTTAAAGTTATTAACACACAATAGTTGCTTCATATTATTCCATTGAACCCATTCAAAATCGTACCCAGTAATACGTTTCATCCCAGTTCCATAAAGTCTAATTCTTTCTCCATTGGAGTTGTATATCTTTCTTTCTATTCTCAATTTCCAAGGATTTAATTTCGGGAAATTGGCATGAACAAATAACATCCGAGGACCCGAAGTAAGGAATCGGTTGTTTTTTTCCTTGACAGTGGCGAGCACTTTCTGATCAGTTATCTTCAGTAACTCTTTGCGTAACTCGCCAGTGTAATAATCTTCGACTGGGTCATATTGACCCATTCCACATCCTACGAAATCCCCATTCTGGAAATGACCCAATGCATTAAGAAACTTGGAAACTTGATAATATGGATGTCTCAAGGTAACAGTGGCTGCTAAAAAGGTTTCTTTATCACCTTCACCATCGGATCCTTGGGAAAATAATGGATAAAAATGTGTGGGCCCATACAAGTTGTAATATAATGCTAAAAGAAGTGGCTTGAAATGGGTCCGTTTGGAAATCATCAATTGACCTGATTCGGAGCTTGGATCAGGTATGGCACCTTTACGTTCATGTAATGGAATGTCATTCAAGTTTGCACCAGTGATTTCTTGTGGTCTGGAACGGTAAAACCCAATTGATTCATCATATTTAGGGAGTAGCTCTGTTTCACTGATTTCCAGACCCACAATCTCGTAATAATGAGGTGACGTTGCTCTTTTCCAGAAATCAGGCCATACAATTAATCCCTTCGATGTAAATGGTTCTTCAGTGAATAAATTATCAGGAACATGCACAGGAATATTATCACTATCCAACAACAACACGTTTTCAAAACTTGAAAGTAATATGGCCATTGCTTTATATTGATACCCTTTAAAATTAAACTTCGAAGCATAATTGTTCCCGGTCTTGTCAAGAGGGCTAACTAAATGATTCCTCATGTATATGCATCGGGCATTCATGGTCGGTAACACTTTCCCACAAAGTTCCAATTCAAATTCGTCCACTTTTGGTATAAACACTTCTATAGGTAATGTACACCCAATAGACCGCAAGGTCTTTATTGAAAGTAAAGTCAACCAATTAAATTGTCCTCCACCCACATAAACGATCCCATTCCCGTGATATAATTGATTGGGCGCCTTACCTGGCAAATTGTCCACAACATATTGATGGGATTTTTTCATGTCGGCCAATTCCTGCGTTGTTAGTTGAAGGAAACTGGATAAATATTCCTCGCTGAATACTTGTTCATCTTTGGCAGATGAATCATATCGAGCGTGGTATATCCTATCATCGGTACGATACCTGTCTAATTTTTTAACCTCAGGTCTTCCATTATACAACACTTGAAGAATTGAGTTGAAGAAAGTGTATCCACGCTTCAACCGCACGGCTTCGCTTGGATGTTGTTTGTTGTAGTCATCCTGTAATTTTTTGATCAAACGAACCTTGGCCTCATGTTCCTTTGTAGCTTCTTGATCTTCAATAGAAGAATCTTTTCTCAGATTATCAGGAGAATTTCCTGCTATTATATCACTAAACTTAACTGGTTTCTTCACGCTTGATACAATAGAATCCCACCAACTGGGTTTAAATCCGGATTCGTCGATTATGCTCAGGGTTGAAGCGTCGTCGCCTCCTTGGCGATATACTATAAATATTAAATAGATGAAAATAATCAGAAGTATAATCAACTGCTGTTTCCGACGTCGCCTGAAAAGCTTTAGGTTGTATAGGAAATTATTAACCATTATAGCATAGATATGTGGTGATGTAAAAATGTGTAAATGCTACTCTTGAATAAATAACTTTGAAGGTCTTTGACTTGTTGTATGTTTATGGTAAAGGAGTGGTGTAGATTAATCAAAGACCTGTCTATGCTAAGCCTTGAGCTGGTAGTACGGAGCTCGCGGTTGATAAGAAGGATTATCGGTTGGGAGTTTATAGTTGAAAAATAGCCGCCAAACCAAAAAAAAAAAATTGACTATTAACACTTTTGAGCCGCGCGACTACTCAAAGTAGCAATAAGCCATTGTATTACGAAACAAAGCTTTTTGCATTCATTTTCTGTTATAATACCACATGGCCATTTACCGATAAGAAGATAAGTGAATTTATATGTATTGCATTAATTCGATAGTATGTCCAAGAAATATCTATTACAGCTCAAATCACTTTGACCAAAATCGTCATCAGGATCACAGGTACATTTATTCTCAATAAAGGTCTTCGAGTCCTGTGGACATTGTGAATATGGCGCGTAATAATATCCTAAATCATTAAACCAGTGTATTTCATTCTTGTATAGATATAATGCTACAGCAATTGAATGTATTGGCGCGTCACCCCACCTTTCGTAATAAAATCCGCCTTTTGAATCTAAAAACTCAAATAATCTTTGATAATTGTTGTCAAACATATCTAGATTAGCAATTTCAAAATTTGACCAAAAGTGACAAAGATTATACCAATTGTGTTTATTAAGAAGGAGTTCAAATGATTCGGGAGCTGAAGTCATATTCTCAGTTCTTATAAATTCAAGTACATGGTTCCATAAACTAGGTATTGTATCAGCATACTCAAATAAACTAAGCACAAATGCATATTTCTTTTTGTGCTTCCTCACATACCTGAATACATCATAATTCACATCACAATATACTTTAATCCCTGGTTCTATACGCCAGTAGTATTGATATTGTTTAACCAAAGGATGCTGGTAGAAGAACCCACTATAGAACCGACACATATGTCTATAACTCTCAGAATCACCATAAGGGACATCTGCATAATTACTCCTTATTTCTTCTGCCTTGGTGGTGTTTATATGGCTGGGATAAGACCAATGAGACCGGGGTATAGAACCAAAACTGATCCTTCCATGGTCAATAAAAGAGGTTATCAAGTATATAAATTCTTTAGAAAACGGTTCGTCATTTAAAAATGTATAATCGTAGTTGTACTTGTGATTGAATCGATCTTGAACGTTTTGCAACGTTTCCAATACTTGGTACATGTCTTGATTTCGACATAGCATTAAAAATGTAGCATTTTCTCGGGGGGTTCTCGGCTTCTCTCGGTCTATAATGACTACTTGACTTGGGATGTCTTGATTTACTTCTGCGCTGAAGATTTCGTTGTTCTTTAGGAAATCTTTGAAGTCGCTGTCATTGCAATAAGTATAGTATAATCCGTCAATCAATTTAGTGCTGTTGTCTAATTCATCATTAACTTTAACAATTCTAGGTAGTGAAAGGAGAATTGCAAGAACTGTTACTATCAACAGGACAGATCTCCACATTTATCTTGACATCGTAGTTATTTGTGTGTGTGCAAAGAAACTCAAGGGTTAACAAAAGTCGTGCATATTGAACAACAAAATAACATGCTGCAGAAAGAATGAATAGGAATCTGAAAATTACTGCAGCCGGCAGAGACAAGACCTTGGGCCGAAAACGATGTAGCTTTGTCTTGGCAACTAATAAACCAGGCTGAGTATTCTTGTCAAAGCTCGTCTCATCTCAGATAACATGGACCCGCATTTGTGAAACTGGGGTGTGTCCTGGAACGGAAAACGTGTGTAGTTTGCTCATTGACGACAGTTTGGGAATATCTGAGCCGCAAGGAACAGTGCGCACAACTCTGTAGACCAGTAGGCACTACCCGCCAAAATTAAAAATATGTGATAGTTAACATGGTGGGGTAGCGCTAAAAAAAAAAGAAAATTTCCACACACACGCCGCCGTGGAGGGCCAGGTGGTTCTGAACCACGTTTTGTTTTGAATTGATCTTAGCAACACAATCAGATCCCACCAAATTTCAAAACACTTTATTCTCACACATATGCTAAGCATTATGTTGCTTTGTAAACACAAGGCACCACATTTTTCGATCTCCTTGACGAACAAAAGTTAGCACTTTCTGTTTGCTTTAATTTAAAAGCAAGTGATGAAGTTGACCATCTGGTGAAAATATCTGTTGTTGGGTATATGAATTATTCAGTACAACTTGTCAACAGCGATACTACGTGTCCTCTTTTAATGCCCTGTGCCCTTGTAGCTCTATCTCATCTCGGCATCGGACTACGGTTATAATTTATTGCAAAATATGCGACCGTGGGTAAAAAAAAAACAATTACTAGATATGACGTTTCTAGACACACCCCTATAAAATTCCAAAAAAGTATAAATGCTTCATGATAGAACCGAAATTATTTTCTGATACCTTCGATCTCTCTTTCTCCTTCTTCTTGTTTTTATCTCCTTCTTACGTTCCTTCTCTTTTTTTGCAACTTTTAGATATTCATACCACTTGAGAGCTTGACCTTGTTGGTTTTACCTTGCTGGTTTTTACTTTACAAACTTATATCAACATAGCTATTCTACCCAAGTTTTTGGTTAGTGGCAACAAGTATAAATCCCACATTCCTAAGTTCTTGACAACGCACTAGCCCCGGATCAATACGGCTTATAATTGCAGACAATAGTTTGGCCGACCACAAAACCACTTCACCCACGAAGGGGGAAAAAAAATCAAGCCTCGCTAAGTTCTCCCACGGCAAAGAAATTTTAACGCAGCGAAGGAAACAAATAAAGAAAAAAAATAGATATCACTTTTCTTCCCAGCACATTTTTTACAACCCTTTGTTTGTTTTTACAACCATCACTATTTTCATCCGGAAAAGATATTCATAGAGGTGGACCACAGTTGATAGTACTCGTGGCAAACAAATTTAGATCGTTAGAAAGTGTTTTTGATTTCCAAGCAAGCAATTATTTTTATTTTCTTTTGTTTGCACTACAAAGCTAAACCACATAGCATCATTTCCCTATCTTGCTGGTTCATTCCAATAGCAATAACAATACAGATTCTTTTTTCAAGTTTTATGTCCTGTAAATACTGGTTTCACTTGTTCATTTTCAGTTTAAACTCACAACAAATACACATACATAATAGACATACATTAAGTGGTACAGAATGGAGGGGAGTATAACCAATATCACACCGACAGTAATTAAGAGGAAACTTGAAAACGGTACAATGTTGGCCAAGTCATCAACAACAACATCAGATGCAACTTTGCATGTGTCGGAACGACATAATGGAAACTCATCAGTGCATATCAATAACAACCCAATACCATTACGAAAATCTCCATCAGAACCAATAACACGGCAAACCTCTACTTCGGAAGTACCATTGCATGGGAAACCTATAACTGGAAGAAAAGCAGCTAGATCGTTGCGTATTTTCCGAGGTGTTAACCAAAACGACGGAATACCAAAAGAAGACAATGACCAAGAAGAATACAAGTTAGCTCCAGTAAAGACCAATGAATTGGAAGGTTCTGCGTTGGAACCAGTTTCATCAGCAACATATATTCCTCACACACCTGCAGTTGAAGATTTTGAAAAGGATCATATAGATTTGGAAGAACCAGTTACCCCGACAGAGGTCAAACCACAACATCTTACCGCAAATGTAGAATATGACCATGGGTTAAATGGTGATATCACGAAAATTTCAACGATTTACAACAAATTAGACACATCTGAAGAAGTTCTTGATATTGAACGTGCATTGATTAAACTTTCACGATCATCTACTCCTATAATAGAAGACCGGTCTCGAGATGACATCTTACCGGAAACTCCCCAAAATATAGATCAGAGCACATACCTGCAAGAACCACAATTTCCACTTGCAGTTGAATTAAGACCATTCAAGAACAAAGTAGGTGGACATACGGCAATTTTCTCGTTCTCGAAACGAGCAGTTTGTAAAGCATTAGTTAATCGAGAAAATTTATTTTATGAAACAATTGAATTGAAGCGTCCTCAATTATTGAAATTTATGCCTAAATATATTGGTGTTTTGAATGTCCGTTACTCCAGTGTTCTCAACGAATTTCCCCAGGAATTATCTGATCCTGAAAATGACAAAAATTCTACAAATGAAGTCCCAGAAGGAATTGCCATAAAGTCAACACCCCGCAACATCAGCAGAATGGAATCGGGATTGATGACTCCAGAGGTGGTTCTTGATGATAATAAGCATATAATCCCCAATGAACTTTGGAAACAATATTCAAACTCATTGCCATCGCCCAAGCAATCAGAATTGTTTCTTTGTGAATCAAACTTGCAACATACTCATTCTGCACTGAGTTCATTGAATTCTCCACTTCAAAGACCCACCAACCCGGGACTGACATTAATTAATACTGATTTGCAAGCACAGGTTCTTCAAGAAGTGTTCAATCCTACTCTTAAAATGCACAATAATGAAGACAATATATTTAGTATGGATGATGAAGTCATACCACAAGAATATGCATCACCTATGATCCTGTCAACAAATACTGCCAACAATCTGGTGCCGCTTTTACGAAAGCATACCCGATTTGAACGGTTTATATTATTGGAAGATCTCACCACGAATATCAAGCAGCCTTGTGTGTTAGATTTGAAAATGGGTACCAGGCAATATGGAATTGAAGCAACTTGTAAAAAACAACAATCACAAAGAAGAAAGTGTTTGGCTACTACATCCAGAAAATTGGGAGTTCGAGTTTGTGGTCTTCAAATCTATAAATACAATAATCAAAGATTAGTGCATGATAAATACTATGGCAGAAAAATCACTATTGGTAAGCAGTTTTGTAAGATCTTGGCGAAGTTTTTGTATAACGGTCACGATAACTATTCCGTTATGTTCAGGATCCCTGATTTGATCGACCAAATTAAAGAATTGTACCTGATTTTCCAAGAATTACCAGGTTACAGAATGTATGGATCGTCAATCTTGCTCATGTACGAAGGTGGAGGAGAAAGATATGACCATGTCAATGTGAAGATTATTGATTTTGCCCAATCTATCATATCTGAAGAAGGAAGTCATCAGAACGCCAAGATCCCACCACAGCATCCTAATCTTGTCGATTTGGGCTATTTACGAGGATTGACGTCATTAATCGCATATTTCAGAGTAATATTTAGAGTCATTAGTGGAAAGAACTTTACTAATACGGAAGACATGAAGATTTGGGTCAAAGAGAATGGGAATAGACTTAAACATGAAAACAATCATTGGTTGGATGAGTTTGCCGAACATATAAATGGAGAGATTAACGATGAGGAATTACCGGATGATCCATTTGATATAGATTATCCTGAATATACCGATGTTGATGATGAAGGAATCTCCGAATAACGGTTTTATTTATTTTGTAATTATTAATTAATTTTTTGTACTTTGGTCACGGTTGTATAGTAGCGGTTAGTACCTTTTAATAAATACTAATACATAGTTAGGATTAAAACACAAAAATCCGTAAAAGCCTTAGCCATTGTAAAATTTAGCCAAGAAAACTAAGAGAAGCAGGGGGGTGAATGGGGGGAAATCCTAGACGAAATGTCCTAAATCAAGTTGGCAATTTGTGAAAAAAAAAGCCACCGATGTCCTCGGTGAAATGCTGCAAATAAAATGTGCCATGGCTGAGCAGCAAAGTAAGTAAGGCAAGATTCAGTTGGCTGCAAATCAAGTAACATTAACCGAGTAGTGAAACGAAATTCCGTGGCTCGGATATGTAGTTGATTTCTGCGAGTAACCTTGTAAACTTTAACACTAATTCTCTCGCCAACTACTTGTAGTTTCTTCCTCTAGAGGAACACTTCTTATTGTTTTCAAGACAATCATTTCCCCCAGTGGACATAGAAGAGGAGGTGCGGGGGGGAATAATACCCAGTAACATTCTAATTTTACGCACAGTTCTATCCCCCAAAAATTCAATCTATACCTCCACCCAAGTGTTCTACTTCTGTACCTCCACCGACTTGTTTTAATTCCTGGTGGAGTATAGAGAGGCGAACCATTGTTTTTAAAACAAATTACGAGCTTTGTGTCCATTCTTATATTTCCGAAAATCCCGCCTTGGTTTGTTGCTAAAACCACATGCACAAAACCAAACAAAAAAATCTTATTTAGACTACGCATTGGCCAAAATAGAAATGACATTAGCATACCGCCTTAGAACAGGTACACTATATATCACCGAGAATCTTTACCTTGTCTCTCGTTCAAACCAAATAGAAACAACGCCACTGATTGATTGAGTTAAAACGTTCAGTTATATCCACTTGTTACATCACACACATATACCATGCCACGTCGTAACTCCCAAAGTCCTTCAATCCCTGTGATTGCTGCAATCGATATAGGAACCACATCCGCACGAGCTATTCTCTTCACTAGAGAGGGCCAAGAGCTAGCCAAGCACCAGATTGAATACTCAACAACTGCATCTGAAGGTGGTGATGGCTCAGAGGAACAATTCAGAAGACGATCCTCCTTGTTAAAACAGAATGATCCAATCTTCTCGGCCGAAGGTATTGCCATTTCCATCACTGACCATGTTGAAATTGAAAACAATTTATCGTCATTAGGTCCTACTTTAAAGTTTCCCCAGCCTGGTTGGGTGGATTGTATGCCTGTGCATATCTTGGCAAATGCAGTTCAATGTTTGGTGGCGTGTTTGATTTCATTGGCCAAGGTTAACGAGAATCCGGAATTGTCAATAAAATACAAGGTTAAGGCAATTGGTGTCACCAACATGAGAGAAACTATGATGGTATGGTCGAGAAAGACGGGTAAACCTTTGAGTCCCGGGATTGTTTGGACCGATACTAGAACAGCTGACATTATTCACCATTTGGAAAAAATGACTGATGACGAAACCAAACGTAGATTGAGAGAAAAAACTGGGTTACCATTGTCTACTTACTTCTCGGCTGGTAAGTTAAGATGGCTATTGGACAATGATAGTGCCGTAAGAGAAGAGTATGAAAAGGGGGAAGGAAATATAATGTTTGGTACGGTTGACACCTGGTTGATTTATCATTTGACCAAGGAAAAATCCTTTGTTACCGATATTTCCAACGCGTCAAGAACATACTTTATGGATTTGGAAACTCAGGATTATGATGACGAATTATTGGAGTTTTGGGGAATAGATCCAAATTTAATCAAATTACCAAAAATTGTATCATCCTCGGAAATTTATGGATCATTCAATGCTCCTGACTTATCCAAATTAGGTTTCCACAACAAAATCACTCAAGAAGCATATGATATTATGAAAACCATAAGAGATGTACCCATCTGTGGTTGTTTAGGTGATCAGTCAAGTTCTCTTGTTGGGCAATTAGCATTCGAACCAGGTTCAGCAAAGTGTACTTATGGTACCGGTAGCTTCTTATTGTACAACACCGGTACTCGTAAGTTGATCAGCAAAGAAGGGGCATTGACCACATTCAGTTACTGGTTCCCTAATTTGAAAGGTGATCATGGGAAACCCCACTACGCCTTGGAAGGTTCCATTGCCGTAGCTGGGTCAGTAGTTCAGTGGTTAAGAGATAACTTAAAGATGATTGAAAGGGCGACTGATATCGGGCCATTAGCTTCACAAGCGGAAGATTCTGGTGGAGTGCTGTTTGTTCCCGCATTCTCGGGGTTATTTGCTCCTTATTGGGACCGTGGTGCTCGAGGTTCCATATTTGGTATAACTCAATATACTACAGCGGCACATATAGCCCATGCCGCTTTAGAAGGGGTTTGTTTCCAAGTTCGGGCAATTTTAAAAGCAATGGCTACTGATGCTGGTGGATCAGAAGATTTCTTGGAAGAAGCATTGATGTCGCAGAAGGAAGATCAACCATTGTCGACATTGACTACCGATGGTGGTATGTCTAAAGCTGATGAAGTCTTACAAATCCAGGCGGACGTTTTGGGACCGTGTGTCACGGTTAAACGAGCTTCACATTCTGAATGTACTGCCTTAGGGGCAGCAATTGCTGCTGGGTTGGCATTTGAAGATGAAGAAAAGCGTATTTGGAAAGACCTTGATGATGTCGTGGCCAGTATTGGTGGTGAATCTGACCCTAAGAACATTTTCCATGCCAAATTGTCCGACACAGAAAGAAGAAAGAATTTTAGGAGATGGAATAAGGCTATTGAAAGATGTAAAGGTTGGTTAGATGATTTAGATTGAACACTTTATATTAGTCTATATAATAATCCTTAATCAAATGATGAATCGTAGTCATCTATGTCTATATGTTCCTGAGAATCCTCAAATGACCGTTCATATATAATGCTATTGGTATCAATTTCATCCTGTAAGCTTTCCTTTAAATTGTCAAAAATAAATGAACTATCGGCAACAAAACTTTCCGATATCTTGGAAGGGCTTTTATTCTTGTTGAAATTGAAGATATTATCGTTGAAATTGGAAGTCACGTCATTGAAAAATTTGGAAGTTTGTTTGGCCAAATCATCAAACTTGACATTTGATTGTTGAATCAACTGTTTGAAATCTTCATTTCTCTGGGGTGAGAAAATCGTGCTTGTGCTTTTCTTTACATTGTGGTTCAAATCATCAAAGGCTTGGTTCATTATGAATGAGGCTTGTTTCTTGATCGTCGATGTTTTGACTTCAAACACTTGACTCACTTGTTTAGTCAAACTAGGTCTATTATTTTCCTTATCATTATTTTCAGCAGTAGACACGATATTCAATTTGTTTAATTCACGTTCAGTCTCAAGGTGGGCTTGCTTGTAAATATCCCCATTACCGTGCTTGGAAAGGATAACTTCTTCACGTTTAATCGCTTCAATTTTCTGAGTCAATTCTAATAATTGCATCTTCTTAACTTCAACTAATCTTTCGTATTCATGCAATTGTGCTTGTTTCGTGGTGTATTGTTCTAATAATCTTCTCAGTTCTGTTTGTAAATCATCCATTGTTCTTGGAGGTGTGTTTAATTCAGATGGGGGAGAGCGTATAGGAACATATACAGGAAGGCCACTCCTTGGGGTTGTATTGGTATTACTCTCTGACTTATTGAAGAAGTCCTTTTTGGCTGGGGAGTTGGCTAAAGAAAACTTTGCCAATCCAGTGGATTCACTTATTTTCCTTTCTCGTTTCTCGGGCGACTTTAATAACGATCTTTGGTGTTGTAGCATTCTGTTTGGGGATATAGGTGTAAGAATAGAAAACGATTTACGTTTGGATGGGGTTGATGGAGTCACTTGTCCTTGTTGAACCACTGACATTTTCTGTTAGCTGCTATAGGGAAACTGTTGGGATGGAAGGGTCTAACGGATATTCTGGTTAAGTATAAAACAAGGCACACAACTCACGAAGAAAGAAAATCTACAGATTTCATCTCTGAAATGTGTAAATTGGATCAGAATATTATTCCCGATGTTCCATCGGATTCGCTCTAATAAGGAAATAGGTAAACTTTGCTAATTAGAATCATAAAAAATTTTTTGCAATCTTTAGGGTGGTAGCACACCCATTTCCAAATTAGGAAATATAATAACATTCCAACAAAAATTAATTTTTTTTTTTACCAATTGATCATTATCACGTGCGTCCCCCCATCTGGGCTCACAAAATTTCTCAACGAAATTCAATAAGCAAAATAGGAAAAAAAGAATGTGAAAAGAACGGCAAATATATGAAGCAATAACTTGGAAAAGTTTTTCTGTTTCTTTTTTTCACTTACTATTCAATTGAACAACCATGGGTGCCTTTGCCAAAATCAAGTGCTTCTTAGCCTGTATCATCTTGTACTATTCCGTCTACTTGTACAATTACAAGTGTCCAACCTTTGCTTCCGTGGATCCAAGCATCATTGAATCCAATCCATTACACAGTGAACAAGTTGCTTTATGTGAATTATTACATTCCGGTGCCGACTTTATCCAACCATACCATGCCAAAGTTCATGAAGTCTTGGATGAACACGTTCATTCCCATCCATTGTTCATCGAATACAAGATTAAGGAAAAGATAGTTTCCGCCAGGGGTAAAATCAGTTCTGTTGTTTGTCCATTAGCTCAACAACTTTTCCAAGCTACTGAAATTGCTGAAATTCACGCTTATGATCATCTCTCTAAGGTTTATCAACAAGCTGCTGGTTTGTTAAAGAAGGATTAATTTGTTGAAGGAAGCATAGAAATCTGAAGTATGTTTTGATGATTTTTATATTTTGTATGATATATCTATATACCCTCAATGTTACTGAAATTTTACTGTAAATGGTTCAGGTGCAAAGAATGAGAAGTGGTATGTAGATTTTTCAGATGACAAACCTGTGTTTATAGTATACCCTGATTTTTTTTTTTAGTTAGTAGCAATGAATATACCATGAAATTTTGACATATTTTTTTTGTATGTAAAGACTCCAGCTTTGTTTACAGTTTGACATGCCTAAACAATGAAAGCACTGTCAAGCGAGAGGTACAGCTTGTTTAAAGTACATTTCGCACAGGCAATACCGCCTCGGTATTTTCCCCCGCAACCATAGTGAAAAAAAAAATGAGGAAAGTTTTAATCAATAGTACATTGACGAATTGTCAGCAGCGGCTAACAGGCACGTCTATATTTGATTGTTTTAGATTGTCAGCAGATGAGAATTCATCATATCATTGAAATGGGGACTAAACGAAAGGTCAGTTCGATCTTCACTATTGACTTGGATTTCCCTAAATCATCTCTGGGATTGTTTCAAACTAGTATTACTAAATCTATACGCGTCTACTTTTAAAGCGCCATACAGGAAGTTAGAAAGATGACGTGTTCTAGTCTGCTAATGGATTTGGCATAGATTGTGATTTCTTAAACCTACAAAATAGTCAATTTTCGTCCTTTAGGAGTGATATTGATATTATACGAAAACGGATAGATATAATGAACAGATCATTGTAACACATCGAGCTGCTGCTTCTGGAGAACTGAATCTCTATTTTTAGGATTGGATTTGGTAATCTGTTGTTGCGTGAGTTAAATATTGGAAAGGAGGCAGAAAGTTTGCATAAATCTATTGATTACTCGGAGTCATTCTGTTACGAGATTCTTCTTTTTATATACTGCGTTGCGATGGGTCAATTTGGGAATGATGTAGCCGCAAATCAGTGATGAAGTCACAAATTCTCAAGTGTAAACATCAAATGTGGCCGGGGTTCTTCACTATGTTAACACCAACCATGATAATCTTACCTGAATTGTTTAAGTACCGTTCATACTCAATAATTTCCTAATTTTCTCTTAAGAAGTGATACTTTTTGGCGAGAGATAAAGTAGATTTTTTTTAATAGTTCCAATAAGTAGAGTTCTATATATTTATATAGACAGAAATTATTCTCTTTGATTAACTAGTGTTGCTTTGGAACGCTTGATCCTTCGCTCGTAAATCTTATTTAGGATTCCTGCTACCAGTTGGATCTTCAGTTTCAGGTTGTGGGTATCCGTCATGCACGGCTCAGTAGAAGACGGTGAGAATGAATCTACACTTTACTTATCGGATAGTATTGTTTCTTCTATGTTGAATTGGAGACTGCTATTCGATGATCTTGTTGGGGTATCAACACCGCTAAGTTACAACGTGTAACCTTAGTATATATGGCGGTTGTAATTTAGTATACAGGAAAAAAACATCCATTCCAAAAATTACAGCACTTAAAACCATCATTGAATTTTCAAAACATCAACCAAGGGTTCAAATTTTTACCGCTAACAAAATGAATTACAAATTCACGTGGGTAGCTACGGTTCTAAGCATATATGTGTTTTACGCTTGGACTTTTGTATGTCCGTTGAATGCCCCTTCTTCATTGTCCGTCAACGGAGATCTCCCACCTGTTAGCTATCATTTTTGTACCGTAAGTAATGGATACCTTAAGCCAATATATCAAGAGCAAGTGATACCCTTGTATCAAAGCAAGGTTGTTCCTGTGTTTAGCTCAGTGAATGAACAGTTTGGTGTTGTGAGCAAAGTTACGACTGTGGTTAAATTTGTGGAAACTGTTGATGCCAAATTTAACATTAGCGGACTGATTGGTCCAGTTGCTGAAAAGGCAGCTGTTTTGATTAAGCAATTTTTAGAAAAGTACATCATCCCTTATGTGGAAAAACTGTCTGAGATTTCTAAACAGAAGTTTGATTTGTATTACAATATCGTCAAGAATTTTGTTGTTTTCACCTGGGATCAACTTTTGGAAACTCTTCAAACATCTGTACTTCCTTATTTCACACCATTAGTTCGTTCCTTCACCTCATTAGAAGTGGTTCAATGGGCAATTGATTGGTATTATAGATTATTTAACCAAGTGGTAAATTCAAAACATGCCGCAAAACTTCAAGAGAAATCCTCCTTTTTGAAGAATGAGTTCAACAATTTGTTCAAGTTCGAAGAGTTTTACCCTAGAATTCCCAAGACAAGAAATGCCCTTCAAGTGGTTAAGGATATCTTGAGTAATATAGGTGGTACTAATGCCAATGAAGAATCGGATGAGTCCGATGTTGAAACTGTTTATCTCACATCGACTGTCCGGGTGACTCAAAGCAACTCGGTGGCTACTGAAGATCCGGTTATTGCCCAACTTCAACTGGAAATATTGTATTGGGAAAACAAAGTCAACAAGACTGTGGAATTAGCCATGAATAACCTTGAAGTTGAGATGAAGCCGCTTATTGATGCTCTCATTGAAAAAATTAAGCCAAATATTTCACAACAACTCCAAGATTTACAAAGGGGACATCATTTACAATATCAAACATTGAATAAGAAGATTAGTGAGATTAACAGAGACTATGAAAAGATTAAGGAGACGAATGATACCACCATTGAAACCATCACTCGTCAAGAAATCCGTGATGATATTGCTGCAAGCTACAAATTAGCCGAGGACACCAGTGAATCTGTTCAAAAGATCCTTATTGACAGTCATCAATACATCCTTGAAGAGTATTTTAGAATCACTCAACAAACTATTGACGTATTGGAAACATTCAGCGAAACAACTATGGCGCAATTCCTGAAACGGTTAGGGAAAATGATCCATGATTTGGAACTTGATGATGATCAAATAAGTTGGGCTATTTGGAAGAGGTTTCATGTCGTCAAGGAGTCTTTGTTTGAATTCAGGGATTTTATTCTTGATTCGGCAAATGAATACAAAAACACCAATAGTAAAGATGATAAAGTGATTGGAATGAAGGTGTGGAATGAATATTTAAGAAATGTTGAATTCCATTTGAATTTCTTGTTGCGTGACAATGCCGATTATTTGCAATTGATGAGAGCCAAGGCTAATATTGCCTTTCAAATGAGAGAAGGGTTAGTGTATGACTTGAAAAAGGAAGAAGCCCGTGAACAAGAAGAGCAGGAAAAGAAAGAGCAAGCTAGAAAGGAAACTTTAAAAAAAATAGAAGAAAGAATGGAGAAGGAGAAGCAAGAAAAAGAAATTGCCAGAAAGGCAAAGGCTGAAAAAGAAAGGATTAAAGTACAGCAATTAGAGGATGAACTCTGGGAAGAAATAGTTGGCGAGAAGAAGAGGGCCGAAGCTCGTATTTCTAGCGAATTGACTGAAGAAACTGACAATTCAGAAACTAAGCAACTTGAGTACTCCCAAGAGAAATCTTCTAGGGAACAATCAAGTGAGCAAGTAACCGTTCAAAGCACCCCTCAACAAACTGAACCATTACATACTGCAATTGAAGAGTCGTTATTTGTTGAAGAAAGTGAATCTCCAGATTCACCTGAATTTCTGCTGTCTGAAATTGAAAGTCGAGAAATCACCACCATAGAAACTTCGCTTGAATCAATAGAAGATATTGTTGAGAGCTCTATTTCTCTACTAGAATCAAGCACCGCTTCTGAAGTATTAGAATCCACTATTGGTTCAGAAACTAGTTCTGCTGAAGAATCATCTGAAGTGATAATTGAAAATACACCTTCAGATGATTCGTCCTTAATTGAATCCTCATATACTGGTTCTATTTCAGAAGTTTCGGAATCACCAATTAGCTCTGAAATTGAACTGTCGGAATTATCAGAGACAACTACCTCAGGGCTCCTAGTTAGCTCTGAAATTAAAGTTTCGGAATCAACATTGGAATCAGGACCAGAAACTTCAGAACTTTCTGTTTCTTCTTCAGCGGATGACAATGAAACAAATACTTTGTCAGAACCCAAATTGAATGAAACATTCATAGAGCTGTTAAGTGAAAGTTGAGCTCCTCAAACTAGCAACCGATCTACTTCCTTGGCAGAAGAACTAAATAATACCATAATGGTTATCTAACTAAACAAGATTTAGTTTTTTATTAATTGATAATATAAAATAATGCCCAGATATTGTGGCTCAAAGAAATTTTTATATATACGAGTGTACTTTACAGGCGAGATAGTGCCTTAATAAACTATATAGATATGTATTCATAGACAATATATAATTTCAAATGAGGCTCAATTGTGCAGGATTCAATATGATTCCTTGGCCGGTTTTAAAGCGCAATGTTTCATTTTCCTGACGCCTGTAGCTTTGCTATTTTTAGAAAGAAACAGCTATTGGAGGTGGCTAATTAAGCTCCAGCTAGTACTAACCACTTGAAAGAAAAAGACTGAATACAAAACCAGGCACTCACGCCATTTTGTTCTGCAAACTAGAAGGTCGAATACTGGAAAATGGTAAATGAACTAAAGTTTCCGGTTTAAATGCGGAGTTATTACATACCCTGCCAAGCATGGTCGTGGTTCGATACTAATCGCCCGTCGTCCGTTCGTACTTTGTTTCTCCAGATTTAAGAGGTTTTGGCTTGTTTATTATTTTTGGAGATAAAGAACAATACATTTCGTGGGGACGTTATCTAATTTTTCGCAATCACTAATAAATCGTAATCGAAGGAATTTCTTTCGTACTTATCTCGTTAAACATATCAAAAGAAACTCTGGGACAAACAAGTCCGATGATAGCCTTTAACTTAGTAACTTCTTCAGACTTTGTAATCTAATTAATACGATTGAACCATCGTTGTAGCCGCTTTGATGTCCTAGATAAGTGAGGTAGTGCAATTCATACCAAAAAAAAAAGCTGGAAAAAAATCCGTTTCTTTTGAGAGGTTTTTGATTGGTGTCTGATAACATCCCCTGAAAAATTCGTTGGGGTAGCTAGAGCTACCCCTCGAGGGGTACTGCAAAAAGATGAGAATGAGGCTATCATGGAACTACTTACGAACCTCCCCCCTCCCCCTAGTCATTAATATTATTCTGCTAGATAATTAAGCATGAAATATTAGTCGACGAATCAGCGAATAGCATTTCGAGCAGGCGTAATCAATGCATATTGTCTTATTTGCTTTTCAAATGTATTGTGTGTGTATGTTGATAAGAACTAAGACATTCTGCTGCAAGTGAACAATTTTTTTCTGATAAGGAAAAAAAAATGTGTTGATCGTTCTCCACCCCCCCCCCCTCCAATTACCTATGCATACGATAAGGTAACAAGCTGTGGTCGGTGATTAGAGAGGTGGGTGCCTGAATAGGGTCTCCGCTAGCTAATTATCAAATCACAACCTCGCAATACCAGTGTCCTATAAATTGGGATCCACTCAACCGGCTCATTACCAGTTTAATTTACTTCGTCTACTGGACGACAAAATGTGGCAATTTTAAAGACGCCGGGACTTCAATAAGCCATTCCGAATAATTAAAGTCTATGTGATTTTGATGGGTTGATTTGCATATATGGTGGGTCGAAGATTCTGTAGCTTAATCCTTATTTTAAGGGCTAGCGGAGCTACCATTGTTTACTTTTTCTATTGTTTTGTCCCACAAATACATGAAACTGGAACTAGATTTTTTCACTGTACCATTGATTACGTCTTGCTAAGCTGTAAACCATATACCTATTCCCTTGCCGAGGAATATTGCAGTAAATTACAATAGCCTTAACGCATGGTACATTACATCATTACAGTACGCGTTATTGGATCTGAAAATGGTAAAAACAGCAAGAAAGTTTTCTCCCTAGAGCCGGTATACTGCATATAGGCTGAAAATTTTTTTTAAAAATGGTACAAAACTAGACTACTATCACATGAGTAATACCGTGGGGTGGAGGATCTAGACGTTCACCCCATTACCAATTGCATAGCATCATGAACTTTAAGTAATAACACCAGCATCCGAAATTGCCTGTTGTTTACTAGTTTATAAAGATTTGGAGTCATTACAAGTAGTCCCCTAACATTTCTTTTTTTTTTTTTTTGAATTACTCGTACTACAGTTGGGCTAGATCAGGCGCAGATTCCTCCCATCGCCGTTATCCAGATATTTTTGTTTTATTATTCGCTCTAGCTAGTTCGCTTATGTGAAACTTTTGTAATGTAAGACAATGCAGTCTGGATGCGGAAGATCAAGAGTGAAGTTCCGCTAATACATTGACAGGTTCAAAAGGATATAAGGTCAAGTCGCCCTTTAGCGGATTCGTAATCCCGGATATGCTATGTCATAACCCCTTCTTTTCTGGATTCAGGCAGCAAGAAAAAAGAAATTAGGGTAATTTTTTTATTGGTTCAGATAAAATATTTTTTATGATTACAACCTGAATTCACCTTTCTAATCGGGACATTTGTCTTATCAGGATATTTCCTGCATTCCAAAATTAAAAAAATAGTTGCATCGTTTTTTCCTGCCGCAAATTTTAAAGATATATAAGTATACCAAAATCTTCACGATTCGTTTATTTCCTTCACCTCTTTCTTTCCCTAAGTTATACATATTACTTCCATTGCTATTTAAGCAACAACTACTTTCAAATCAATCTTTATTTGGCTCATATTAATCGGTGATTAATATCATTGACCTATTTATTATAACATATACACACATACATTAACACAATGTCTATAAGTATTACTGAAAACACTGCTATTCTTTCCAAATACTTGGATTTACCTCAAAAGGGTAAGGTCTTGGCTGAGTACGTCTGGATTGATGCTGAAGGTAACACCAGATCCAAGTGTCGTACTCTTGCTAAGGCTCCTACCTCAGTTGACGACTTACCAGAATGGAACTATGATGGTTCTTCCACCGGTCAAGCTCCAGGTTACGATTCTGATGTCTACTTGAGACCAGTTGCATTTTACCCAGATCCATTCAGAAAGGGTGACAATGTTATTGTTTTAAACGAATGTTGGAACAATGACGGTACTCCAAACAAGTTTAATCACAGACACGAATGTGCCAAGTTGATGAAGGCTCATGCTTCAGAAGAAGTTTGGTTTGGTTTGGAACAAGAATACACTCTTTTTGACCAATATGATTACCCATATGGTTGGCCAAAGGGTGGTTTCCCAGCTCCTCAAGGTCCATTCTACTGTGGTGTTGGTACTGGTAAAGTTGTTGCTAGAGATGTTATTGAAGCTCATTACCGTGCTTGTCTTTATGCCGGTATTAACATTTCTGGTATTAATGCTGAAGTTATGCCTTCCCAATGGGAATTCCAAGTTGGTCCTTGTGAAGGTATAGAGATGGGTGATCAATTATGGGTTGCTCGTTATTTATTACAAAGAGTTGCTGAAGAATTTGGTGTCAAGATTTCATTACATCCAAAGCCATTGAAGGGTGATTGGAATGGTGCTGGTTGTCATACTAATGTTTCCACCAAGAACATGAGACTCCCAGGTGGTATGAAGGATATTGAAACTGCATTAAGTAAATTAGCCAAGAGACACAAGGAACACATGATGTTGTATGGTGCTGATAACGAACAAAGATTAACTGGTCGTCATGAAACTGCTTCTATTGAATCATTTAGTTCTGGTGTTGCTAACCGTGGTGCTTCTGTTAGAATCCCAAGACAAGTTGCTAAGGAAGGATATGGTTATTTTGAAGATAGAAGACCAGCTTCTAACATTGACCCATACTTGGTTACCGGTATTATGGTTGAAACCATTTGTGGTTCCATTCCAGATGCTGATATGGCCAAGGAATATCTTAGAGAAACTTCTGATTAAACTCTGTCCTAATATTGAAACACTTTTTTAGTTCGCTTCTGGTTTTTTTTAAATTTGTTTTTTATAACAAGAAAAGCATTAATTGTCTTTATTTTTCTATTTTTATGTACGATTGATTTTAATGAAATTATAAAACTCGGCCAATTTAGACCGAACCCTCCCCACATTTTGAATAATATTATAAACTTGTAGCATCTTTAGAAGCTATTATGGAAGCTCTACGACACGAAATGTCAGAGTGAGGACGCGATTTCCATTACACAGTATCAATAGATTCCTATAGAAGTGATTACTTCGAGGATATTCCTTCTAATAAGGCTACTAACGTCTTCGCAAGGCCCGTTCCAAAGTCTATTTAAAGCCTATCCAAGATCTACCCTGACTTACATGTTGCAAGATAGAATCTGATGCAGAGTACTAACTAATGCAAGACAATTCACAAGACTTGAAAGCATTCTTTGATGACGGGTTTAATGTACTAGAAATTGAGTTTTGAATCCTAATTGGGTAATTCCTAGAAATTTTCAAACTTAACCGCGCCTGGTGATGTACGCCAGGATCTGATTCTGTGTGAAACGAATTTCTTTTTTATTTTTTAGTTTTCTTTGTTTAATTTGTGTTAATTAGCGGAAGGCGGACCTGTATATTATGAAACGCATCTCAGGCAATGACTAATTTGGAAGGGTAATTTTAGTTTTTCGGGAAGATGTTCCTGTATGGGGGGGGCAATATAAGGATCTGGGCAACGGAAGTGCATCCTGTATATAACTCAAAATATTCAAAAAAGAGAGGTGTTTTCATATGCTGTGTTCACCCTTCCTTTGCAATCACCTGTCATTGGTGGTATGAGTCAAGAATGAATGATACTTGAATTATTTTAACTAACTAGTTTGTAGCTGGAAATTAGAGAATGTAAGTTGCTTTTCATCAACTAGTACAAATTTGTTTGCAGCGCCGTTAAATCTTTCTTTTAAGAGATAGAAAATGATGCTTGTAGTTATGCAAAAGAAGGTATAGGGATGTGAGAGGTTCCAGGATTATCCCCCAACAATGTCCCCCCTCCTTGCGGAACAAGCTTTCCTATTCCACAATTTTACACTGTGAAATGACGTGGATTTACTTTCTCGCTTGAATAGGAAAAAAAATTTTTTAACGGCTCTCGGGATCTCAATTCCTTAAACATAAACAAAAGACATCGCTCACAACTTATTGTTTCCATTCTATTTCTGGAAACAAGAGATCAATAAATACAAGCCATCTTTTGTATATAGACTCGGGTTGGATATCCGCTATAGTGTAATACCATTACAAAGGACAAACTTTATAGTGGAACTCTAAATCCGTTAATAATTGTCTAGTGTGATGCCCGTACCGTATACCTGGAAATAGTTTTGAACCACAGGTTAATCGTAAGATTCTTGTCTAATTTGACACCGCGCGCGTCGTTACACTCGCACAATTTAGCAATCAATTATAATCTAATTTAATAAAACTTTGATGTTGCTATTTTTAACTCGGATTAATGTTTGTAGACCACAAAACAAAAAAAAAGGCTCACGTTTTCCATCATGGGGCTATGTCAAGGTTAAGGTTTAGAAACAGTATTCTGCAGCACATTTCCTCTATTATTTTTAAACAAAAAGAATCATAAATGATCTCAAATTAGATTAGCGAACAACAATGTGCCTGGACGGTTGGCATTTCCCCTAAATTTTTGATTTGTTCGGAAATGGCAAGCATTGTGGTTAAAATTTTGCAGCTTTTTTGTGGAAAGTTGTCAAAACTTAGTTAGTTAAAATTGATAGTAGATCTGTGAATTTTATACCTTTCTTATAAATGAGATATCTTCTTCATCAAGTAAACACACACCTTCACCGTTTAAATCATTTATTGCAGAATATTTTCCAATTTTATCACAGTTTCTAAGGTTTTCAAATCACGTGATCACAACACAAAGACTTTTTAATTTAAGAACAAAATTTCGAAAATTCGCCGGTCTAGTATAGTGGTTAGTACAAGTCGTTGTGGCCGACTAAACCCAGGTTCGATTCCTGGGACCGGCATGTTTTTTTGTTGTTTTAATTGGCATATAAACATTTCTAATAAAAAGCGAGATGAGGTTTGCAGTAATATTCCGAATTACCCAACTTGTCAATTTTTTTTAGTTCTTGCAGCGCATCTAAAGCATGAATTTAAAGTTTTGAATTTCTTTTGTGGGTTTGATTGACAGAGAATCTAGAAAAAGCGGATGCTACCAAAAGTGGAAATGATGGGTTTCTTTTTACTTGTTAAAAGATGCTGATAATAGCTTCTATTCCAGAAGGGACTTTAATTGAGACATCATATATATATATGAGATAATCTATTGTTTTGAATAATTCAATTGTATCTTAGGAAAATAGAAATTCTAAATATTCTTGTTTGACCTGAAACATGTATAAATAATAGTTCTCTGTTACTAAGTATTAGAATTCATCTTATGAGTACAGAGTGTCACCAGAAAACGTTAAATGTGAAATACATCCAATTGACTATCATTTTGAAGCAACCAATCCAAAACAAGCATGTTTGTATGAGAGTAATATTTGCAACTAAGTATAGCATGGGGCTGGTCGTGCGCTACACAACAAATTCAGATTTAATTTTTCCCACAAGGGTGTCTTGGAAAACTAATGAGTTTATCAGATGAAACACTCTGCCTAATAGATTAACTGGTACAATCAATTGCATCATGACTAGTGAATTTGTATGTTTACCCTTGATTAATCAGTGATTATGAGATTCAATACTAACTCTTTTTAGACACCTTTAGTTATTGACAGTACCTTTTTTGCTGATTCCAAGAAAATCGTCAAGGAACGGATTATTCCTTGGGAAGGATTAGCTCGGTCAGGTGTTATTTCAGACGATGATGCTGGCCATATGAAGACCTTGGGAAAACAAGTACAAGAGAATAGAAATAAGACTGTTTTGGCCCAATTGGATTTATACAGCAATTCGATTTTAAACATATTGAACAGATTGAATGTTAATGAAAAGGAGGATATTGTCAAACATGTTTTGGCATTGACCAATGATTTGTTGTTGGAGATACCAGAATTTGTTGACACTCTTTTGAAGTTCTCTTCAATTGATAACTCATTGCCATATTACCCATTTATCAAGCATTTGGCTAACTCTGATAATTTTATCAAGACTTTAGGTTTATACAACCTTACCATCTTGTTAACCAAGGCATCCAAAGATAGTTCAATTAGTGCCAAGATTGATGATGAGATTATCATCAAGATATTTGATATCTTGTCTTCCCCTAACTTTATTGGTGGTATTGATTCCAATTACCAATTCATTGGTATTCAATTATTGCAAGAATTATTAATTGTCAAGCAGTTTAAAACAATCTACCAAAACAATAACCTTGTTTCCAACTTCAAACCAATCAACCAATTAATCACCAGACTGGCCACCCATCCAAATGCCACTGGATTACAACTTTCATACAACATTTTGTTAGCCACTTGGATATTGTCATTTAGCGCTCCAATTAACCGAGTTTTACTTACAAGCTTCCCGCAATTGGCTGGTTGTCTCTTTACTATTGCCAAGGATTCCATCAAGTTGAAAATTGTGAGAATTTCCGTGGGTATTTTAAAGAACTTTGTTGCTGTTTGTACCAATAGCCATGAGCAATTTAAGGTGATTAAATTGTTGTTATTCCATGATGCCTTGAACACAATTAGAACTTTGCAAGAAAGAAAGTTTGCTTCTAATGGAAGTGATGAAGAGTTGTCCAACGATTTAGCTTATTTGTCGGACAATTTACAAGAAGTTGTTACTTCCAAATTGACATCTTTTGATGAATACATGACTGGGTTAGAAAACCCAAAGCTTATCAGTTGGGCCTCGCCAACCCATAAATCGGTTGAATTTTGGTTAGAGAATTCTGGTAAGTTTAAAGATTCAAACTATAAGTTGATCAAGAGAATCTTTGAGATTTTGATTACAAACACCAGCGACAATTCCACCATAAATGTGATTTTATTGAACGATTTACAATTTTTGATTAAGAATTTAGGACAAGAATTAATAAGTTTCATCAACACCGAGAAAGGTGGACAGTACAAACTTTTGATTATGTCATATTTGGAAAACAATTATGGAAACAACGAATTGAAGTATGAAGCGTTGAAGACCATTCAATTGTTAGTTGGCCACACTTTTTAGATATTTCCTCTTTGTATAAAAAATTGTAAATCAAGATTATTCAATTTTTTAGACGCGTACAACAACAACAAAAAAAAACCCACACTTTCAGTAAGCAACAACAACAAATACAACATCACAAGTATGCATGCACACCCAGAATGGCACAAGATGATAATATGATATACAGGGAGAATCGACAGCAGACCTTTGAAGAGCCAATAGAACAATCATGGGGAGCTGTAGATTGGAAACAAGAACAAAACGAGGCATGGACTGACGAACTAGTCAATTCCGGATTCTATTATGCTCCTACATTAATGGACAAATCACGAGTGGTATGTGCTTACTGTAATGGTGAAGAAATACTAGATGAGATTGCAGATCCGCTAGATGTATGCCAAGTGCATGCCTCAAAAGGAGGCTGTTTATGGTCGCTTGCGCGGGTAGCAATGGTTGACAGTTTACGATACAAGACCAAACGACTGAATAAATCGTATTGGAAACGACAAAAACATACGATATTGAATGATCCATTGAGTGAAGAGGCTATTGATTTCAGAAAAGGGTTCTTCACCCAAACTTACCCCTTGGATATCGGGGATCAGCGACCTAATAGCAGATCGCTTTCTGAGGCTGGGTTCATATATTCTCCAAATCATGTCGGTGATGATCGAGTTGTCTGTATATATTGTGGATGTGCATTGGATTATTGGGAGAGCGGGGATGATCCTGTTGAAGAACATAAGAAGAATGAAACGTCATACTGCTACTTTTTAGATACGCATACCGAACAAAATAAGAAGAGGAGGCGACGGAAGAAAGCCCCTGTTGTTGAGGATAATTCACAAATAGAACTGAAAGAAGAATCAGTAGAGCCGTCTATTAAACAAATATCACCAGGATATATAGAAAAGGAGGAATTAGTGGAACTGATTAAACAAAGTTCACCAATTGTTATAGAAGACGAGGAAGAACCACAAAAAACACCACCGATTGAAGTTGACAATTATACCTTCGGAAAAGAAACAAAATCTCCATATACAGATCTAAACAACAGTTCAACAATTTTGCAAAGTCAAGCCACCTATAAGCTGAAAGCAGTCAAGAGAAGATTTAAAGAACGAGATCTTAATGTCGATGATCTTTCTAGTGACGATATAGCGAATGATTTCATCATGGCTGCTATTTTATCTCAAGATAAGGAACTTACACCAAAGAAGAAGAAAGCAAGGGAAGTTACTCCTCAAAGTATAGAAGATATTTCGGAAGAAGATCCTATAAGTTCATACAATACGAACAAAGATTTTCAAGAAGATCCCACAAGCACATTGAACACTGATAACGATTCTCAAGAAGAAGTGCCCATAAGTACCAATATTACCAAAAAAGAATCACAAGAAAATGGTTCCGTTAGCATCAAAAGTACACAGGAAAGTGGCATCAGTGTGGATCTGGAAAATTCAGTCAATTATTCGCCCGTTGAGCTTGAATTTGATTCTGAAGAAAGTCAAGAGGCACAACCAGTAGACCTGGCTAGTGAAGAAGAAGAAGAATCTCAATCAGAAGAATCTCAGGATGAATCTAGTCAAAGTGCAAGTGAAGACGAGGATGAAAGTGTCGAATCATCTATTATTGAAACTCAATCAGATGACGATTATGTAGAATCTGACGATTCTGAAGTCATTGAAATCGAGGAATCCACTCCTGAAAAGAAGTTGCACAAGAAAAAGATCATGGGAATATCACCTCGAAAGGAAGATGATCTTCTGGGTTCACGAACCAGGAGAAAGCGTTTACCTGAACCTGTAGAACCCGAGCCTAAAATTCCAAAGAAACAACAGAAGTTAAACTTGAAGAAATTACAGAGCGTGACTCGAAATGACATCGATACAAGTTTCGATAATATTGATTATGGGGAAGGCAATGTTGAACAATTGGAAAAGATTATAATAACTTCCCAGATTGAGCCTGAAAGATCACCTTCTGACAAAGTACCTAGAGAGAAAGACATACCCATTCCTAAAATATCACCTATTAAGTTTGCTGGTCAAAAGAGAACTACTAAACGGACTAGTATTGTTAAATCTCAACCTAGTATATTTGATGTTTCATTTGAAGCCCCCCCTAAAAGATTGACATTAGGTAGGATAGAGACACCAGAAGAGAAAGACGAAATGATTCTTGACAATCTTGAAGATAAGGACCAAAAAGCTTTGCAGGAGACCATTGAACATAAACCAGAACCCGTGATAGAAAAGCGAAGGACCAGGCAGCAATCAAAAGCCCAGAAAATAGTGAATGACGATATGTCAGCTGGAAAATCCAAATCTAATGAAAAAGAAAAGCCGAAAAGGTCTCAGAGGAATAATAAGAAGAAAGAGGAACCTAGAAACGAATCAGCAGAAATAGTGGATGAAAAAATATCGAATTCAGGCAAATCCATACTCAATGGCAACGAGGGTGGTAAAAAATCCAGACAGAATAAGAAGCAAGAAGAAGCATCTAACCATTCAGTAATATTGATGGAAGGAAAAGATGAAAATAGTTATGATAATACACAACAAGTGAAGAAGAAAGTGAGACAAAGCAAGGTTGAAAAGGATATAGAACTGGAAGTCGAAGAAGAACAGGAACCAGACGAACAACCGGAGGAAGAACACCCCAAAGAAGAAGAAATAGAGAATAATTCTAAAGACAAGGAAATTGAATCAGAACAGTTAGTACAGGTACGGAATTCCTTACCTCTGCCCAAGAAAGAAGTTTTGGAACTTCATAAACCAAGTAATGGGAAGTTGGACCATAGCATTAATTTACAGAGTCCAAAATCTTCGGATCATGTATCAGATTCTGAACAATTGGATGAAGTCTCAATCAAGGAGAAGTATATTGATGCATTTGAACCAGACCTTGATGACTCCGAGAGTGACAACGAGCAAGACTATGCTAATTATCTTCGAGATATCCAGGAAATCAGTGAAGACATTGACAAATTGTATGATGCCGATGGTAAGACTATCAATCTGATTTCTTTTGTTCAACGTGAGGAAAATGATAAGATGGATAAAGATCTAAGTAGTGATGAGTCAGAGAAACTGGAAGAGCCGGAACAAGAAAACACCAGTCCATCGTCCCCTAAGCCATCTAATGCTTTTGGCAATAGAAAGAGTCTGAGCATTATACCAGTTGATAAAGAAATGCAGGTATCAAGAGAAACCAGTATAGTTGTGAAAGAAATGTCATCTCCCCAGGCTCACTCTACCCTTGCAAAAATAGAGCCGAATAAGGAGACTATTGCAGACAAGGAAGATATACCAGAAGTTGATCACGAGAAGAATAGTGAATTGGAAGACTCTAAGCCAGAGGTTGACCAGCCAACTATAGAAATTGATCGTCCGAACAATAGTGTATCGCAAGACCCGAAGTCAGAAGAAGATATCCAAGAGAGACAGTCAAATGTAGAGGTTGATGATAACGAAAATAGTGTATTAGAGAACCCCAAAGAATTGCATACCCAAGAGAGACAGCCGAATGAAGGAAAGACCTCAAGGAAAGAATTAATTCTCCCTAAACTCCCGGGCAGTAATGAGCCTATCACTTCACCTTTGGCAATGTGTTCATCACCCATGCTAGGGTCAATACTGGCAACTAAGGACAATGACCCACTTTCAGAAGCGTCAGAAACACAAGTTCAAAAACCTCTAAACGATGGCAATGCTCTTAACTTGCAAGCAAATGGGCATAAGATGAAATGGGAAGCTAAACCTATCACCGAGATGCTTGCAAAAATGAGTTATTTACAAAGCAGTGCTGAAGAAGTCAAGAAGCTTGCTAATTCAAACTATGGACTTCATGACGATGTCAATGGGGATTTGACTAGGTTCATTAGTGAGATGCCAGAGGAAGAAGAAGGTATGACGATTAAAGAATGGATAGAACATTGCGCTAAAAATTGCTATGATATAGTAGTACAGAATGGGGATGAAACACGAGAATTCTTGAAAGAAGAGTACCTTCGTGCAATTGCTACCATCGAGGAACTTCCTACTGATGATTAAGAGAGTAATTACATGTACATTGGGCTAGATAATTAATAGACCGTAAATAATGTGTGGTTGGAAATTATTATTTATTTATTTAATTTTTTTTTTTATTTTTGTGTTTTGAGTTGCACTTGAGATTTGCCAGTCAACGCAGTCACAGCAGAAATAGAAATACCCACTTTCTCATATGCGCTGCTTATCACAGTCTCAGCCCTTTCTTTTCTGGTAGTCCCTTTTTTTACAACATCCAACCAATCACCGCAACAACAACACACACCTCACAGTGTTACTGATAGATTGTACTTCTATTAGTATTTTGCATTTATCAATCTGGCCAGAAGGGCAAACAACAAGAACCAACCAGGGGTGGAGATTACAACATGTCATTTTGGCCATTCACAAACGCATTGAGTAGCAACAACGTGCTACAGAAATTTATAGACTCCATCCAGGACTTCAGTGCAGTGCAAGTTGACGACTTCCTAGCGGATCCCATACTTCTGCAGGAACTCTTGAATGAGCTTAACAACGTCAAGGGGAACTACAATTCCAAATCCGGATCAAACTTCCAGTTCCTGCAATTGAACTCGAATGAGCCCCAGGATGCAACTAATAAAGCAAATGCAGGTTTGGACAATGCATCTTTGGGCTCATCATCTACCAACGAACCTACAACCACAGGAACCAAGGAAAGCAAGGGTACCAAACTAATAGAGCTCTTGATCCAACCTCATATTTTGAGTGGATTGATTGAATATTTAATAAAAAGCGTTGATTTCTTTCATGAACAGAGTCTCAAGGAAGAGGATAACTTGAAGAAGCTATTATCTGAAAACGGATCAAAGATAGATGTGGATGAAGTGGATGAACTTGACGAGGATAAGAAAGAGGAAGAGGACGAGGATGAAACTCCCGATGAAAAGTTCCGCCGTTGTGTTCAAACGGCATCTGATGTATTATCTATAGACTTGTGGATCATTCTGAATAGAATTATAGAAACTCCGGCCATCATGAGTAAATTATGGCTGATTTTACAAATGGACCATTTGCAAGAAAATTCCCCCACGGTGGCGTTTTTGGTTCGTATTTTGGATCAATTGATGGACACCAATAGTATAGAATTGTTGAACTTCGTTAGAAGACAGAAGGATTTGGTTGATTCGTTTCTCGGGAAAATCGAAATACCCATGTTGATGGATTTCTTTTTCCGAGTTATCCAAACCGACAAGGCCGATTCTCCTACTGGTATATTGGAAACAATCGCTCTGCAAGATATAATCATCAAATTGATAGAAATACTAAAACCACAGCCTTCTCAGTTTGCTCAAGAGTATAACATACCCAATCATGATTTATTTTTCAAGCAAACCGCAGCCACCGATTTCTTGAAAGCATTGGTGACAATTTCGTCCAATGCTGCTTTGGCAGTTGTGTTGGAGACAAATATAGGCCCAAATCAATTGACTCGAGAATTGGTGTCACCCAAGATCATCAACACCATGATTTCCGAGATTATGTTGGTTAAGGTCAAAGATGAAAACGGTAAAATGCAAACCAACAAGCATGGTATTAACAATTGTGTTAGTATCATCATAGAATTAATTCGAAAGAACAATTCCGATTATGATCTCAATTGTGGCAGTTATAGTTCCTTACTTCAAAATGGAGAAGGCGGACCAGGGGAAATTAATGCATATGTTATGTTTCAATGGTTGAAAGATTTTGAACAAAACCCTCCAGGACCAAGAGATCCAATATATTTAGGAGATATGTTGTCGATATTTTCCGACAATTTAGAAAAGTTTGAAGAATTGGTCAAGATGGAACCAATCCCCCCACAAAATGTTAAGACGGAGATATTGGGATTTACCAGATTCAAGGTGTCTGAATTAGTAGCGGAATTATTACACTGTTCCAATATGATTTTACTTAATTCAAAAAAGATTCGGAAAATTATTAGCATAAGAGATCAAGTAAGATTGCAACAACACAAACGCTTGAAAAAGGCCTTAGATGATCCAATTTCGTTTCCTGAAACCGACGATATGGCCATGCATGACGTTACGACTAGCTTGGATGATGTTTCGCTTGATGACATCCATTTTGAACTGGATCAACTTGATAAAAATAGTGATTATAAAAAACTCATTGAATCATTGGAAAATGCCGATGATTCCGAGGATGAAGAACCATCCATATCACCTGAGAATCCATTTGTATGTACCGAAAGAGATACCACAATAAGACTGAATCCATGTGTTGGTGATTATTTTAAAATTAAGTTGATTGATCTGGGAATCTTGCTTGAAATCGTCACCATGTTCACCAAATATCCCTGGAATAACTTCTTTCATAATGTTGTGTTTGACTTAATTCAACAGATATTCAATGGGAAACTCAATTCGTATAATTCTTTCCTAATTGTTGAGCTTTTCAAGGAAAACAAGTGTGATTTGACTGATCTCATAGTTTCTGCATATAAACAAGACAACAAGCCTAGACCAGGATACATGGGGCATCTCATATTAGTCAGTGAAGAAGTGGTCAAGTTTACTTCGTTATACAAGCCTGATTTAATTTCGCCCATTATTGTCAAGGCTATCCAATCCGATGGATGGACTTGGTTCATTAATGATATTTTGTTAAAAACTAGAGAAGTGTATAATGTGATCTTAGGAGCCGAGCAAGAAGAGGACGACGAGACGCAAGAATATGGATTTGATTCTTCTACGGTGGGATACTTGGACATGGAGGATCAACCTAAAAAGGCAATTATATTAGGAGATGCTACAAACCATGATGCATTCATTCAGGAGACACCTGAGGATGAAGATGATGTCATGGGAATCCCTGAGATTGAAGGTTCCAAAGATGCAAACACCGACAATAAAGAAGGCAGCGAGTATGCTGACACATATCAAGAAAACGATTTTTTAGATAATTTATCCGACTCGAGTTCAGACGAAGAAGAAACAGAAGAGCACGATAACGAATTGAGAAGAGTACCTAAGCACAGTCACTAAGTCGTCACCGGTTCACATGTTGTAATTAACTAAATTTGTATATTTAAATTAATTCTGTAATCTATTTTTTTCTACTATAAACAACTTTACCATTTGGCAATTCAATTTTCTTATCCCCTCGTTGAGCCTTTTTGCGGGCCTTTTTCTTTTCTACACGTTCTGCTTCTTGAGTCTCAGCTCGTTTTGGGTTTACATAGGTTATCGTAGTGTCTATTGGTTTAGAAATCCATTTCCCAACAGATAAATTGTAAATACACACGGGTATTTTATAAAACATCGATTCCTTGAACCCAGGTTTCAAGTTTATATCATTTTCATCCAATTCAATTAATTCTTTGGTTTCTGCGTCAACCAAGAATACATTTCCGGTAGGAGTTACCACAAATTCCTTTTCATTAGCTTGATTGACAATTTTCCTGTCAGTTATACCTGCAGGTGGGAATGGAGATCCACCCCATGCTTGATTGATAAGCTCGTTTTTCAAATCAAGTATTCTCTTGTAGTCTTGTTTTCTATTGATCCGAAGGGAAATGTATTGGAAAGTACCCACAATGATATAGAGAATAGCAAAAGTGAACACCACACCTGGCCTGAATTTGGAATAGTAGTACCCTGTTCCCTTCCATTTGGGGAATCCCTTGTCGTAGAAATAGTCGTATCGACGTTTCAAAGATTTGTCTCTGAGGATGTTACCTACTAATGACAACCTTTGGAATCGGTCTTCGGCATTTTTCTTTTCTTTTCTCGACTTCTTGGAGTACTTATCCGGGTGTAACTTTCTCGAAAGCTTTCTGTACGCTTTGTTGATTTCATCACGGGTGGCCTTAGGACCACGCTCCAAGTCCAACCAGGAATAGAACGTAGTTTCCTTGCCTAAATCCTGTTGGATCTTATCGTTCAAACTGAAAATCTCATAGTCCTCTTTGCTCCAGTTGGAAGCAACCACAAGCGAGACAAGAAACAAGAATGTCAAGTGGAGGTTAAAGATCTTCATGGCTGTCTATTTATGGCTACGTCAGTGATTAAAAGGTTGACCAAAAAAAAAAAATTTAAAATTCAAATTTCCAGCACGCGAGGAGGGTGAAATCATACACTTGCTTTACACATCGTCTAATACAACATGGACAGATTCTATCCACTCCCAACCAATCAAAAGGTGGTTTTCTTCTTCAACTCAGCTGCTGCTACATTATGGTTCTGCTGTCTATTGAGATTCTTACTATTATTGCCATTGGTAGGCAGGAGGTTCCTACCTGGAGGGATCGCGGATTTCTTCCAAGTAGTGGCACTCCTACCATTGATTGGGTTCCTACTAGTTAAACCACTATTAAACAAAAAGATCTCCTTGTCCAATCTCTGGGCATTGCTGAATGACTTGAAGATGGCATGGATCTGCTACGGTGTAATATTCCCCCACCCTAAAATCGCTAAACACACTTCGTACTCCATATTGATATCCGCATGGTGTGTTCAATACTTTATCCATTACAGTTATCATGCATTCAGGATCAAGACCAAGAGCTCGCCCCACTTCTTGTTTTGGCTCCAATATCACAACTTCTATGTGATTTACCCAATGGCACTTGTCGCAGAAATGATTCTTACTTTCTTGAGTTTAGGGTTTGTGCAAGAGAACCTGATTCATGAAATTGCCCTCAAGGCTACATTATTGAGTTATATACCCGTAGCGTACTTTGCTTGGGGTCATTTACAAGCAAGAAAGAAGAACAAGTATATTGAAGTGATGAACAAGCGAAGGGAATCAGCCATGAAGACTGCACCAAGTGCAGAAATAGCAACAACCTCAGGTTTATCCCCAAATACTCAATCTACTGAATTGAGGGAAATCAACTAGGTGTAAATGTGTATTATATAGGGTACGTGTAAAATTAGGCATGCTATAGAAAATAATGTATGGAACTAAAAACTTTTGTTAGTGCTCAGTTTTACTCGGCAGACAATTGGAAAAAATTTTGAGACTATCAACCTTTTACCTATTCTTAGAAGTAATTGGCACAGCAAGCACAGCAAGCACAGCAATGATCACAAAATATTTCGCCAATGTGGTGGTCAAATTCGATGCCTTTGGAGTAGGTGCCAGAAATGCCAGAATTTTCCTTTCTCAAGTCCCAACTACCGCCAAAATAGACTGTAAAGTTTTGGCACCAAATTCTCAAGATGAACAACAAATCAAAGTCACATTCAAAGACAAACACGTCATGTCTATCGATCCTTGTAACACAAGCATAAACCAGATGAAGGAGTATTTCGATGCTCATTCCAGAAAAATGGCTATTGAAGCTTCCATTAGAGAATAGGTTTACCATTTACATGTACATAGATTAATATATTGTTTATTTTTGCAGAATTACAAACGTTTGGAACCACTCAGGTACTGTCAGATTGAATATCATGGCAGATTCTTCTTTATCTACTTTGGTGAGGCTCAAGTACGAATCCATTAATTCGTCCTCTCTGTCGAATGACAACCGGTAGACAGTTGCCTCATCTTGATTCTTAAGGTTCTTCTCTTGAAACACTAGCCATTGGATCACTAACTGATACCACCTAAATATCCCCTTGGTATTTATGGCACACCCATGTTTAAGAAATATGGGGTCATTATTGACAATATTTGCAACCTCACCAATTTTAAATGTCTTTATGGATGCTAATTTAAAGTCCAATGTTCGGTATCCCATCACAAGATGTTGACAACCAACTAACTTGTTTTGGCAATACGCCTCGAGTAACTTCTTGTTTAATTTATTCACAGTTTTAATCTTATCATCAGCCAGTTTAGAATGGGTCTTTAACTCGACATAATTACAAAGTCCTGGTTCCAGCTTTATAGCACAGTCAATCTCAGCACAGTATAATAACGGTACTCCATTCACAGTGTGGTTAACCACAGAATAATACCTCAGTTTGTAATCTGCACTATCGTCTCCACATACAATATTCTCAAAATTCATTCCAGAATATTGGAGGAGACGTTCAATACCGTTAGGTGGATTTTGTTTCTTGTATTGAGCTTCAGGTTCCCAATCATAGGCAAAGATAATGAGTCCCTTCCAATATATGACATGAAACTGAATTGATTGTTTCCGTATCGGTACTTTCAATAATAAATGCAAGTGTCTTCTCAATGTGAGAATTTTAAAGTCTTGAAGTGAATGGTTCTTTTCTTGCACCAAGTGCTCAACACATTTAAACAAGTCTTTTAACAGGTAGATATCGGCAAGTTTTGGATGCTGGTAATTGTCAAATCCTAGAGTCATGCATGATCCAATTATGGAATGAGATTCGCACTCAGGATCCTTCAACTTCTTCCTGGTGTGTTTCTTCTTGGTGCCATCTGGAATATGAATTGCTAGTTTCTTTAATCCGGATATGTCGTCAAATGCAGGTTCATCCTCTGTATCAGCCTTGGAAAAATGCAACCATTCCTCTGGAGTTATATCAGTACTTGCATCCTTTAATAACGTATTGTAAATGAATGCATCTTCGTGATCATCATAAGACGGTTCTTCTAGACTATTGAGATACTTTGTATTTAGCTTTTCAAAGATTGATAATTTGATCTTATCAATCATGTGGGGGACTATTATGCTCTGGTCTTCTTGGTTGTTAAATCTGGTGTAAGTAAAAAAAAAAAAGTATGCGCTACCATTGCAGCATCTGACCAACACCAGACGGCATTGCTTGGATCTTGTAAACAAACATTGCAAACAAACTACATCATTATTCAAATAAACGGAAATAATAAATAAATATATAAACCAATGAGAGAAATATTACCAACTATGCATATAGAAATATCTACCAAATAAAGAACGTCCCTTAAGTAGTAAACAAATTAAACTTTCAAACACTGCAAGTTATACTCCTTTTTGTTGCGTATTCAGCCTTCTTACAACACAGTTGCTTAATCAAAAGCCAAAAGTCTCTTAATTTCAGCAATAGCCTTACCAGGATTCAACCCCTTTGGACATGTTCTGGTACAGTTCATAATGGTGTGACATCTGTACAAAGACATGGAGTTTTGTAACATAACCTTTCTGTTACTGGTGTATTCATCTCTAGAGTCAATCAACCATCTGTATGCTTGCATCAAGACGGCTGGACCCAAGTATTGTTGTTGGTTCCACCAGTAAGAGGCACAAGAAGTAGAACAACAAGCACATAAAATACATTCATACAAACCATCCAACTTAGCTCTGTCTTCAATGCTTTGTAAGTTTTCTCTACCATCGGCTGGATTAGTGTCTCTTTGTAAGTATGGTTGGATGGACTTGTATTGCTTGTAGAAGTGGGTCAAATCAGGAACCAAATCCTTAACAACAAACATGTGTGGCAATGGGTAAACCTTCAAGTCCTTAGAGGTGTCTGGTTCTATACGACATAAACAGGCCAATGTGTTTCTACCACCAATGTTCATGGCACAAGAACCACAGATACCTTCACGACAAGATCTTCTCAAGGTTAAGGTAGGATCTTGTTCGTTCTTAATCTTTAAAAGAGCATCCAAAACCATAGGACCACAATTGTTCAAGTCAACTTCATAAGTTTGCAATTTTGGTTGCACTTCTGGAGTGTCTGGGTTCCATCTATAAATTTGGAACTTCTTTAATCTTGGGGATTGCTGAGCAGCAGCAGTGGCTAAAGCCCTTAATCCGAATTGTAATTGTTGTGGTTGACGAATGATTGGAATGATTGATCTGATCATGATGTGATGTGCCTGACTTTTTTAATAAATGCAAGTAAAGAAGAAAAGGTATGGGCTTTTTTGAAAAAGAATTTTCCTCCTTGAATGTTTTCGAAGGTTCAAATTTTTTTAGTATATAAATGGAAGAAGGTCACAGGAATTTGGCCCGGGAAATTTAGGATGCGGGAAAATTTGTGTGGGTTTTACAAATTACTTTCGTATCATTGGCTGAGTTTTTAACCTAGGATCACGTGACGCGTTTCATATTTCTAGCTATATATCTTTCAGTCCCAAAATTGAAGAATACACAATTATCTAATTTGGTATGAAAATGTAATGACAAGCATGCTTTGAGTATTGCTTGTTTATAACCATGGTGTATTTCATACAGTGTGTGCAATATGGTGGTCGTATACAAATCCTGGGGGTGAAATTATTGTTCGCGATCTCGGTCCCCCACGGAAAAGCAATTTTCGGAGCAGCAGCACCCCATGGCAAAAAAATGCGGAAATACCGCATTACGCCGGTCGTACGGTAATTACAAGCGAATATCATTGAACTGATATATGAATAGGTCAAGCCCTCTTTGCCCTATACTCAAAGGGAATTTAATCTTGAAGTACTTACAATTAAGTCATTCTACAAGTAATTATAAAAATCAATTTTATATTTGAAAACAAAACAAACGGAAAAACAAGTGGTAAAAAAGTAGACACAATCTGACTAAAAAAAAACAACACTGATTTCAGCAACCACTAGTTCAAAAACAATAAGCCTCTAGCTTATTTTTGAGATGGGTACTTTTGGATAAGTTCAGCTTGACCAGTAAGAGTGATTTCCCATTGAGCCTTCTTGTCATTGTCAACAAAGAAAGTGTAAGTACCTGGGTATAACCACTTGTTACCGTTAGTATCAGTTTGAAGTAATGATCCAATAGTAACTGGTAACTTAGCAGTTTGGGTTTGACCAGCATGGATTTGGTGTAACTTGTCAAAAGAAACCAAAATCTTGTTTGGATGAGGACCTGGACCAGCAGTAGTCTTGGAGTACAACAATGCAGCGTAATCAGAAGTAGTCTTACCAGTGTTCTTGATGTTAACATCGAAAGTAGTAATAAGACCGGTGTCAACGTACTGGCTTCTCTTGGCAGCAGCAACAACTTGTTCAATGTTGAAAGATTGATGACCACCTCTTGGAGCGTTGGCAAGGGAGGCAGAGAAAGTAGTGTAGTGTAAACCGTAACCGAATTCGTAAACTGGTTCACCATTGTACCACATGAAGGTTCTACCTGGGTAACCTTGTCTTGGTCTTAAGGTCATATCAGTCATTGGAACCTGATCAGCATAAGAAGCTGGGTATTGAGTAGTAGTCAAACGACCAGCTGGAGCATACTTACCACTTAAGATATCCCAAATGGCAGTACCACCACTTTGACCTGGGTAACCAGCGTAAACAATAGCGTTAACATTCTTGTTGTTCTTAATTTCAGTGTCATCAATTTGACCACCACCGAATTGTAAAACAACCAATGGCTTCTTCAAACCAGAAAGCTTGCTAACTAAGTCTAATTGGTTTCCTGGCCAAGCTAAAGATTCTCTGTCAAGAGCTTCATTTTCAACAGAGTTATCAATACCACCAAAGTAAACAATAGCATCAGCGCCCTTAGCAGCATTAAGAGCAGCAGTGTAGCCAGAAGTATCAGTAGTGTTGATTTGAGTACCAAGAGCATATTCAACTTGGAAACCTTCACTTTGAGCACCTTGTAATGGGGAGATCATGTATGGTGGAGTACCAGCATAATCACCAAGCATTTGAGTAGTGGCATTAGCCCATGGACCAATAACAGCAACCTTTCTAACCTTTTGCTTGTTGAATGGTAAAGTACCATCGTTCTTTAATAAAGCAATACCTTCAACAGCAGCTTGGTAAGCTAATTGGTTAGCTTGTGGAGTAGAAACATCATTCCAGTCATACTTTCTGTACTTGTTAGTTTGTGGAGAATCAAAGTAACCTAATCTAATCAAGTTGGAGTATTGACGGGTAACAGAAGTTCTAATTTGATTTTCATTAATGGTCTTGTTACCTAAAGCGTAACCAAGGTTGTTTTGGTAAGTGTCACCACAGTTAACATCAACACCAGCCTTGATAGCATCGGCAGCAGCACCTCCTAAATCTTGGGCATACAAGTGTGGGTTCCAAACGTTGTAAATGGCATCACAATCAGAATGAATAACACCGTTTTGGAAGTCAAATCCATCTCTTAAAACAGTGTTAAGGAAGAATTCAGAAGCACAAGCTGGAACACCGTTAACAGCATTATAAGAACACATAGCACCGGCAGCCTTGGCATCTCTAACACAACTTTGGAAAGTTGGCAAGTAGAAATCAGCAAGATCTTGATCACTAATGATAGCATTGTAACCTAATCTGGAGTGTTGGTTCCAAGATTCCATATCGTAACCAACAAAATGCTTACATGTAGCAGCAACTTGTAAAGTGTCATCGTTTTGGTTACTGTCAAGACCACCTTGTAAACCTTGAACATAGTTCAAAGCATAGTTACCAACTAAGACTGGAGATTCAGAAGCAACTTCTTGACCACGACCCCATCTAGCATCTCTGAATGGGTTGATGTTTGGTGAGTAGAAATCTAAACCAGCTCTTCCAACGTTGTTGAAAGCTCTAGCTTCAGTACCAATAACATTACCAACTTGCTTATACAAGTCATTGTTGAAAGCACCACCCATCAAGATTGGTTGAGGGAAAGAAGTAGCATGAGAGTATTCACCAGAAGCAGTGAAGTTGGATCTAGCAATACCGTGCAAAGCTTCACTCCACCATTGGTATGGTGGAAGACCTAAACGTTCAACACCTGGAGATGTGTTACCCATGTTAGCGATCAATTCATCAACGGTGAATAAATCAACAACAGCCTTGGCTCTTTGTTCAGTTGGAAGGTGTGGGTTACAAACAGCATTGTGCTTCAATGGACCATTTTGACAATCTGGGAAAGTGTAGTGAACAGCTTCGAAAGTGATTGGTGGTAATTGAGGGTTAGCTTCAGTGTTATAATCTGGTGAAGATGGTGGAGTTTCACCATTGGCGAAAATAGCAAGAGCGAGTGTAGCTAATAATTTGATTGGCAACATATTAGAGAATGTGTTGATGATAAAATAGGAAATAAAAAGACCATCGGAGAGGAAAGTTCCAGGTCTTTATATATTTGGTGATATTGATAGGGAACTCATTATTCCCTGTACCCCAAAATAATACTTTCTACTACCACTATTACACAAGATTCACTACAATTACATAGGCATGTGTGGGGTGTTGGTGGTAACACCATTGTTGAAATATTTAGTTTCGTGATTCACAATGGTGAGAGGGGGGTTACAAATCGAAGTGAAGCTCGAAGAGTTAAAGAGGCTTTCTTACTCCATTTTTCACCACTTATAAATTTTGGGGGTTGTTGAATGACAACTATAATGGTTAAAAAAAACAAATCTGGATCAAGAAAAGAGCCAATGGAGTAATTACTTCGATTGTTCTCGGGAAGAATTGCTACAAAATATCCTCTAACCGTAAAAAGCAATTTTATATAGAATATTGTTTACCGCAGGGGGACCCCCTCCCCCCCCCCCCCCCCCTCAACCCGTAAATGGTATTTTAGTGCTTGCAGCTAGTGTTACCTCCACCAGGGTTCCTCGGGTTGCACGGTGGAGACCAGTGAAATGGGTCCATCTTGTCTCTACATTGTTAGGTATTTAAAGAGTATTGTTGCAAAATATTTTTTGACCACTTTTTCTAGAATTGTTGACGCGACAGAAGTAGAAAATATCGGCAGGTACCAATATTTTTTGAAGTATTTTTTTTGCAATTTATGCACGTATTAAAGCGGCCGTACACACAGATGTCTAAAAACTAAAAGCGGGCGTACATAACCGAACAGAAAAAATATATCCAATTAACTAGATTGTGGGGAAAATGGCATATTTTTCTAACTCAAAAAACTCTTGGCTGCCGTTAGTTCCTGCACCTACTTTTAACCATGTTAATGAGGATTCAAAGCATAAGCCGATTTACGAGAGGTTTTATTTGAAAAAAGCCTTTTGTTGTAGGTAGTGTGAGTTTAAACGTGGCTCAGCCAACTGTTTGATGACAAATTGATTTTCAGATGTGAAGGTCCATTCTTTGGTGGAGTATGTTCGGGTATAACATGTGGGTAATTCGGGGGATTATACCCCAAGTTTTAACAATGATTAAATTCAGGTTGTCTATGCTACCAGCCCACCCAGGTTTATTTTTGACTGTTTCATTGACCCACTTGCTATCCCAAAACAATATTTATTGATGAAACATTCATTATTGCTGTGAAATAACAAAAGGCACAGCATTGTTTTTGAAAATCCCGCAAAGACAGGGTTAGTTAAAAGTTGTCTAAAGAACAATGATCTGAGAGGGAAAAAGTTAGTTTGGTTTTGTGAGCGACAAAATTTGCGGAGCGCATATGATGAGGCGACTATCCATTATAGTTGTTTTCTATTCTTGTACCTTAAGAAACTAAAACCATTGTCACACTAGTTGAAGGTTGAGCCGGAACGAGTCTGAAAAAAAAAAAAGAAGAAAGCAAATATTCTTTGTCATATTAAAAAAGTGTCAAATCTGAAACGTTCAGTTAGGAAGTACCTTCCTCCATTTGATCCCGCGGAAAAGGATATTGTTCGGCCCGTATTTAGTAAAACAAAACAAACATTGCACACTATTGTTCTGTACTTTATTACAATATTTTTTTCAATAAATAGATTATTTTTATCTGGGGAAATATTTTTTTAATAGTGGATCCATATGGCGGGGAGGACAATACAGTCAGACAATTTTTCTTTTGTGCAGACAAAAATATTTCAGACACTTTTTTGTTGGGTAGTATCCACCCAGGTTTAACCTAGAAGGTGAACCCAGTTGAAGGGCTTAAGAAATATTCCGGGATCTTTTAGAAAAGCGGATAAGTTCATCCACCTGTAAACTAACATTTTCGGCTGTCATCGTCCGAGTACATCCATACCAAATTACGCACTCACCCGCAAACTGGGGGTTTACGAATTAGCAAAGGTATACTCAAGCCATACCCACAAAATAACTGATCAAATAAGCCATCCCGCCTTACCATCGATGGATAAGCCTTTCCCCGTTACCTTCACACTCCTCTTGGTTGAAAATATTCACGGATGAAGACGAACGCGAAATCTCTTTTGAACATTCTCATTGAGCACGAACGTGGGTAACTATAATCCTCGAATCCTACTTAGGCTCAACGGAATCATTGTATTTTGAGCTATTTAGTATTGTTTAACCTTGAACAATGTTGAAGCTGGTTTACGCGTGCCAAGTGGCCATTGTAGTATTTTGCAATACGTTTTTTTTTCAGTGCTATGGTTGCGAAAATTATCCCTGTAAGCATAACTTAGGTGTTTGGATTGACCTGCTTCATTGGATCTGGTTAGTTCTTAAACCCACTATTTACTTCACGGACGAATTGAGGTCGAGTTTGGTCAGAAATGATTTTCTTGAAATTTTGTCAAAAATTTAGCAAAAAAAATTGTTTGCTCTTACAGACTTTTTAGAGAAAACAAGAGTACAGTAAAAATCACAGCCAAAAAAAACTAATCTGTTTTATTAACACTAAATAACCAACAGAATAATTTGCACCATAGACATATCCATAGCTTTATAATTTTCTTTCACACCCCTCTAAAATTCCCAAATGGACCCTCAGGTCTAATACCACCATTAATTTCGTCTTGTTTTACTTGTATAAACTCCTCAGGATAATCCATCTCGTCGAAATTAGGAACCAATTCACCGTTTTTCCGTTCGTAATATATCCCATGTATCATCAAATTGTCCAATCTTACAAATAGCACGCTCAAATATTCTATAATAGGTGCCAACTGATGGACTATGTACGTGGTCACCAAATTGTCTATATTCATCTTTGAAACTCCAAGTGGATCTTGTTCAAGATTACAATTGCATGGAGACGCAACCGAATGGAATCCCTGGTGAAGTGTATGTGGCTGACCTTTGTAGATAGGGTATTTAGAATAGTTAAATGTCTTTTCTTTTATAGGGATACATACTTCACGATCCGCTTGGAGTTTACCAAGTATATATCCAACCAACATATAATAAGTAGATTCAATATCTAACCCATTTTCATCCTGCTCATCGAAAAATTCATCCTTGAGCTTTTCAAGGACTAATTGACAACCCCAGCATTTACAAGTATGAAGCAATGATTCCATGAAATCCGGCTTGTAGTAAATGAAGGAGGTGAAAAAGTCTGGAAGTTGCAAAGTTCGAAGATTATTCAACAAAGGCGATTTGCAATTGCTAGTGTTGTCAACGGTGAAGAAACAAAGGAAAAATGCTTCCATGAGATGCTCATTCAATTTGTTTAATAACATGGTTGATAAACCTAAATTGTTATCAAACATTTTGAAACCAGGCGTGGAAAAATCAATAGTTAATCGAGATAAGTTACCCAATGTCTTTATAAACCCACCCAACGGGGTCAATATGTTTTCCAATTGTTGATGTGGTCTTAACCAATCTAAATTTGGGAATGATTCAGCTTCAAAATTGATCAAATTTGGTAATCCGTCATTAGCAAGAGAGAATTTGGCAAAATCATTGAAAAATGATTCATAGCAATTACACATATTATGACGATGCTCATTACAATCAACTTTTAAATACAAATGGCTCAAGTATTTAAGGTCGATTTTCGACTCAATAGCTGTAAACAGCAATTTTTTGTCAATTTCTTGCAATTTTGCATCCAAATCTTCACTGATTTCTTCATCTTCACCTTCTTCTTCAACCGCATTTGTAATTTCCTTATGACGATGGAATACTGTCAAACCTTTAAGTTTCAATTTCATGCTTGGTGAGCATAATTTTAAATTTTGCAAAACTTCCAAACCTAAATGTCTCGACGTGGAACATGTCAACGTAAATAACGAATTAAATACATCATAAGGGTATTCCGACAAGTCAAAGGGTTCCTTCAATTCAAGTTCATTCATCATAAGGAACAAGTTTGTAAGACACCTGGGTATGTTGGGGGTATATAGTTCATCCAAGCTCGTCACCACCAATTTAAACATATTTTGTCTGATATTTTCATGTTTTAAGAAATCAGTCAACTGCTTAATCCCCAGCAAGTACTCGACAAAGGAAATGTGAAAAAAGTTCAAATGCTGGGATTTGGCAGCAAAGAATTCGAGGATGTTCAGCTGGAGAGCCGTTAACGAAGTCTCCTGTTCGTCTTGGTGACATTTATCAAACACAAAATATTTAACTAGCTGAACCAACTCCACATTTGACTGTATAGACTCTATGAATTTTAGCAAGTTGCCAAATGTGAAGATTAATGCACTGTCCATATATGTCATCCCATTTTCCGATATATAGCGCCTATGGTCTATATCATATACAAGGGGTAATTCCGCATCCAAAACAACAGTGACTCGTCTGTATAGTTTCTTAATAGCGGGAAGGTATAATGCTGAGCAGGTCAACAGTAGGTTCACCAAATCAAATTGGTCGACATATGGCAAAATCTCATGTTCTATCAAGTCGACGGGGAGTTTGCTAACAAGTGCATTAGAAGGCTGGTACCTAGAATGTGCAATTATCGAAGATGTAGATGGAATGGATGATATTTGAGTAGTAGAATAGCTATTTTTATTGGCAGTGGAATATGCCGAGTTTATGGATGTAGATGCCGATACTATTGAGGTTGAATTGGAAGGGTTGATAGATGTTGGTATTAGCTGGGCAGAACTAGAGTTAGAACTGCTTCCTACATTACCACAGTGGTAGTTACTGCTTGAAGCTGGTGTGTCCGGTATAACATAATTTTGTTGTGTGATCATGGTAGAAAGGGGGAATATAGGGGTTGCTGATGAGGAACGAGAACACTATCTAACTTCCGGTGGAAACAGACGTTGCAGTAACTTTTTTCTACTCTTTGCAGATGTATAAGTTTGCACTAGATTATATAGTTGCCTGAATCTAAGTTTAGATGGAATAACTTGTATGGTAGGTTCAGATCAAATGGTCTAAAGGAAATCGATTTGTGGAGAGATGCTAATCTATTGTTCTAGAGAAGTTGAAAAAAAAAAACCGCAAAAAAAAAAAAATAAGGAGTAAAGATTTCATCGGTGAGTTAATGAGTGAATAATTCAGTCTTGGCTCAGGAAAAGAAATTCTTAATTATGGGAATTTATTATTTAACAATTATCCGACCGTTCCAATCAGCTGATGATAACGACACGACATGACCTTTCAATATTAGTGTCAATTATGTCAATAGATTAGATAATGACGTGAGTTTTTAGTTCAATCTCACTATTTGATACTTTGTATCGTAGTATAAACTCATTTAGATGGAACTAGATCAAGTTCCGAGTGGGGAGGTTATTTGAACCCCTCTTTGACTAGATTGCTATGTTGTTATCATGTAATTTATCATGTTGCAACCTGGAACAAAATATCATGCAGAAATATGCAGACAATGAACAAATATAAATTCCAAGACGTCTCTGATAGTATGTAAGTAGAATGTGTCATTCACTTTGACGTCATCAGTTGCAATTCTTTTTCTTTGGAATAAATCTGTGCGAGTCTTTGTTGGTTGCAAAAATAGAGACTTCAACTACACTGTCTAATTTGTTCTTTTTTTTTTTATTTTATTTTCAAAATTTATATTCAACAAGAAATAACCTAATAACAATCCTCTATAATTTACTTACAACTTAGTACCAAGGTTGACATGAATAGCCTTGGCTTGGGTGTACATAGATAAACCATATTCACCTAACTCACGACCAACACCTGACATCTTGACCCCACCAAATGGAATATGGACGTCAGAATCATTCGAAGAGTTGATCCAAACCATACCAGCTTCAATTTCACTAGCTAAGTTATGAGCAACAGTAATATCTTGGGTGAAAATAGAAGCACCCAAACCGTAATCGGTACCATTAGCATAAGCAATAACTTCTTCATCAGAAGAGAACTTACCAACAGATACAACAGGACCGAAAATTTCTTCATTGACAATTCTCATTTCTGGCTTGACATCTGCGAAAATGGTTGGCTTGATAAAATAACCCTTGGCTAAGTCCTTGTCAGTATTCTTTTCACCACCAAGAACTAAACGAGCACCTTCCTTCTTACCAATTTCAATATAGCTTAAAACCTTGTCTTGTTGAAGCTTGGAAACTTGTGGTCCAACAACAGCTTCTGAATCAAACATAGAACCTTGCTTATAAGTAGTCTTGACATGTTCAGCAAGTAAAGTCAAGTATTTCTCGTAAATTGATTCATGAACATAAACTCTTGAAGTAGCGGTACAGATTTGACCTTGGTTAGACATAATACCCAAAGCAGACCATTTGACAGCTTGATCTAAATCAGCATCAGCTCTAATAATCAATGGAGACTTACCACCACATTCTAAAGTAACAGCCTTCAAGTTAGAAGAAGCCAATTGTTGGATAATCTTACCAGTTGCAGTAGAACCAGTAAAGGCAATCTTATCAACACCAGTGTGAGAAGCAAGTGCCTTACCAGCAGTTGCACCAAAACCAGAAAGAATGTTAACTACACCGGCTGGGAAACCAACATCCTTGAAGATCTTAGCAACGTATAATAAAGAAAGTGGGGTAATTTCGGAAGTTTTCAAAACAATGACATTACCAGCAGCTAAAGCAGGAGCCAATTTCCAAGCAGCCATGGCCAATGGATAATTCCAAGGAATAATTTGACCACAGACACCAAATGGTTCGTGAACAGTGTAAGCCAACTTCTTTGGATCATTTTGAATAACCTTTCCTTGGATCTTATCAGCCCAACCAGCGAAATATCTGAAACAACTAATACATTCATCAATATCATAAACAGCATTTTGCTCCTTGGTCTTACCAGAATCCCAAGCTTCAATAGCACCAATCAAATCACGTTGTTCTTGCAAAACATCAGCAAATTTGTTTAAAAGTATACCACGTTCAACACCAGTGACTTTACGCCAAGATTTGAAAGCTTTGCGAGCAACATCAACAGCAATGTCAACGTCTTCGGAATCTGCGGCATAAACAGCACCATTGACTTCACCAGTGGCAGGGTTGATAGATTCAAGGGTGGCACCAGATTTAGATTTGATATATTCGTTATTAATAAATAACCCAGATGGTTGGGAGTATTTTTGACCATCTGGTAAAGTAACTGGATATTCTAATGGGAGAGACATTGTCATGTAGTGTAATTGATTAAAAAAACAAAGTTAGAAAAGAGGAAAATCAGAAAATTTATTGACCACTTCAGGAATCATCCTGGTTTATATAGTATCTTCATTATCAGTTTGCGCGGGGCAATGAAAAATTTCGAGCGCAAGAGCAAAACTCCCAATTAGGAAAGATAATCCCGCATTTTTTTTTATCAAATCTTTCTGAGCACGTAATCAAAGAGAGGGGGAGGTAAAAATGTTAGGGATTCTATGCCCATAACTGTATGAATTATACAAGAGATTGTATTAACACTGTATTCAATCACCTAGTTCTTAAACCAAACTTTCTATACCTAAGTAATTCATCACTACAGATAATTCAAAAGATCACCATTTATGTACTATTACTAATCAAATTGGTATGTTATCTGGTTTGAATTACATTACACTAGGTGCGCGATTTTGTGGCATTCCCATACTTTGCACTCAACTGTGTCTTTGGCGGTGACTTCCTAATTTGGAAATTAAATGCGAGCATTTTTTTGACACTGATCTACAAACCCTATCACCCAGTACACAGACTAGTAAATCATACCCTAACCTTGCATACCGGCAGAGATTATTAGCAGTAACTCGATAACAGATATTTGTTGATATTGTCAATGATGGTCTGTCAAACATAGCAATGGTTTACTAGTAATTGCCTCTTTTCGTAATATAGGAATCGGAGTCACCAATGACTCAGCACCAATTTTTTTTTGGGGCCGTACGTGAAATACTTCCAACCTGATTTCCTTCTTTATTACAACCTTCCCAATAACTATCGATAATACCATGGATTTCTCCAACTTTTCTGCCCAAAGTCCTGCTCACAATGAGTTCCGTAGTGATACATTCACCACACCCACCTTGTCCATGATCCAATCTCTTGGCAAGTCTACTTTAGGAGATGCAGTATACAATGAAGATCAAGCCACCATTGCCTTGGAGGAAAAACTAGCTTCCATGACTGGTAAAGAAGCAGGGTTGTACTGCGTAAGTGGTACTCTTTCCAACCAAATCGCCATGAGAGTCCACTTGTTACAGCCTCCATATAGTGTTTTATGTGACCATCGTGCCCATGTTTATGTTCATGAAGCTGCTGGGTTATCTACATTATCCCAAGCTATGCCTCAACCAATCATCCCTAAAAACGGTATCCACTTAACATTAGAAGACGACATCTTGCCTAACTTCATTCCTGATGATGGTGAAATTCATGGTGCTCCAACCAAATTGATTTGCTTGGAGAACACTTTACACGGAATGTTATTCCCTCTTGACGAGATTAAAAAGATTTCTGCATTCTGTAAAGCCAATGATGTAAAGTTGCATTTAGATGGGGCAAGATTATGGAATGCACACGTTGAAACAGGAATCCCCCTTGAAGAATATTGTAGTCATTTCGATAGTGTATCACTTTGCTTGTCTAAAACCTTGGGTGCACCTATCGGAACTGTCCTTGTAGGAAACAAAAAATTCATCCTCAAGGCTAACCATTTTAAGAAGCAGAATGGTGGTGGTATAAGACAAAGTGGTCTTTTGGCAACCATGGCCATGACAGCAATTGAGGAGAATTTACCAAAATTGAAAAAAACACATGACCAAGCTAAGGAATTAGGTAAGCTTTGTCAAGAACATGGAATTATCTTGGAACATCCTGTACATACAAATTTTGTGTTTATTGACATATTGGCTAACAAGATTGATCCTGAAAAGTTGATTGAAATTTCCGACAAATATAATGTCAAGATCTATTCTGGAAGAGTAGCATTCCATTACCAAGTCTCAGATGAAAGTTTCGAGAATGCTAAGAAGGTTGTATTGGAAGTTGCTCAATATGCCAAAGAACACCCATTTGAAGGTAACAGTAATTTCAAATTCTATACTAGTGAAAATAAGTAGATAGAAAATGTAAATATTGCAGCAAAAATAAAAAGACCATAGAAAAAAAAAATTTATGTAGAATAAACGATTAGTCATGTTCTTGGTAACACCAATGATATGACCTTAAGAGATGACCTAGATAAGCTAGATATCAAAACCAATCCAAATATCAATGAATCTAATATAATACTTTTCACTACACGTCTTAGTCCCAGTTTAACTGAGTTTCTTCAAGATGATTTTAATTTCGAACTTTCGTTAAGACTAGTCGGTAACTTGAAAGACCAACTTAGAATAAGGTCAATCAAAGATGAAAACTTACGCTTCAAACAATTAATAAGTTCATTATTCACTAATATCGTGCTTAATTACCTCCAAGGCACGGAACTTTTTTCCAAGGTCAAATTCACGTACAATGAATATGGAAAACCACAGTTAATTGAACAAGGATTTCAATTCAATTCAAGTAGCTCAAATGATATTGTAAGTATCGTAGTTGAATATTCACACAAACAATCTCCGATTGGTATTGATCTATCTCACTCAGTTCAACCTGCAATATCATCCAGAGAATGCGTTGATCAATTTAGCGAAATTTTCGACTTTAGAGAAGTAAGCTATTTGAAAGCAATTAACGATGAAGAGAAAAGGTATTTCACATTCAACCATTTTTGGACATTGAAGGAATCATTTGCAAAATTATTGGGATCAGGGTTGAATGTAAATCTAGCAGATTTTTTTTTTAAAATTAACAAGGAGTTCAAAGAGGAGGAATATAGTTTCACTCAAGTGAACAAACTGAAGTGTATTGAAGAATATAAACTCACATGGTTTAACTCCGTTGATGTAAACCCACTGCAATTGATTGCCAAGAAAGACAAGTTCATAGAATCCCTTGATAATAAACTGGAGTTTTACTGTCATTGTTCAATTCTTGAGAATCGACAAGGTGACTGTTTACCAGTAATTGTAACACTAATAAATCAGAGTCCTGTCAATACTATAAGACACATTGAGCTAAATTTTGAACATATTCTTCAGCAATATGCTTAAGTTCTACAATTTAGAACGAACAAACACTAAAGATTAAGTTAATCACAGAAAATTAATATAGACAACTATATAGAAAACCAAGCAATAAAAACATTGAAATTAAAGTAGACGAATAAGAAAGTACGAAAACATCCGGTGCTTAGATCAAACCAGCACCAATGGCAATTGCAGCAACTGCAAAGCCATATTGTGGAGCAACTCCGCCGGCGGCAGCTTCAGCTGGTGGAACAGCTGGAGTTGTTTCAGTTGCGGTTGGGGTAGTGGTCTGCTGTTCTGGAGTAGTCTCAGTAGTAGTAGTTTCAGTAGGAGTAGTTTCAGTAGTAGTCTCAGTTGGAGAAGTCTCAGTTGGAGAAGTTTCAGTTGGAGAAGTCTCAGTAGTAGTAGTTTCAGTAGGAGTAGTTTCAGTAGTAGTCTCAGTTGGAGAAGTCTCAGTTGGAGAAGTTTCAGTTGGAGAAGTCTCAGTTGGAGAAGTCTCAGTTGGGGTAGTCTCAGTTGGGGTAGTCTCAGTTGGAGAAGTTTCAGTTGGAGAAGTCTCAGTTGGGGTAGTTTCAGTTGGGGTAGTCTCAGTAGGAGTAGTTTCAGTTGGGGTAGTCTCAGTAGGAGTAGTTTCAGCAGGAGTAGTTTCGTCTGCTCTGGCTGCTAATTTTTTTTCCGCATCAATAGCAGCATAAACCGAAGCTGTAGTGTATAAAGTTAAAGCTAAAGTAGAGAATTTCATTTCGATAGACAATTGGTTTCTTAATAGATCTTGCTTACCAAAGATTTACGACTCTAAGATCTCACAAAAATTGACGGCAAATGACACCTATATATTAGCAATAATCTTTAAAGGGGTGCAAATTTTAGGAAATATTTTGTCATTCGGAAGGGGTACCTTTTAAAATATTCCCTGAAAGACCACAGCTTAACCATTATAGGTAATGCGGCATCCCATCGTCATATTAAAAGAAACACGTATTTCCAAAAAAATATCACCAAAGCTGAAATCTTGAATACCATTCATACAAATTTCATCTCCTTGTATTGAAATGAAATTAGTTATGATGATGGAAATTCTCCTCTTAACTTGCAACCAAATTGTGATGCGAGAGAAAGATGCAAGAGAAACAAAAAATTGAATAGTAACTAAAGAGTGCTATCAAAATGGCAATAATACATTTCTAAATGAGACACCGATTGCTAAACCAGGTATTCTGAAACGCAATTGCATGACGGGGTGAAGTTTCAAAGGGGGCATCACATTTTAATGCATTCAAATTGGATCTCATCTACTAGCACGTTTTCAATTGGAAAAGGAAAGATATTTTTTCACCAGATCATTCATTGAACGGTGGAGACGCAAAGTGTGGGTTGCATCTCATTGTTCGAATTTCCTTCACTCCTTAATGAAAAATTGACAACAATCGAGATGATCCCGATAAATAATTTCCTGAAAATTGATATCCCGTGAGCGGAATGGTCGTCTGAGTCGACCGATTGGTAGAAATTAAATCTAAGCGCTTGTTGTTTTACCTTTTCTTTTTTTATTTCAGCTTTTGTTTAAATTTAAACGCCACAATAGATGGCCAATTTAGAGGTTTTAACTATAGCCAGTTCCCTTAGCAACAGAACCGAAAAGTTTACCCCTTGGCATGATGGGGTCATCCACAATGGGAAGGCGGGCATCCCTTTTTTGACTACGAAGAAATTATTTCGCAAGGCGGAAAAATGCATCCTTTTTTGACTAGTATTTTCTAAATATAGATATGTGTAAGGGATATAGAAAGGGATAAGAATTTGTTTAACCAGATAACTGAACTAACTCTGATAGTCATAGAATTTAGATATCATAATTATAGAATATAAACAACTTTTTGCTCTGAGGGAAGGATGGAAAGTCCAGGAGAAGACAATCAATTCTTTAAAGAAAGCATACATCGAGGCTAATTGCCAAGAAAATATTTTGGAGATCCAATGTAGGTAACTTCTTCAATATTTGTACAGTCACGTGGTTCAATGTCATGGACAAAGTGTTACTTCTGCGAAGACGAAAGATTTGTTAGATGGTATCGAATTTTTAAGGATAGACAAGGACTGAAGTAAACCTACACACAAACAGAATTTTCGGATAAATGCTGTATCATTATGTTAATCTAGTGGTGACCTAGTATTAAAATGCATTCTAATTGTGGGTACTAAAATTGCAATTTAGTATTCTGTCATGCGAATTTTCACCTTGGCAATTAGGCGTAGTTGCAAATTCTTATCGTCCCCGTGTTCTAGGGAAGAGAACCTAATGCATCCAGTTGTTTTATCAGTATATTTTTGAGAGCTAAGAGCATTTTTACAAATATTTCAAAATAATTAGCATAACATAGACAACATATAGAGAAAGACAAAAGCCAAATATAGAATAAAGGTGTCAAACCTAGATAAAAAGAGAGCCTAAGGCAATAACAGCAGCGCCAAGACCATAATCTGGGAAAACTCCGTTTGCCCCAGCTTTTTCAGCAGCACCAGCAGGCTTTGTTGTTGTACCTTGCTTAGGAGATTGATTTGCAGCTTGAGTTGTACCTTGCTTAGGAGATTGATTTGCCGCTTGAGTTGTACCTGCTTTGGGCGCTTGATTATTTGTATTTGGGTTTGCACCAGGACCAGTTGGTTTTGCACCAGGACCAGTTGGGTTTGCGCCTGGACCAGTTGGGTTTGAGCCTGGACCAGTTGGTTTTGCACCAGGACCAGTTGGGTTTGCACCTGGACCAGTTGGGTTTGCACCTGGATCAGGTTCACCAGTAGAACCACTACCTGGATCAGGTTCACTAATAGTACCACTACCTGGATCAGGCTCACCAGTAGAACCACTACCTGGATCAGGTTCACTAATAGAACCACTACCTGGATCAGGCTCACCAGTAGAACCACTACCTGGATCAGGTTCACTAATAGTACCACTACCTGGATCAGGCTCACCAGTAGAACCACTACCTGGATCAGGTTCACTAATCGAACCACTACCTGGATCTGGCTCACCAGTAGAACCACTACCTGGATCAGGTTCACTAATAGAACCACTACCTGGATCAGGTTCACTAATAGTACCACTACCTGGATCAGGCTCACCAGTAGAACCACTACCTGGATCAGGCTCACCAATAGTACCACTACCTGGATCAGGTTCACCAATAGTACCACTACCTGGATCAGGTTCCGTAAAAGGATCACCTATACCTCCTGTATCAATGGGAGGATCAGTGGCAGGCTCATCAATTATTGTTGGGGCAGGTTCTTCAATTGAATGTTGGGGCAGGTTCTTCAATGAATGTTGGGGCAGGTTCTTCAATGAATGTTGGGGCAGGTTCTTCAATGAATGTTGGGGCAGGTTCTTCAATTATTGTCGGGGCAGGTTCTTCAATGTTTGGGGCAGGTTCTTCAATGAATGTTGGAGCAGGCTCCTCAATGTTTGGGGCTAAATCGCCTGGTTGCTCCTCATCATCTCTACGTGCTAATTTATTCCAAATACCCGGAAAAGCATGAATAGAAGCTGAAACATAAAAAGTTAAAACTAAAGTGGAAATTTTCATTCTATAGTTCGAAAATTGCTATATTGAAAATGATTACGTAAACTACAACATCATCTTAATCTGAAAGGAAAATATAGCCATATTTATAGTTTCTAGAAATAAAACAAAGCATGCATGGTTTGGGTGATTATTTTATTAATTTGAATTCTAGAATTAAAGTATTTCTTCAAAAACCATCCTTGGTAATTCCGTAAACGTAATTGGAACCAACAATAAAATAAACAAATACTCCATTTACAAAAAGAAAAGAAGAAATAATATCAATAGATGGCATTACGAATGCTATTAATGGAAACATAATTATATATATCACCGATTGATGATTTTACAGGGACCTATGTAAAGTTATTGCAACCATTTTCTCGGTATAAGAAGATATGCAATTACTGCAAACAAATTGTGATGTGAAAAATTGACTCTACCTACAATGAGGCACCAGAAACAGCTCTCTTCAATGACTATTTCATTTGAACTAAATTGCATGATGGGGTGTATTTTGAAAGAGGTCATAACATTTCAAACTATCCTGAATCTCATCACCAGAATGTTGTTTTTAATTGTAGTAACCAAAAAATTTTTTTTTTCAATATAATGTATTTACGGTAGATACGTAAAATGTGGATTGGATCCGCATTGTTCGATTACTTAAAAGAACAATAAAACGTGATACGTTGAAGGTGTCATAAATAGATCACCAATTAGCTTTGGTGGGGATTAATGTAATTAGAAGATATACCAGAAGCTCCATTTATTAGAATTATTTCGTAAACAGGTTCTTTTTTTTGAGGTTTAATTTGTTTTTATCAAGGCTAACTTGCTAGAAATATCCAACCTACAGTTAAAGGCTCTACTATAAACTGGAAACAAACAAATTGAATCAGCAACTTACGAAACAAAAAAGAAAAGGATTTATCCCTTGTTATATCGGGCATTGACTAAATTTTTTTGTACCTGTGGCTTGGTTGAAAGCAATACACATATGTATAAGGATTAGTCAAAGTTTTATCGGATTTAATCTTTCGTTTTCGTATATGCGGTTCCAAAAGATGCTAAGACTTTTCTATTCCAAAAGCATGGAAACCTGGGGATATACGTCAAGGTGGGGACAAGATTAAGGCGGCTCGCCAAGAAATAACCGCCAGTGTTGAGTGGTCATATCTTATTTTTCTTTTTGTATTCTTTTTAATATGAGAAAGTGTATCACACATCTAATTGAAAATTATTTTGTTATAATTGTTTTCTCCAGATACTACAAATACAGTACAAAAACGCAATAATCATCGGGATCATTAAATCCGATATCATTAGTTGGCACACATTGTTTTTATCGGATTTACTCTTACGATGTATAGAACCTAGGAACCCATGTTTGCCTACAATACTTTATGCTATTATGTGAACAATATCAATTTTGCCAAAGACACAAATTTAGCATTGTATGAGAAATTATTATTGAGTTATGTTCCTGTGACTAATATATAAAGTGAATTTTTATATAATACAGGAGATATACTGAAGTTACAATTTCATTTCGTAAATGCGGGTGCAAATTAATAGTATAAAAATTTTGAACTTTTGCAAAAAACTAAAGTTTTATAAAAATATCAAGCTCTATTGTATTGAACAAAGTTTGTTTCTAACTTGGACCAATTGTATTTAGTTTACAACATTGATCATCTAGCTGAAACCATACAGAATCTCTTGAATTATTTTCTATCTGGAGGGTGCAATCTGGATAAATTCAACTGTGCACCAAGTATCCTTGTAGGATAACCTCAAACAGATGGAATTATACCTTAGACAGATTTGCTTTGTAAAACTAAATGCTCTAAACTAAATTACCCAGCAGTAGCTGATCCACCTCAAACTTTACTTCTTCATTGTATATTAGAATAAAAGATAAGAAAGCACCGTCGTGCCCTCACCAGAAAAAGGGGCTTTTACACGTCATTCCAAAAAATAATAATCTCCACGTATTCTCGATCTAGTCTTGCAATAAAATCACTTAAAACCTCCCCCAATAATGTATAAAATAGTTTCTGTTAAGTTTGTTGATTACTTTAGCGTTTTCATCGAAGAGAAGTTGTTAGAAAGGTATTTGCTCGGAGCAAGATGCGATTCAGATGGTGAACTTAAGATTGTTTTAGAGCAAGGTCGCGTTTTAAAACAAACAGGACCATACATTTTACCTCCAATTAGATGGCTCGAAAGCTTTGCCTATGGAGATGAGTTCACAATTATATGCGAAGTCAAAGAAGTACCAGATAATTGAACTAAGTTTTAAATATTCTTTGTTTGATTTTAGCACAAAAACATGCTTAAAAAATAATTTACCTATACCAAAAAAAAAAAAAAAAATAAAAGCTATGAATATTTTATAATAATGGTTCAACAGATGTTGTCGTCTTTAAAGAAGTTGGTTTAAAAAAGGGGAGAATACTAGGGTGTACATGTTTCAAAAATTGTATCACATAGTTGCTTTAAAATTGTTCATTGAAGAATGGAATTTGACTGAAATAGACAAACTAAGTGAACGTCTCATATTTATATACTTGAATCTCTAACGATTTTATATGTATTTGTGGTTGGATAATTTTTGGTTTAAACACAATATTCTATTTTTCTTATGTTGATAAATACCCATCTATATTAATTCTATTTATATAGTACTTATTACTAATTGATTGTTTTACATTTACACATTTTATTTCAATACTTTGTCATTATTAGTATTATTCCTTCCGTATTTGTCATTTGAACATTTCTTCAGTCTTTATACTAGATAGCCACTGACTTTGGAGTGCTAAAAATAAGGTGATACAAAGTTAAATTCTTTTTGAGTCATTAAAGGGAGCTTGATAACTTTTATTTATCAGACCTTGGATTAAAGATAGGATAAACCTTACTCTATTGGGTAAATAATCACCAGTATTCGCATCTCCGGTCTTTTATACTTTAATTCTCCCGATAATCTAGAACAGCGTTACTTTAAAATTTGCCAAATAGAATATATTCAGTATAGGAACACTGTATAATAGTACACAATCAAGCTTTATCCTATATTGCACACTCCGGATTCGGTTTAAGCTTGACTTCTGAAGAAACCCAACATTGTCGACACAGAATTAGGAATTAGTTAGTTGCTGAAGGAACCAATAAACAGAACTAGCTACAGAGGTGGGGTAGCAATATTGAGATGCAACACCCCCCCCCCCCACTTGGTTTGTGGCTGGTGCAGACTTTATTTTTTTCGTTCGCTACAAAACCTTAAATTTGCAGCCAGATTTTTTTTTGACTATACCTTTTCTATCATCAGTACCAAAGTAAACAACTTAGTAGAAACTTGTTCACAGTAAACCAAAGCTAAATGCACATTTCTGTCAATTACAGAAGGATTTCTTAGAATTGAAAATACCAGCTACTATGACATCCTTGCGATTACAAAAACTGCTTTATACGAGAAAACATAACATTAAACTATCAAAGTTTGAACATAAATCTAGATCTCTACTTTAAGTTAACTAATTAGATCGCTTAGATCAAAACAGCACCGACAGCAGCTGCAGCAATAGCCATACCGAAACTTGGGTACATACCAGCAGCAATACCTTTTCCAGTGGTGGTAGCATTACCAGAGGTAGTAGCATTACCAGAAGCATTGGCATGGCCAACAGTTGCGGTGTCTTGAGCACCAGTTTCAGTGGAATCATCGGAATCATCAGTTTCAGTAGAATCATCGGAGTCGTCGGTTTCATCAGAATCGTCAGAGTCGTCGGTTTCATCGGAGTCATCGGAATCGTCAGTTTCATCCGAGTCATCAGTATCATCAGAATCATCGGCGTCGTCGGTTTCGTCAGCATCATCGGTGTCATCAGAATCATCAGTGTCATCGGTTTCGTCAGCATCGTCGGCGTCGTCGGTGTCATCTGAATCATCAGTGTCATCGGTTTCGTCAGCATCGTCGGCGTCGTCGGTGTCATCTGAATCATCAGTATCATCAGTTTCGTCAGCAGCGGCAGCGGCATCAGTAGTGGTATCGTCGGCTCTGACAACTAAACCTTGGGCAATCTTGTTACCTTCGACAATGGCAGCAGCGTTAATGGAAACAGCTGCGGTTAAAGCTAAAGCTAAAGTGGCGATCTTCATTTTTGTATTAAAAGTTACTCAAGAACAAAATAAGAGAAATTAAAGAAATGCAAAAGAAGACAGAAATTAAGGCGAGTATTTATAAAGACAGAATTCCTCGACCAACCCTAAACAAATTCTAACTAGAAAGTAAAACCAATATTACGTGTCAGAGACGAGGCTTGACAATAATGGGAAAAATAATATCCCCGATTTTCGGGACCTCCTTTAACTGCTGAGCCTTGCAACACCATAGTTTTGCCGACAATTTGACATGCATTTAGATTATCAGGTGAAACGTTTTAGTTGCTTGATTGCTAGATTGTACAATGGCATCCACACCACAATATACAGTACTTACACTTGATGGTCACTCTTTTCGGGGAAATTTCCAAACCTTCCACTATGTATAACTTCTAAAATCCAGAATCTGACGCGATTTGAGTAAATACCTCCCTGAAAAGGAATAATGTGTTGTTTTGTTTCTACTGGCCACATATTATTCTTTAACTTGAGTAGCCCACGTTTCTAACAATAGAGATGGTATATTTTTTTTGCACCCGAAAAATATGGGTAGACTTGCTACCACGATCCCCAAAAAAAACCAGTATCATTCAGTCATCTTCGTAATAATTTATTATGCCGATTTAGGAAGTATTTTTCGTGTTAATAATAGATCACAGGCGGGCAAGTAAGGGGTTGAAATTATGGATCAGACGAGAAACGTTCTGTGTGGATCAGAAAGCACAATATTTGACTTGCACTTTTCCTGACAAAATTTTATTGTCAAGTCCTCCCACATTGTCGAGGTAGAACATCCAATAGCCATAATTAAACATTGTTGATATTATAAGAAACGCCTTGGGGACAACACCTAGCACTGAAATGAGATATATATAGAAAAAAGGGTATAATTCTAAATGTGTAACTTTCAAGCGTTTCTTTTCCTTGAATTGCTAGAATAACACATATATAAATACACGTGAAAGTGTGAATAAGGCGGTAACATACTTAACTACCGCAGGATCCCCTAAATTTCATCTGTAATCACTGCATGAAGCTAAGTATTGACTGGAACTTTAGATTAGAAATAGTACCCGAATTATAATTATAATTTGATTGACACACCCATTATACAAGAGAACAATCAATCGAAGTTGAACCAGTGATAAATCTGTATTAAAAAGTTGATATAATGTATAAATATGTATATCTTTAAACTACAACTGGGCATTACTTAATCACTTCGTTATATCAGCTTGAGTTCAACAATCTAAACCCAATTGAGTATTATATTCAATTATTTTAGTCTTGCATTTCTAGGGATTCAACAAATTCAAATACTAGAATGGTGTTTCTATCCTTATAGCATATATTAGATTATAATGAGCTCACTTGATTCAAAAATCCTTTTGCATTTCTACAGCCCTTCAACAAACTCATTAAAGAAGTTTGTAATATTAGAATTACGACTCAAGATTTATAAGTATAATGGGCAAAATCTTTTTAGAATTACATGGAGTAAGCTGCTCTCTAAACTCTGCTATCCTTTATTCGTTACTGATATTTTGAATTAGTGTAAATTCTAGAACAATTTAGGCTACTCCACTTTTTTGTTTAGCACTATCCTGCATATAATCCCATCACCTTACCAATTTTTCAAATCATACTATTTTTGATGAAGCGCAAAACTGAATTTAAACCCCAGAGTCATTATACATTAACACAATGGACAAACTAGCAATTAGTAAACATGAAAAATATTTCAATAGATGTTTGATGGGGTTACCTGGATCTGCCGCATCTGAAGATTCTAATAAATTATCAATCATATATTTTTGTTTGCATGGATTACAATTGCTTGATAAATTTCAGTTTTCTGACGGTGAATTGGAATACTATAGTAAATTCATATATGATGAATTTTTGATTGAAAATGATGATTTTATTGGCTTTAGAGCTACCAATTATTTCAAACAGGCCGGATCTTATGATTTGCCTAATTTACTGGCGACGTTGTTTGCGTTGTATAATTTGCTTATCTTGAAGTCAAACTACTCAAAAAGGTTAGACCAAGATAAAATCATGAAATTTTTACAATTGTGTCAAATTAAAACAGGAGAATTCAAAGGTGGATTTGCACCTACAATTACCAAGAATGAAAAGGGAGAGTATGAACAGTACGGAGATAGTGATCTTCGTCTTTGTTATATAGCGCTAGCAATTCGTCATTTGGTCAAGTATGACGAATTTGAGGATCGGAAGCATGACATCGATTCCAAAGCAGCATTGGACTTTATCTTAGAAAGGTGTAATTCCAACGGAGGATTCAGTTCCCAAGTATTGAATGAAGCACATTTAGGATTTACATTTTGTGCGGTGGCCTCATTGAAATTGTTGGAGTATCCGTTGGAAAAACTTGAACTGACTAAACATTGGTTAGTACAAAGACAAGTTGATTATCCTGCTGTATTATACCAGGATACCGAGTATGAGTATTACAAACCAATAGATATCGGTGGATTTAATGGAAGAGAAAACAAATTGAGCGATACCTGTTATTGTTGGTGGTGTACTGGAGCATTGTACATCATGAACAGTGACAACATCGAGTTTGTTAATTTAAGCCGCGCAGAAGAATATTTATTGTATAGAGTTCAAAATGAGTTATTTGGGGGATTTGGGAAGGATATTGAATCAAATCCCGACCCATTCCATAGTTATCTTGCCATCGCCAGTTTATCCTTGTGGAACAAGGAGAAATTTGGCTTGAAGGAAGTACATCCTGTTTTGGTAATTAGTCAAGAACTGTATAATTATTTTAAAAGGGAAGTGGAGTACTAAGTAGGAGCAAATAATAAAAGTTGAAATTCTTTTTCGTTATTTCCGTAAAAGTTCGGGGTAAGTGGTACCGCCGTTAAAAAAAAACGAGGCAATGAAAATTTAACCGGGATAATGCCAAAGGGGATCAAAAGGCAGGACCCAACTTCATATTTACAGTGAATGGATTACTTTAACCAGTCCAAGTAAATATACCCCCGCCACTACCACCTAATGCAACAATCACCAAGTATAATTTCCAAAAATGATACTAGGAATTTGACAACCAAAGCGAAATCTCCTGAAGCTTTAGCTCATCTAGGGGCTGGGGCAACTGCAGGATTAGTTTCTGCAATTACGCTTCAACCATTTGATTTACTTAAAACCAGATTACAACAACAACATACTGTTAAAATATCATTAGCTAGTGAACTAAAGAATATCAATACAGTCAAGGATTTGTGGAGAGGAACGTTGCCATCAGCATTACGAACTTCCATGGGAGCGGGATTGTATTTTACCTGTTTATCCAAGATGAGAAGTAACTGGGCAAACTTCAAGGTAAAGTCCAACCCCAGCTTAAATACCACATCCAACTCATCCGTCTTGCCTAAATTGACTCCCTTGGAAAATTTGGCTACTGGGTTTGTCGCTCGGGCTATTGCTGGATATATCCTTATGCCTATAACGATAATTAAGACCAGATTTGAATCTAATATTTACAATTACAATTCAATGTATGAGAGTATAAAGGGGATATACTATAATGAAGGGACCGGAATGGTCACAACAGTGAGATCGGGGTCTTTGAGAAACTTTTTTAAAGGGTCGGTTGCAACCTTAATTCGAGATTGTCCGTACGCTGGTCTTTATGTGCTATCATACGAAAGTTTCAAGAATGACTTATTTCCTGTATTAATACCTGTGACAATAGACCATAGGGCAAGTATAATAAATTCAGGAGCAGCTGTACTTGCAGCTACGGCTTGCACAATGCTTACAGCACCGTTCGACGCAATCAAAACAAGATTACAGTTAACTAACGAATCTTCAATCTTAAAAGCTAGCAAGATATTAGTTAATGAACCAGGAGGAGTATCTAATTTATTCCGAGGTGTTTCGTTAAGGTTAGGTAGAAAAGCTATAAGTTCTGGAATAAGTTGGTGTATTTATGAAGAACTAATCAAAAGTGATTTCTCCCAAAATTTATTTGTTAAAAAGGAAAGATTGTCTTCGTGATATTCATAAATTTGTACATAGTAACCAAAATAGACCATACATTGGTAATACCTCGGATAATGTAGCTTTTTTTTTTTTCTGTGGGTAATTTTGTCCCTCCCTCCCCCCACTCCCACCTCACATTTCTGGACGATCCCATAAAAATCTGGAGAAAATTAACTTTGCTGCTTTTCCACTACGGATTCATCCACTCCAGAATGAATGACGAATTAATCAACAGTGCCGTAGCATTCTTGAAAGATCCACAAGTTGTGAATTCTCCCTTGACTAAAAAGGTTGAATTTTTAGAAACAAAGGGGTTAAACCAGCAGGAAATCGAAGAAGCATTAAGAAGAGTTAGCGAACCAGCATCAGAAACAGCAACCACTCCAACAACATCCAGTTCTACATCAACTGCAGTGCAATCAGTTCGTCCTTCTCCTCCCCCAATAGATTACTATGCTGCACCACCTGTTCCTGAAAGATCATGGAAGGACTACTTCATCATGGCCACCGCCACAGTTGGTGTTACATATGGATTATATCAGGTTTTCAGTCGTTATCTAGTCCCTAGCATTCTTCCACCTACTCAAACAGCTATCGACAAGGATAAAGAAAAGATAGAAGAAGAATTTCTTAAAGTTGACAAGATTTTAGAACAATTAAGCCAGGATCAAGAAACCATGAAGACTAACAATGAAGCTAAATTAAAGGATATTGATACCGTTATTGAAAATGTTAATGATTTTTTGAGTAAATATAACAAAGATAAGTTGAAATTTGACGATGATTTAAGATTAATGAAATTGGAAATTGACAATTTAAGTAATAGCATCGAAAAGAATATGAGTTTAACTAAAGAAAATATCAATGACGAATTATCTGAAATCACTCAAGAATTGACTTCCTTGAAGAACTTAATCAAAGCAAGAAACGGCCAATCTAATGGTAAAGAAAGAAAGATTGCTCCTGTATCTTCAATCCCATCTGCTAGTGAAATTTTGAAACGAGCAAAAGCAAAGACTGAAACCCCACTGCCTGAAGTGCCCAAGGCAAAGCCTGTAGATACTCCGCTGCCAGTAGTAAGCACCCCCAGTCAAGAACGAGTTGGAAGTGTTACCATTGATGGTGTTACTGCTGGAGGTATTCCAGCATGGCAAATGAAGGACAAGGAGAAAGAAGAACAACAAGAGAGAGAAAAAGAACAACAACCACTGAAGGAAGCAGAAACCGTAGTTGAGGCACCCTCCCCATCATCTTCGTCTAATGGAATTCCTGCATGGCAAGCGGCAGCAGCAACAGCAGCTTCAGCACCACCTACTGCCAAGACTGAAGAAGAAATCCAAGAAAAGATTGCCAGTATTGGAGTCCCTTCATGGCAATTAAATGCTAATAAAAACTCAGAACCTGCTAAGGATTCAGGTATACCAGCATGGCAAAGATCTGTATAATTACTTAGTTTAACAGTCATGTGACTAGTCTTCTGATTAATTTTCTATGTAGGATTTTGACAATATACAGGAACTATTAGCTTTTCTTTTTCACAAACAAAATTGAATGACAAAAGAAAAAAATTCAGTGGTAAATTTTTAACCCGCGAGTAAAAAAAAAAAAATTTAGGTCTCGCATGAACTTCCATAGACGTTTGTTCTTTTTCGACCAACTCAGTTTTTCTATCAAGTCACCACTAAATTATTCAACCACATTATATATATTTGGTTATATATAGACATTATAAAGGTTATTGCATTCATAGACAGCTTCTAGCAAGTACTACCGCTACTTTTTTCCTGTCTATTTAGTTCGATCACCACTTTTTTTGTATTTATAACGCATTTGCAGATTTTATCCAGACAACCACTTTGTTTGACCACTACTACATTCGTTTGAACCGTTTTTTTATACAGCATTTTTTTGTCTTTGTTATCATCCAAGTACATCATTTTTGTTTGATTTAAGGGTTTCTTTGGGATTTATTTTGACAGGTTGAGTTTAAGTGATTTCCCGTTTATTTCAGTTTTAATTTTACTTTTGCCGGTTATTTTATATTAAGGTCAGACTAGCAAGTCCAAAAGCATATTGTTTAATCCAGGAGAAGGAGTTTGATTGTTTATTTCGTTCAAGTTGTATTTTTTTTATTGGTCAAGTTAAGTTTTAAAGTATATGTTCTCAATATGTCAACAACAACAAGTTATCCCAAGAGAAAACTCGAATTAATTCCGTTTAATAACCAAATCGAATATATTGATAAAGTAATTGTTAATAATTCAAAACATCAAAATCAATTTTCAAATTATGGTTCAAGATATAACCATGGACATGGTGGCCATGGTCATAATCACCATAATCAACAACAAAACAAGTATGCGTTAGCTGCTGTGGCAGTTGCTGCAGCAGTTCAACATCAGCAACAACAGCATTATTTGCTTCAACAACAGCAACAAGTTAGACAGGGTCAACAACAGAAGCAAGGTTACTATTCTGGTGGATATCAACAACAACAACAGCAGCAGCAGTACAATCCACCCCAATACCAAAAGCAACCACTGCAAACAAGTTCACCTCAGATGTATGGCTTACAACAACAACCTCAGCCGCAACAATACCAACCACCGCAAATCTTTGCTGATGTTGGACCTTCAGTCTTACCAGAAGCTAATAATTCATTTACTCAAGGGCAACAAACTACAGGCGGTTCCTCTAGCCAAGCACCTGGTTATGACTTGAAGACAAATTTTATGATCTATAACAATAGTTCAAATTCAATTTCTTCACCAACAAGTCAACAACCACAACTAAAACAATCTTCGGTATCTTCGGCGTCCTCTGCCACAGCTACACTTCCTGGTGGACCCCTTCTTCCAAAATTGTTTGATAGCATTGGGACAAACTCTACAAACAATTCCCCAATCTTGTTACCACCAAATGCAAACACTTACAAGAATTCATCCCCACCAGATTTGTTTTTATCAAATACCACTGGGAATTCTACAAGTACATTAAATAATTCACCACCATTGGTTAATACCCCTACCCCAACTACCAATTTCTTTAGTTCTCCTTCATTATTACCAGGAAGTTCTTCAAATTGGAATACTAGTAACCCATCTACAAGTTCAATTTGGGGACAAAGTAGTAATTCATTCAAGTCTAATATTACGTTAGCCAATCCTACCACCAGTACTACAGCTACGGGAAATGGGAAGAATAATCTTTTATCAAGCTTTGGAAGCACGAATTTGTGGTAAAGTGGGCACAATTTCAGTTTGATTTATTTTTTATATATATAGTGTTATTGTCGTCGGTCATTGTTAAGTTACCTTTCGGTTATGTTGATACATTTTTTTTATTTTGATTGATATTTATTATTTGTGTTGTTTTTTTTATACAAGGGAGAAGAGAGACTTTGACTTTTTGTTTTGATTTTTGGCTAAAAGGAATTTTGGATAGTTTTTTAGTCTGTGTTTATAAAATTTATATGTAATTTATGAATATTCTTAAATTGTATTCGTCTAGTTTCTCGTCAAAGTTGAAAACTTGCATATTCTGACTTCTGTGAAACTAGCACGAGCTTCTTTGAATCATACCCCAAACAGGAACTTTGATATAATAATTCGGTTTTTAAAAATCGAGAAGTTAGAATGTAAGAAAAACTATCGTATGTGGAATCGAGAGTTTTCATGCACTAGTCAAATGTTTGGGCCTCAATCTAGTTGAACGGCCTAACACTGACACACCGGATGTGGAGTTGGGTATCGGTTATATCGAGCTGCTGATCGAGTTGCCAAACGTAGATACACAGAGGTCATTCTATGAACCCGGCTAGGAAAAGCACGGAACAGAGCCCGAGAATAACACTTTTGAATTATAGTTTTAAAAGCTTGTAATTCAATAAAACAAACTGTAACTACTTGTTTTGCAGTCAAGTAAAGTTATAAATATTGTACGGGATAAGTTCAACGACCACTTGAAAAGACTTTTGAATCAAAGATGAGAGGACTTCCTTATAACTCATTAAATACCCACAGGGTAAACATGTGAGAATAAATTGCACTATACACTACTAACATTTAAGCTAAAAGTTGTCCAACGGTATCAATGATTGATTGCTCAAGAGAAATCAAATCAAATCCAAGGATTTCATTTGTTCTAGAGTTATCATACTTTTGAACCATCTGCTCATAAATTGCCTCATTTTTTGATAAATCACCTTGAGGAATTTGAACATTGGGGAAATGCTTATTGATTATATGGGCAATAGAATCAAACGTGAAATTGTCAGAAGCAACTAACAACCTCTTTCCTTTGGATTCTTTGCTTTCAAAAGCAACAATGTGGGCATGAGCAACATCCCTTACATCAGCAAAGATATTACCAAATTCAGGAATAGAATCTTCTTTCTTGAATTTAAGAACGGTGTTAACAACTTCGGCAGAAAAGTTTAGCTTGGATTTATCCTTGACTTCATAAGCTTGTGGACCAAAATTATAAACTGGGGTAACAAATGAAACATCAAAATTTGGCTTTTCAGTTTCAACAAATTCAAGTGCTGCTAATTCGGCATACTTCTTAGAACCAAAATATCCATTAACAGCATCACCACTCTTACTTTCTTCATATGAGATAGGATTCCAGCTTTCTTCAGTATGAATTGTTCCGCGATTGAAATAATTATTAAATCCAAAAACAGCACCACCAGAAGAAGTAATCACAACACGTTCAATCTGTGGTGCATGTTTCTTGATCGCAGCCAATGCGTTAATGGTACCATCAATAGCTGGTCTTAACAAATCACGTTCAACATCATCAATTTCAAAAGTAACTGGGGAGGCAGTATGCAAAAAAATAGTGATTTCAGGATGTGATTGGAGAACATCGTAAAAGGCATCTTTGTCCCCAATTGAAGGAATCACAACATAGGAGAAGTTAGAATGGTTAACCAAACTTGCTAAATCTTCACCCTTGGATTGTGATCTGACTGAACCAATAACATTGTAGTTTTTACCTAACAATTGTTTAATAATATGTTGAGCAATGTAACCATTAGCACCAGAAACAAAAACTGTAGTAGAAGTCATTATGTTGAATTGTGTATTTTTTTTGTATTAATTGAATAGATAAAAGTATCTGATAAACTAAAAGCATGATGGATTAATGTCAGCAGATTGTCCAATATTTATAGTTTTCTTTTTTCAATATATTTCTGATATTCATATAATACTAGTATGGTTGCAAAATTAAGGTAGTTACTTAGACAAAAGAAATGTGATTTCTAATCTTAATGTGCTGACCAATTGTTGCAGTTACGGTGCGCGACTATTCCGAAAACAGAAAAGTCCGATACAATGGTTATCACCATAGGAAAAACTCCGGAGATAATCATAACTAGGTGTTATCTCCCCGGCAAACGCTATTACCGGGTAGACAGATAAAGGCCGACAAAACTTTTGATTAATAATGGTGTATTTCAGAGTGATGATACTAATGAAAGGAGCTGTTTGCTAATAGCCTTTCTAATTGGGAAAATTCCTCAATTTCCTCCTACAAAAATTGGCGGCAGAGTAGTTTCTCATTAAAAGTATAATTCAAAAGGACATGTAATCCCGTTTAATGGGTCATGCATTTAGATCAATGGTTATATTCAACACACAGATAATGTGAGAGTGTCAGTTTGTTGTATAAGAAAGACCCGAGTAGTAGAATTTGATTTGTGTGTTACATCGTTTGTTAAATTCCCGACCTACTCCCAGGAAGTAGTTTATGTATGGCGAATTGTTATCCCTAGATGTATTCATGTTAAATATAGTTAACTCTACCTGGCTCCTTGCATTTCTTTTACACGATGTAGACTTAACAACAACAGCTAAGGACAAGGTTCATGGTATTAGCCCAGCAACACACACTCTCTTACAAGCTACCCCACCTAGATTCACAATCAATTTCTAAATGCAGATATTATTGCTGTAGAAAAGAGTTATATGGGCCATGCCAGAACCTTGAACGTAGCCGAGTGTTGTTCCTTTACATCCAAATGTGATAATTTAACAGTAAGGATAATTTTGTTTTACGCGCTGAAGAAATACTTCAAGCGAGTGAATATTTCTCTGCGAATAGAAAATTATTCGACAATACAACTCCATACCACCACAGCAACAATGTCAGAAGTATCACTACATAAACTAGTCACCAAAGCAATTAATCAACGACTTCCATCGAAATCATTTATCTCTTTAATCAATCAATTCAATGTGAAACAGCCAATTCATGACAACCAATATATTCATGATTTGCTTGAGCTAGACAACACTCCTACTTTAAAACAACAACGGATCAACGAAACCAAAATCTTGCAAATTATTGAATTATCATTGAGTTCATCTAGACAGTGTCATCAATTTTGGAAGAATTTAGGCAAGTTAGACAACAATGTGCAAGTAAGATATTTAACCAAGATAAACAAGACATTATTACATTGTTCAAAATATGATCGAGATTTACTTAAACAGCTTATTAATACCGAATTTATCGACTATTCCTTAGATTATTTGAATAAGTTGCATGATAAGACATTTACTACTAGTCAGAAACAAGTGGTCAATCACATTATTTTCATTGTTGGATCGATTATTGACAACAAGCTAGTGAAAAGTGAGCAAGAAAACATTCTTCCTATACAAAATTTCATTATTAAGTTAATTACTATTTTGAAAAACTTGAAGTTGGGTAAACTTTTGCTGTTCTTATTGTTGAAGTCCAAAACAATTTTAACATCGGACCAAATTGAACACTTGTCACATAGTAAAATTATCAAACACGATTTACAAGTTCAGGTAAAAACCGAAGACAATGTCATAAATTATACTTCAATTGCAAGTTTAAGCATAACTACATTATCCACAGAAAAACAGTCAGACTTCTACAAGACTAAAAGAACATTTTGGTTGATTAAAATTATTGGTAATTTTGAGTTTGACAATATTGCTAATATGTTTGTTAATTTTATGCCCAGTGGTTCTTCTCCTTATACATTGGTATATGAATTCATCCAAACTTTTATTACTTGTTATGACTTATTGAAACATGGTGATTTCCGCCGTTTTAACTTAAAGAACTTCCTTGTAACTAGAGTCCCTTCAATATTGGGTTTCTTTAAAATATCGGACGAAGATATACAAACAGTTGTAGAGAATGTCTTTGCTGACCATACTGAGTTAAAGAATGATTTCACTAAAAGTTTAGCTCTTAATAGGATGTTACCAACTGACAAATACCCTAACGATGTCACAATTCCTGAATTGAATCTTAGACAACGGTTTAATGAAAAGCTTTTAAATATAAATTCAGAATTTACGTCACTTGAAGAATCAGGATTAATCGAATTCATGCACGCCCTACCAAATGACCTACAATATCTGAAATCTCACCAACTCGAACTTAGTTCTATTATAGTTGAAATTATCAATGATTTAATCCTGGGTAAAGATTTCGAGAAATTGAACCGAATACTCCTTTGTATTATGAACAATATTGAATTACTTAATCTTATTATGTTCAATTGTGAACGAGCTTATTCTGTGTTGTACCAACTTATTGACTTTATTGATTCTACACAGTTCAATATTGATGACGATGATGAAAATTTTCAAGACACATTTACATATTTTGGTGTGACTGTATTAGCCATTATATTGATTGTACATCATTTTAAACTTGACTATTCCTTCAGCATAAAGAATTCCTTTATCCTTGATTATATTAATAATTTCTATTATGGGTTATGTGACAACTTAACCAATCAAGAAACAGATGATGAAGAACAGATTGTTAACTATAATAATTTGCTTACGGATTGGATTAATGCCTTGTTTGACGATAATAATGATGGATTGTCGGACGAGTTAATAAAGTCAGTCAACATTAAACAAATTTATAAGTTGATTCCAATTGTGTACCAACAGGCTATTATTGCTACATCTTCAGGAAAGTTGGGTTATGCCAGTTTGACTAATGGATTGGACTATCTAAGTCAATTGTTTTTGATCCCTTCAACTGTAAGTTTGATAAGTTGGTTAGTGAAAGAACTAAACTTATTACAAAAGTTGGAAGCAGATAATGCCCATTTGAAAGTTCTTAGTGAGATTATCAAGTCTAATACCAGTGGCAATTCCCAAGAAATTTCCGTGTTGATATTCAAGATTATTCTAAATATTCACGGAAATAATATTTATAAGACAATCACAAAGTTCAAAGAGTGGGAGGGTATTCCTATTGCCAAGGAAATAATAACAGCAGTAGGTACTTATAATAGCGAAACTGCCATCTCCAAAGATTTAAATGTTTGTGAAACTATTAAATTACAATTATTGAACAAGGGCACTACTCTACCAATTGACTTTATAATTGAATATATTGAAAAGAATAAAGCTCAAGTTATATGGTTCTTGATATATGAGGTTTACAATTTCCAAAAATCAAACGATGAAGAATTGAAATATTTTATCAACTTAATGGTTTATTTGATTATTATATATTCACCAAGTACCAAGGCTTTACAGGGTGTTGGTGTTGAAAATGGCACAATTGGAGTCACAGATAAGTTTGTATTGACCATACAAGACCACTACAGCTCAATCTTTGATACTAAACTTGAGCCAAAAGAAGAAGATCTTGATATGTTGAATGATGACTTATTTAATGATTTACCAAATACCAGTTCCACCAGTCAAAAATTATTAAAATTAAATCTGGAAATCAGTTTCAAGAAAAGTTTACTTGGTGAATTTAGCAAGATCAAAAGTGATAATCATAGTTTATTTGAAAAGTCAATTAAAATTCTCAATGATAAGATTTTAGACGAGTTGAATAAAATATAGATCTTGCCGAGAATAATTACATAGATTTCATCTTAGATTATATAATAATATGTCAAGATAACATGTAGTATCCCGGAACCGCCTGTTGATAATGCAATGCCGCCCCCATATAAATCATAGCGGCTTTTACATACAACCCCAGAAACATTATCTTACATATCACCGATTTCCACCCGCTAAGATAACATAATGCCTAGAGCCATAATTATATCAAATAGCAATTTCTCGACGTATCTTATACCCCCTCCATAAATTATCATATCTCAAGGCAATTCCTATTGTATTCTCGGTGGCTTTGAATGATAATTGATATCTCACCCAATTAGGAAGGCGATTGCGTTTAAATTTACAGGTTTCTGATCTAATCTGTAAAATTTCTTATCAACATTTTATTTCTTCAAGTTTTTCGCAACTAATCAAAGATAACCGTGGGGTATTCATATAAATGGATTCCATCTTGCCAAGCAAGATTAAGATGTTATTTTGAGGGTGACAAACAACATGAACAACATCAAATCAATAACTTCGGGACATCTTCTGCAAATAAAATCTAAAACCGAAGATCATTTTCATAATATAACCTCGGTCAGATCACAGATCCGAGAAATTCATCCTAATGAAGCTGCCAATGATGTAGAGCTTTTGGCCCAGATCGGGTATAAACAAGAGCTTCGTCGTCATTACAGTACACTACAAGTGTTTGGTATTGCATTCTCGATTATGGGTTTGTTACCAAGTATTTCGTCAACCATTGCTATTGGTCTTGAGGCTGGTCCTGCTGGGTTAGTTTGGGGTTGGTTCTTGGCTAGTATATTCATCTTCTGTACTGGTGTGTCCATGGCTTTCTTAGGTAGTGCCATTCCAACTAGTGGTGGGTTATATTATTACACCAACTATTATGCTCCAGATGCCATTCGTGTCCCATTAAGTTTCTTGATTGGGTGTTCTAACTCCATTGGGTTGATCGGTGGGTTATGTAGTATCAGTTATGGGTTTGCCGTGGAAGTTTTATCTGCTGTTTTCATTCAATATGACGGTAATTTCGAAATCACTGATGGGAAGTGTTATGGTATTTTTGCTGCTTGTATTGTTTCCAATGTTATCATTTCGTGTTTAACTACCAAGTATGCTGCTTCCTGGCAAACTGCATCTATTATAATTAACTCCTTCCTTGTGATTTTATTCTTGATTGCTGTTCCTGCTGGGAAGAAGCATGATTTCAATTCTGCTGAATTTATTTTCACAAATTTCGAGAATGCTAGATCTTGGGGAACTCCTTGGTCATTTGCCTTAAGTTGGATGCCAGCAATTTGGACCATTGGTGCTTTTGATTCCGCTATTCATTGTAGTGAAGAAGCCAAAAATGCTCAAAAGTCAATTCCATGGGGTATCTTAGGTTCTATTGGTGCTTGTTGGATCTTCGGATGGTTTATTGTAATTGTTTGTGCTGCCTGTATTAAAGATGGTGACACTGCTAGAGTTCTTACTTCAGACACTGGTAACCCAATGGCACAAATCATTTATGATTCATTAGGAAAGAAATGGGCTGTTGCGTTCATGGCTATGATTGCTGTTGGTCAATATATGATGTCTGTTTCTATTTTGATTGCTGCTTCTAGACAAATTTGGTCATTTGCTAGAGATGATGGATTGCCAATTATCTACAACTTTGTTAAATACGTTAACCCAAAGATTCAAGTTCCAGTCAGAGCAACCATTTTTGGTGGTGCAATGGCATTGATTATGGGTTTACTTGTGTTGATTGGTCCTGCTGGTGCCAATGCCTTATTCTCATTGGCTGTTGCTTCTAATTTGTTAGCTTGGGGTATGCCAGTGTTATTAGTATTGCTCCCAATGGGTCGTGCTAGATTCATATCAGGGCCATTCTACTTCGGTAAGGTATTAAGTAACATTATTAACTTTGTCACTGTTTGTTGGGTTGGTTATGTTATTGTATTATGTATGTTCCCAGATTCAAAGAGTGTTGATAAGGAAAGTATGAATTATACTGTGGTTATTAATGGTGGTTTGTGGGTTTTGTCTTTGATTTACTTTTACGTTTGGGGCTACAGAAGTTACACTGGTCCAATTTCTAATCTTGATGAACAATACATAGAAGGATCAAGTGTTGATGGATTGGATGAAGTTTTGGCTGAGAAGGCTTAATATATTTTATATAAATCTGTGATTTAATTGAAAATTTTAATAAGAAACTTGTATGTAGAGAGAGAGAGAGAGTAATTCTCTTAAGCAACAGTTGAATTTTGCATTTCTTTGAAGCACTTTTCATTGAGAGCACTGTGATCCGGTTAGATACAGTTCTTGCTCAGCAGTACAGAATTACCTGTAGCTAACAAGGACTTCCCAAAAAAGCTGGATCAATGTGAAATAACAAAACAACTATAGGAAACCTATAGAATTAGGCACATCACCTATGCAAAGAAAACTGGTATCAGTCAGCATTCTCTAATTTTACACTTTGTCAAGTTGAATTCCAGATATATTGTGTTTAGTCATTGTGACCTACTTTTGTGTGCTTTGGCGCGGGAAAGCAAGGAATGTTGTTTGTTGGATTTGTAATACTTACAACCCTGTCCAATTCAGTAGAACCAATTAATGTAATCAATCTGCAAATACATTTCTATGCATAAGTTTCATACCGTAAACATATTTGATGTTGTATTTTATGGTTGCTGTCTGGCTTCAAAAAGTATTCTTGTAAAGCTTAATTTCAACCCTGAATTTGAACAAAGACACAGTAAATCTAATCACCGAGAAAAATAAACAAAAAAATATTATCACCGAGCACGAGGGATGCTGTAGAAAGATTAACGCCGAAATAATAGAAAAACCTAAAAAATTAAAGATTACCCCATATTGTACCCTACTCTTTTCTTTCACAGGTACTGAACTATCATCTGGTAAATCGCAACAATGACAGATGATGAAAGACCCAAAAAGCGTCGTAATAGATCAACATTAGTTTGTAATGTTTGTAAACAACGGAAGGTGAAATGTGATCGTAAATTACCGTGTACCAGATGTATCATATACAAAACTCAAGATATTTGTTCCTACCATGAAGACTTGCCTAGTGGTCAAGTGTTACCACCTCAAAATACCGTGTCACCAGAGACACTACAACCAGTTCATAGTAATACATCGCAACCGACGATACAACCGCTAATTCCGCAACAACAACAACAACAACCAATTACAAACAGGCAGCATCCCATTGTGACTAATCTACTAAATGATGCAACCGTGCAAACACGCGCCCCTCAGCTCCAACCAATGCAAACTCCAACACAACCGGTTATAATTCCACAAGTTGTAACTAACTCTATTCCAATATCATACTCATCTTCTACACAGTCACAACATTCGGTTGCAAATGATTCACCAATCACACATAAGTCAACGGTAACTCCACCTAGTACTATTCCTTCAACTGTATCATCAGAGCCGAATGCAACAACCCCTGATATACATCCAAATTCTGTGAATAACCAAAATTTCCTAAGTAAAGGACCATCGGCAAAGGTTTATATAATCACCAGTGAAATATCTCATATATTAAGCAAATTTACCAATGCAGAATCAGTCATAGGTATAAACCCCATAAGTTCACCTGAAGAAGAGTTTTCATTCTTTGATTACCTGTCATTTTCACAAAGATGGGATAAACAACAACTAAACCATGGACCATTTACTTGGCATGCTTTCTTAGATAAAGACGTGGCTTTGGCTGATTTATGGACATATTTGTCTCTTAAATCAAATGAGTTGAGGAATCTCAGTCGAGCTCATTCGAGTTCTCCAGGACTGACACAACCTGATGAACAACAAGTGGAGGAAGACATTACTCATGCTGATCTAGGTGATGTTTTGGCCAAAATCCCATTTCAAGTGTTGCAAAGGTTGAATTTAAGTAGTTTTAAATTTGATGCAAAGAAGCAAAAGATTAATCTGTCTGCTATCCCATTAGGAATGAATTTTACCACCAATCAAGAATATTTTAATGATAATTCAATAGATTTAAAGGAAAAAATACTCAAGATATTACCTTGTCGAGAAATTATTTGGATTCATATTAATAGGTTTTTCAAGTTTTTATATCCATTTATACCGCTTATTGATGAAGCTACTTTTAAAACAGAAATCGAAAGGTTGCTTGATGGTAGTGGTGAGCATATCACCAAAATTAATATCAAAGATAATTTAGATTATGCCAATATTGGTATGTTGTTGATTATTCTTAGAATGAGTTTTCTTTCTTTGATTTGCAATAATGAAGAGTTCAACAATATGGTGTTGCAAAGTGCAACTTGCCCAAAGGCATACCAGTCACAGTTTAGTCCCGCTGAATTACGAAATTTGCAGTTACTTTTAAAGAATTGTATTGGGATTGAGTTTATTGAATTGGCCCGCAATTGTATTACCAAGTTTCAATTATTTCAAAAGTCAAATTTGGTTATATTACAGTTTACTTTGTTGATGAGGTTGTATTTCTATTTTTCACCCGAAGATGCTGAAGGACCTGATCGGAATCAATTTCAGATTTATAATGGTACATTGATTCAGATGGGGTATACTATTGGATTAAACAGAGATCCCGACAAATTAGGAAAGTTTGACAAGAGAACAAGTAACATTCGACGTAAAGTTTGGCATTTTTTAGTATACTTGGATCTTTTCCAAGCTGCATCATATGGAAGTCCAATAAGTACAAACCCCCAATACTCAGATACAAAGTTTCCATATTATGAAGAAGGAAACCACAACGTTTCTTTCGAACATTTTGATAAATTTTTGCAAGCCACGTATGAAAATGTTAAAGATTTACCAACTCATTTGAGAAGTATATTGATGTTGGTATTGGATGTCAACTCAAAGTTGAAAATGGGTGATTTAACTGATAAGTTGAGTGCGTTGGAAATATATGTGGCTAAGAATTTGGGTAGTAGTTTAAAGGTATTTGCAGATGCTATCAATCAAGTCCAAGAAAGTGAATCGGATATGCTTGCCCGGGTATTTTACATTCCATACTTTCTTCAAACAAAGACTTTCTTAACAGCGACATATTTCCATATGTTTATTCACTTTGAAGATACCAATCTTGATTTGTCATATTTCTACCTTAAGAAAATCATTTGTGTTATGGTTGAAGATTTCTTACCTCAAATCTTTAGATTATTGGATCATCAACATTACTTCTTCTGTCATTCAACCAATTTTTTTATTAATCCACCTATTGAGTGCTGTTTGCATAATTCAAATGGATTTTTATTTGCTATTATTATCAGAATAGAATATACTATTCGAATGATGAAACAGCAAGAATTAAACGAAGATACAAAGAGGTATATTAGTCTGTGTGAAACTTTAATTTACTGGCTCACGAAATGTACAAAGATATCCACTGTGGGTATTTCAAAGTTAGGTAAACGCTACTTGTATGCCTGGAGAATTAGTAAATCTCACACATTTATCTTGAAGAGTTTATCATCAGAAGATTATTTTAAAAAGTTGAATGATCCAGTGGAATGTGCCGAGTTTGCCGCTGCCAATCCTAAATTAACCAAGTTTAATTTGAAACTTTGGCAGATTAACGAATTGAGTGAATTGGTAGAAAAAACCATGATGAGTTTAAATAAATCACAATTGATTAACGAATGGATTGAATTGTTTGGTCCAATCTCAGAAAATAAACCCAAGCCAATGACTCCTCACCAGCCGGCAGATCCATGTATTCCGATCGTTACTGATCCATTTATTGGGAATTTAGATAATTTGTTTAATCAAGTTACATCAAGAATTGACCCCGGTGTTTTTGACACCACTGGATTGAATTCACAGTCTAATGTCATTACCAGTACCATGGAGAATTATTTGGCTTTGGATAATCCGTATTTTGATATTTTTAATGATATGTCTTTGGACCAATTGATCAAGAGTTTTGATCAATAATTATATCGTTTAGTGTATAGTAATGAAGACGTCTTTATAACTTTTTATTTTTTTGCATCCAGGCTATAATCTAAAATGCATCTCACATTGTAATACGATGAGTAGATCCGATATAGATAATGAAATATGAAGCATTCAGGAAGTTTTAGAATTCACTCTACTAACCTATTTACTTTTGATATATAATTTCATAATTTGGTAAATTAATCATACTGGTTTCGTCTTCACTCCATTTCTTCCATAATTCAATAACCTTTTCTCTAAGCTCTTTGTCCTTGGCATCATCTTCTGGGTAGAACTTCTCGCCACCGGATTCAAGTCTCGCAACAGTTGCAGCAGCCCAACGATGTTTTGCATCGATGCTATCAGTACAAATCCAATTAGAAACACTGGTTCTAATTTTATCAGATTCATACCCTGCTTGTAATGCCTTTGGTCGTAACTTTCTTCCCGCTTTAATATCGGTAGATACTGCGTTCTTTGCTTTCAACGCATAATGTTCACCTAACAAGCTATATTCTTCCGGGTAGGCTAAAAATGAAGACAAATCAGCATCTCTGACACAAACAAATCCATTTGGTTTAACAACTCGCTTCAACTCTTTAAGTGCTCGAATCGGATCTTGTAAGTGAATTATTACTTGTTGAACGTGGACCAAATCAAAAGTGTTATCTTTGAATGGCAACTCGTAGATTGACCCCTTGATGAAACTCAAGTTGTCCAATGGTTTCCCGTATTTCTCCTTGTTGACATTAGCCGTGTCTATTAATTCTTGAGTTGGTTCAATTCCTACTATTGAACCTTGGGGGAGGTAATTTGCTGCGAAATCAATAGTTATGGAACCTGGTCCACAACCAGCATCGAGGACTTTGAAGTTGGGCTTCAAAACTTTAACGACAAATTCGGAGGAATTGGCTACTGTACGCCATGCATGAGTATCAGAAATTGACTTCTTGAATCCTTTGCTGTAGTAAACTTGTTCGGACATTGTAATTGTATTTGGTTTGGTTTGTGGGGTAGGATGTATGAAAGATCGGTTAATTGTTTATGTAAAAAAATTCACGGCCATATTTATAGGGAAAATAACGCCGAGGTGGTGCGTAACACCGAGCAACACCGAGATGACGCATACCCGATAATTGCCCCGCACACTAAATATAGATAATGACGTCTATCGAATAACCTAATATCTATTGTCTATGTAACTAAGCCAATGCATTCATAATACCAGCTGAGAAGGTCAATCCCCAAGTTCTACTTTGTCCATTGTCTAAATAATTGTCTGACCAGCTGCTGGAAGAAAAGAAATTATATGAACTTTTAGCATCGTACAATGCTTGATTCAATCTTAAAATACCAGTCCATCCCGAATTGACCTTGGAAATAAACTTGGAAATCTGCTGATTCCATTCTTCTTTAACAAAACCTGAACCTCTAATTAGTGAAGATACAGGTGTAATAGGTAACATATGAATACCGTGAACGTATTCGGGGTTTGTATCCGGATTACCAAAGTAGGTAGTATAGGCAATCTTATTTTCAAACAAGATTCCACTAACCTTGTTGCCAATGAAATTACTTGGTTCAACATTATTATTACTTGAATATAGGAAATACTTGTTCATGGATCTCTTCATAACCGCCAACATTAAATCCCCGTATGATTCCATACGTTTGTTACCGGTAACTTTACCCCACAATTTAATAGCATAGGAAAAGTTGTAATCTTCAGAAGAACTTTCTTCATTACGACCATCACCACCTTCAAATAATCCGCTGGCCCAAGAATGACCTTGAAACCAATCAAACATACGGAAAACTGGAAAATATGGGTCTCCAGGAGAGGGATTTGCTGCATCTCTAATTAAAGCATTAACCCATGGCTGTTGATCCTTGGCCCAAGTACCACCCGCTTTCTTGTCAACATATCCAATGATGGCTGCTGCATGAATGAAATACCCATAGTGAAAATGATGATCATTATAATAACTGGATCCATAATCTGCGTTAGGGTCATTGCTAACTTTATATGCAGTTGAAGTAATCCCACCAAATTTAGTATCATACATTAATGGGTAAAATTGTTTGTTATTACGGAATGTGGCAAATGTTGTCTTTAATGTGGCTAACAAGGATTTGGTTAATTTGGCATCTCCAATTATATCACTCACAACATACAAGATATATGCGTACTTGTCCAATACCTTTCCTGAAAAGTAGTTGGAGTTTTGGGAATTGACTAACTTGTTAATATCAACCGATAATTCTTTGTTTGCAACTTGAGAAATCAACTTCAATTGGGCTGCGGTCCATGATGGTGCTTTGGTGCCCATTTCTTGAACCCAGGGAAGGAATTGGATATTAGTATTCAAGTTTTCAACCATACGAAGGGTGTCGGTTCTAAACCCCTTCATTTCACCTTTGTTTGTTGAAGTTAATGAGATTCCTGTATTGTATTGGGCAGTGTTTGAATCAACAGATTCAACAATGTGTGGCAATGCAAAAACCATAGGCATTTTAGAAATTGATGAACCCAGTTTGCTGTATGCTAACACATATTCTGCAGAGGTACCCCCATACCCATGTGCTTTAACTTTACATTCTGTGACATACATCCCGGCAGCCTCGTCATAGTAAGTGTTATGAGCAGCAGTAGCAGCAATAGCATATTGAACAATTAATCCGTTGATGGCCTTGGATCCAGTGATGGTATTTTGGTTTGTCACTTTAAATGAGAAATCTGTGGTTTTCTTACCTGATGGTAATTTAACATATATCAAGTATTGAACTCCATTGAATAAAGTAGCTCTATATCTCAAAAGATTGGCGTTGGTTAATTTGGTTGATTGTTCTTGAGCTAATGTCTTGAATCCGACGTTGGAGTTAATTCTAGGAACTAAATTGCCGTAGTAAACAGATGTAATGAATCCCATACCTTGAACAACAGGAATATAGACATAGTTGGTCTGAGCCTTACCGTCAGTAGACAACTTAACATCGACAGAATTAACCTTCATATTAGACACACTAATTTTGGTTTTAGAAGCAGAAGTGAATGCCGTCGCTGAGACTATCATTTCTTCAATTTTGATAGGATTAAAAAAATATGAAGGAATATTTGGGTTATTGGTGTTGGTTGTTCCAAACACTCTCGAAGCAGCTAATGTTCTTTGTACTCCAAACCCGTAATATGTTGATTTGATATAGTTAAGACCATAAGGATATGACCAAATCATGGAAGTTTGATCCCCGAGTAATAAGTTAGCGTAGAATTTGTTAGTTTGGTACTTGGTGTTTCCGTTCGATACACCGGATGGAATGGATAAAGGTAATGGAGTTTTCTTAAATACTGAAGTAACATCATTTGTTGAAATAGGTAAGAATAAATCTCCAGTGAATCCATTTGCATTGGAGATGGCAACCTTAACAAGGGATGAACTAGTGGCACGCTTTACTAATCCTGTTTGATCGGAAGGTGAGGAGCTTGCTGCTGATTCCAACAGTGAACTTGTAGAAGACGATGCTTGATACGAACCAGAACTTGCTGCAGAAGTTCCAGAAGTAGAAGCAGAACTTGAATCAACACTTGTAGGTTGTTCTGGGAAGTCAACCAATGCAGAAGCAGTGGATATCGAGAAAAATACCAGGGCAGTGTTTTCAAAACTCTGGGAGACAACAACGGCCTGACTTAAAGTTTGAGTTTGGATAGAATTCGCTAATGCAATAGCTTGAGTAACACCTTCAGTAGCCATGGGATTTTTCTCTGATGAAATTGGAAAATTAACAATTTCACCATATTGGGTGGCTGTTGGTGATGTCTTGGCTTGGAAAATTGTTGATGTGCCTGTGGGAGTAGCAACAGCATCTCGGCGATCAAGCACAACTGGCTTTCCATGAATATTAATAGTTTCAGCATTGGCTAATGCTGAGCTTAACAAAGCAAATGATAGCAACTTTGTTAAAATCATATTTGTTAGATAAGTAATTCCAAATCGACTAAGCCAGCATAGATTTCTTCACAGTTAAATACACCATCGAAGGAAAATCTAAAAAAAAAAAAAATAATAAATCGCGACTTTTTGATTGCAAATCTGTTGTGGATTATTTTTTACGCATCCTGCGTAAATTTCTGGTGACGAGAATTAAGGTTCCATTCGCCTCACACTGGCCACGATGCATGGTTACGTAATTGCCGAGAACTTTAATCCAATTTCTCTGCATTACAAGAGCAAATAAGCGAATACGGTAGCAGAATATGATCGAGGGATAAAACAAAACGAGATCCACATTGCTGTGTTCAATTGCATGAACAATGGGATCCCGCCTTGAAAAATATTGCGCACTCGCGTGACCAAGAAAATTTATGTAAATAAAAAAAACAGCCCTAAATTTTTAGATGAAAGAAGAAGATCATTCTTGCAGATCTCTTTATCTGATAACTTCAGTTCAAATACACTCATTTCTACAGTATTTGTGTGACCTATAATGCTGCTCGTTTGTTGTTGTTGTTTGTTGTTTGAATTAGATCCCACTATCAATTGTTCTAGTAAACGCGGGGGGTCCGAAAACAATTAATTGATAATTGACTCTTTGTACAAATATTTTTGTGTACTATTTCGTATCGGAATTTGTTTTAAAAATGTTTTACGTAGTCACACGTTATTTGTATCACAAAAATTTACATGAGAATTTTATTTAACCAAAACGGTCTACCAAAGCAGCTTTTGTGATCTTGGTTTACACGATACCATATGGCCGAACACGGATGATGGCTGAGTGGTATGATTTTGTTAATGTTTTGTGTTTATGCCTTGTATGAATACAAAATTTCGCGACAAGTTGTATAAATAAAATCCACTCCTATTCATTTTTGTGTACACTATTACTTAACCTTGAAAATACTTACGAAAAGAAAGTAATCCTAAAAAGGCAAACCATGGCGAAACAGTACAATTTAATCAGTTATAACAAATTCAACTTTATTAATTAATTAATATTTATATATGTAAAACACAGATAAAAGAGATATGCCTTAAAGAAACCTGTTCTTTTAAGCACTGTCAGCATCAGCATCAGCGGCCTTTTCTTCTTGGTAATGAACATCACCACCCTTAGACTTGTCAGAGTCTAATTCTTCTAAGCCAATTAATTCCAATAAACCAACTTCCTTAAGAATACGGTTACGGATTTCACCTTCTCTCTTGGAAACACCAGAAGTATCACCGAATAATTCATCGATTTCATCCAAAGTTCTACCCTTGGTTTCTGGACAGAAGAAGAAAACGTAAGCAGCACCAAAGACACACATCAATCCTAAGAAGATATAAGCACCGTAAGTAGCCTTGGCAACGAAATCTGGAGTAGACATGGCCACAGCGAAGTTATTTAACCAGTTAGAAGAAGCACCAATGGAAACACCCTTGGCTCTTAAACCTAATGGGAAAACTTCAGCAACAATAACCCAGGCACATGGACCCCAAGAGTAACCGAAGAAGATGGCGAATAACCAAATAAAGACAACGGCAGCCCAACCAGCACCCATGTTGTTGGTGAAATCACCGTGAAGACCACCCAAGATACCAGCAACAACGAAATGACACATACCCATAAGTAAAGCACCAGAAATCAAGACTGGCTTTCTACCCAATTGATCGACCCACAAGACAGCTGGAATAGTGGCAAGGAACATGACGATACCAACAACACCAGAAGCCAATAAGGAAGTGGTCTTACCAGATAAACCTAAGGAAGCGAAAATAAATGGAGCATAGTACAAAATAAAGTTAACACCAGTCCATTGTTGGAAAGTCATAATCAAACAAGCAACAGCAACTCTCTTGAAAGTTGGGTAGTGAGTAAGCATAGACTTGTATTGAAGGAAACCAATCTTGAATCTAGAAGAAGCAGAACCATCTTGTAAGTCTGGGTAAGCAGTGGCTTCTAATTCATGTTCGAAAATCTTTTGAGCCTTCATTTCAAGGAACTCCATTTGAATCAATTCGTTGTTTCTGTCTAAGCCACGTAATCTGGAAAGGACATCCAAACACTTTTCTTCGTTACCTTCGTTCATTAACCATCTTGGGGATTCTGGCATAAGGAAGATACAAGAACCCAAGATTAAAGCTGGAACCATTTGAATACAAATTGGAACTAACCAAGCAGCCTTACTTTGACCTTCACCAGTACCACCAATGAAGTTAGTACCATAGGTAATCCAATAAGAAATCATAATACCGAAAGTAATAGCCAATTGTTGTAAAGCAACTAAGGAACCTCTAATTTCTGGTGGAGCAACTTCAGCGTTATATAATGGGACAATCATAGAAAGAATACCGACACCGACACCGACAATGAATCTACCACCAAGAATGAATGAATAGTTAGCACCGTGAGTACAAGCTTGAATAATAACACCGAGAATAAACCAAGCAACACCAAACATAACAGACCATCTTCTACCGACTCTATCGGCGACGTAACCGTTCATTAACACACCGACCCAAGCACCCAATTCTAAAATAGAGGTCAATAAACCTTGCAAAGTTGGATTATCTTGAATCTTACCGACACCAGCAGCTGCTGAGAAAGAGGTCATACCAGAAATTTGACCAAACATACCTTGGTTATAACCGTAGACTAAACCACCGAGGGATGCAAAAACTGCAATAAGGAAAGATTTTCTGTTGGCAATTAAACCAGCAATACCTGGCTTACCTGCAATTTCTAAACGCTTTTGAGCAATGATAGCTTGAACGTCATTACCGTCTGAACCTCCGTGCATTGTGAATTATATTTATTCGATTCGAGGGAGTGAGTGAATGATGAATTGAATAAAAAAGAGATTTTGCAACAAATTGAAATGACAATCGAGGAAGATTCTACGGATATTTATACTTCTTGAAATTCTTCTAATTATACACATCGTACCCCCATTACTGGAGCTTTTTTTTTTTTTATTTATCCATAGCACCGGAATATATTTTTCTATTTTGTTCTCATTTAAAACAAATTTATAAATAATAATATATTTTTTAATGGCAGAACCCATATTTCTGTATCCTATTACCGACACAAAAAAAAGTGTCTGCATAAATTGCTGCACTACCCCACTGGATTTCTGGATTAACCTTCCCATGAAAAACAAAAGTCTCGGAATTTCTTTTTTTTCCTTGGTTTTCCTACAAATTGTTTGACAAAATGTAAAAAAAAAAAATAATCTTTATTTTCTGGGGAAAATTCTTGCATGGTTAAGAGGTGGAGGTAGATTGTCTTAAACAAAGGGGCTGAAGCAGGTAAGCCGGAATACTAAGGTGACGTGTATGTAAGACAAATTCAGCCCCCAGGATAATTATCTCGATACCACATTAACCAAGTTGATACCCCCCCGGGGACACACGAGGAAGGTAAACCATCAGTTCGTAAGTGATAGCAAGAAATACATTGCTAGCAGTGCTTTTCATATCGAAAAGAAATTTATTTTCTTGCTTTTTCCGATTATGTGTTTACAACGATAACTGCGGGTTTTCTTAAGTGTTTCTTACTTGCATACTGATTAAGGCATTCTCCGTGGCTGCCGCACGTAATGTGGGTTGACTAATAAGCAAGGGATGTAGGCTGACTAATAATCAAGGGGGGGTGGGGAGGGTTAGAAACAGAAGATATTTAGTAAGTGGTTACAACCCGTATAAAAGATTGTAATTGGATTCAATCTTTTTGACAATGCTAGAAAAATATGTGTGTCATGATTTCAACTAGATCTCCTGACACCTTCCTTCTCTCTAATTACTTCGAATCTCATAGATCTCTTCTATGGCAAACGCGTTAAGATAAATCGTTTAGTCCCTACAGAAACGAACCATATTTGTGGCGCGTGTAAATACCATATTTTTTTTTGTCTCTTGCCGTGTGAAACTTAAGCAAGGCTATGCAGGCCGTTCAGTGTGTTTTTTTCGGCTTTATTTATCCGGAGTGCACTAAGTGACGTTTTTTTGTTTTTCGCGAGCACCTAAAAGCAAAAACCTTAGTGCCATACAAAGTAACTTTTTAAGCTATTCTTAGTGACCTCCTTGTGTTGCTATTAGAAAAGTGTCTAAACAAAACACGAAGCAAAAGAAATTATTTAGTGACACAATTTACAATGAACCCTGTTGTTGAATATTGCATCCGCGAACGCCGCGATCTCTTGCCAAGATTGATTTCCTGTATTTATCCGGAAAATAATTGTCCGACTGCATATTGGAACAATTTTAGAAAGACAAAGAATCGAAAAAAAATATATTGGCATATTGAGGGGTTTTGTGGTGATGGGAGGAGGGGCTGTTTATTAGCACTAAGCCAGCTTTTGTTAACCAGGAAAAATTTGGATTAGTAACAAAGTCTGGGGGACAGCTTGCGCTAAAATTTTATTGCCTCAGGATCAAAGAAAAATAGTTACAAAATCAACAACGTTAACTCAGAAACGTTAAAATTGAAACAAAAGTTATCAAATTTTTGCAAGACTCAAACCTGGTGTAACAGGGATACACGCTGGCCGCTTGATTGTATAAGATAAGAAGATAAATAATCGAAACGAACCCACCCTTTTGACAGTATTTAAAATAATCCCTTATAACATAATTTCTGATTGTTTTCCCCAGCTATTTCTTTGTTATGAAACTTGCATGACATATAACCCCAAATTGTTTTCTATTGTATCTCAGATACGAACTTTTATCTAGGGATATTTGTTTACATTTTTAAAATCGGTACTGAACAAAGATGTCCCCGAGCTTGCCTGACCAACACATCTAGTTTCTGTTAAAATTAAGGGCGTTTAATTCAAGAAAAATGTAATACTTTTGATTATATTGACCGTTAAATTTGCGCATATGTCAGCATCGGTCTTTGCATTTAGCCGCCAGTGCCTTAAACACCTCGGAGTTGATTGTCTATCTGTAGGTTACTTCTACCTTCCTTGACGGTTAATCCAGAAAGACACAGAGCAAGATACACAAACTGGCTATAGGTAATGGGAACAATGGTTTCTTATTGTTGAACACGCACTCCAACAAGGAAGAAAAAAAATGTCTGACAAAAAGCTTTTAGAAAATAAGGATTAACTTAATTTACCGCCTCTTGTCCCTCGATCCCCACAAAGAAAAAAAAATGCATAAAAAATACCTTCCCATTGTTTACTCCAGAAAAAAGTGTACATAAAAAATAAAAATCTGAAGAATTTATCCCGCACGGATATTTCAAGATTGGAAGTTAGGAACCGTGCGCGCGCATTGATTTATTCCAAGGCTGAAGAACAAAAAAAATGACAAAAAATTTTTTTTGTGTCGGGAATGCAGCAAAGAAAAAAAAAAAGAATCTCTTGTTGGTCTTGTTTATTTTTGATAGAAAGTCAGGGAAGCTCAATCCTAGCGTGGGATTTATGGTGGGGTCAATGGAGAAATTTTTTTGCAAGCGTATAATTAATAATTATAGACTAAAGAGAAATACCACATTAGGGTTCACCTTCTTCATGCAGATCTTAGTCATCACCGAGTTTTTCCTTTTTGTGTAGTAACGAAAATAAAGCAGGAACACTTGCTAAACAAACGAAGAATCTGGCAAAAATTTGCTTACTTGCAAATTAATTAATAATCAAATTTTAATATGTTTGTGTGGTGACAGGAAACGGGAGGAGGGGTAGAGGTTTCTTATCTTTGCTGAGAAAAGTTGCTACATTCCGCAATAATTATGTAATCTTTAGTTCTAAACCGGAATAATTAATAACTAACTTCGGAAATTTATTTCGGAACTTTTTTTAATTTGAGGACAAACGTTTTCTTTAGGGAGGGGGTGGGGAGATTAACTTAGTAGGACACAAAAAATATCCCACACACACTCGAAAAGCCTCCAAAAAATAATCTTGGGTTTATCCTTGAAACAAAAATAATTTTTCAAGATCGAGGGATTTTACCGATGTGGGTGGTGGTGGTGGTGGTGATTTCATGAATGGGGGATCAATTGTTTCGTTGTCAACTGACGAGCGTGTCTGAGAATTCAATTGCTCTTTACCATTATGGAATCTATTGTTATTGCCAAGGTTTATTGCCGAGTATATAGCCGGAATCACGTCACAAAGCCAAGTATACGAACTTTAGAATCAAGAGGAGAATTACGGTTCGACCTTAGGAGGGGCTAGTACAATGGGGTCTTAGTAAATGATGACTAATTGTTAAACTATTCTTGGAGTAGCGGTGTAAGGTTAGAGTTGTAAGAACTGAAGTTTTCAACGTGTTTAACTGACTAAATCATATCAGTTAATGTTATCCCATGCTCATTGCCTTACTACGTTTCATCCAATTGGATAAATTTACACTAATAATCATTCTTTCGTAGGGGTCCTTTCATTTCCAAGATTTCTTCAGCTTTTCTTGCCCCGATACCCAATCGTTCAAGACACGCGTTCTTTGCTATGAACGGAAGATCGGAATCTTTGTTGTTTATACTGTCCTTCGAGAAGCACTGGTTATTAATTGAAGAGCTATTTGCGGTTGGTGCTAATCATGCTCAAATGATTCTTTAATATCATACTACTTTCTGTATTGTACTTCAACTGGTACCCAACACTTGGCTTGCGCAGATATATTCCTGAAACAGATAGAAGAAGAACAAGAGTTTAGACACTGATACCGGAGAATTAGAATAACAGTTGTATTTGGTGATGATTGAACAAAGTAGAAAATGTGTTTCGAAATATGAGTTCAAAGTAGGTTTCGGTATTTCGTTTAAATCGTTGTAAACAAGGAAGACGACTGCAACTTTAGAACTCAGCCCCTTCGTTTTTGGCATGGAAAGAGACGAGTATTACTTTAAGTGGTTCAAACATCTTGTCGAGGTTGACTATACAACTATTCAATTGCTCTGTTGTGAGGCTCTCTTTTATATGTTTTGAGGTAATCACATGCTAATTTTCTCAGATGATATTCCCCTCGATATTTAAGGAAAGAGTGGAGACAAATAACGTGGGGCACCGAGATAAACTGTCGAGGATTTACAACTACTAATAGATGAAATTATGTTGTTGTAGAAAACAGAGGTCCTGATATATTTTGAATAATCGAATGATTTAGCAACTAAAGTTCTTGTTTCAAACGAGATCGTGTCATTTTAGTCCAGAGATTTGGGTTTGCCAATGACAACAGATTTATAGATTTCTCTTGTGCGGCATTTATGATGGGATTCTATTGGATGTTTCTATGGTATCGGCTGGAATTATTCTAGACCATGTGATGGTCTATGAGCCCAGGCCTATTAATACATTACATTTGTTTATTGTAGGTACCTCGCTTAGATCAATGTTTAGCTTTTATAAAACACATCTTGCATGATATAAGCGATCAAAAAAAATGATACCTCAAACATGTTACCTACAAATCTGTTACTTACTAAATATAATTATTTGCAGATATGCCAACCACCACCCTGTTCTCGATTGACGATTTCGATATTTCCCTTTTTTCTTTTTCTGTTTTTTTATTTTTTTTTTTGTACGATTTTTCTTTTTTCTTATGACCATCGAACGAAAAGTGATAAACACTCGTGCATAAAGTTACCATTAGAGGGGATAATTCGACCATATAGACAGTATAGACATTTTGCTATATATTGGAAAGCGTAACAACATCAGACTTTTTCATATTGTTTATTGTAAACCAACCAATATTAGTTTTGTTACATGTTCACGACCAAACAAGACAATTTAGACACCAATATTAATACTGACTTTAACGATATAGCTATCAATAATCTATTTGATAGTATTACCCCATCAGCGCCTAGTTCGAATAATTCCAACCAAATAATGTCTAACCCTAGTCCTAATATGAATACAGGCAGTAATACAAATGCTACAAATACACCAATGTTAAACTCAGATGTATTGCCTAATACAGTCAGTGATTTATTAGCAAAAGACCCTCGACAATTACTATTTGCACATTTATATAATTACCTTAGAAGTAATGGTATGCATGAATCAGCTCAGGCATTATTGACTGAATCTACCCTAGTTCCTCACAATATTAAGAATTTATCTTCAGTTCCCATGGAGCAAATTGTACCTTTAATGTCATTAAGTTCGTCTACGGGGACTGGTGAAGATGATTCCTTTTTATATGAGTGGTGGTGTTTATTGTGGTCCTTACAAGCGTCAATAAATCCAAATTTAAATCAACTTAAGAATCCTACCCCACAACAGTTTCAGCAGCCGAATTTACAACGAGGTGGTGGCTTTGCATTGCCGCAACAAGTAGGTATGCAACAACAGCACCAACAACCTCAACATCAGCAGATGTTATTACAGCAAAGATTAATGATACAGCAGCAACAACAAGCTGCTGCTGCTGCTGCTGCTGCTGCCGGTTCTACTCCTGGTTCTCGACATCAATCTGTTAGTCATAATCCTATGGTTCCTCGAACAAATCCAGTCGCGAATGCTACACCTAATAAAATGGGTCCACCAACAAGTGGAAAATCTTCTCCTAATTTGGGAAATGTTCATCAACACCCTCAATTGCGTTTGCAACAATTGAAGGCTCAATTCCAACAGCAGCAACAGCAACAACAACAACAACAACTTCAAAGGCCTCAACAGCAGTTCCAACAGCAATTGCAATCCCCATTGATGTCTAATGGCCAACAGCAAAAATTACATGTACAATCACAGCCACAACTGCAAAGTCATTCTGGATCTCCTGCTGAGATGGTGAATAAGTTTAGTAACCAAGGGATTAACGATTACCAATTGAACTTATTACAAATGGAGAACCAAAACAATTTACAGCGATCGCAATATTTACTTAAGCAGCAGCAACAGCAGCAGCAACAGCAACAACAACAACAGCAGCAGCAACAACAACAAAAGCAAGGGGGTGCAGTACCCGCAGGTGCTCAGTTTGCGCAAGCCCAAGCTAATGCTGCAGCTGCTCAAAGAAGAGCTTCAGTTGATCCAAATCCTATGATGATGTCACAACAAAGACAACAAGCTATGTTTCAAAATATGCAACAACAACATATTCAGCAGCAGCAACAACAACAACAACAACAGGCTCAAGTAGGAGCAAGATTATTGGATGATGCCCTTTTGGAAGGAGTATTTGATTTCAACAAAGATGAACCAATTAATCCTGCTCAACAACAATACAATACAACAATTCAATTGCAGCAAGAAAGAATTAAATTTATACAACTGCAACAAAATCAACATCAGCAACAACAACAGCCACAGCAAATGCAATCTCAACCACAACAAGGTTCCCAGGGAATCCCACCTGACAATTTTGACATAAAAGAAGAGAGTACCAACGATTATATAATCGGTACCGATTGGTTGAGCTCTATGGGATCGGGACCGGGATTTGTTTGATTAACTGTTTTTTATATTTATTTGTATTTATTATGCTAATTGTATTATTACTTTAGTTAACACTATTATTGTAAATTATATATTGGTGCACCTGATGAAAAATTACTTAGTTCTTGACCAAAAACTTGTAAATTTTAAATAAAAATTTTATAGGGCATAATTTCTTAAATATAATGGAGGTTGATTAAAGGTAGGAAATAAACATTTTAGATAACTTCGTATCACTGATGGGTACAACCCATGCAGTGGAAGTAATCACACGGTTTGATATTTTTGCAGCAACTTTGTGACTCAAAAATACACTTTAGAGCGACATCGGAAACGATACAATTTCATAACACCAAATTTGCAACAGTTACATCATCCAATAGGAACTGAAACAAATATAACCTTAAACTAGCAACCTCTTCTACTATTAGGTGGGTATCTCCACCAAAATATTTGGGTAATTGTTTACGAAATAAAGCGCGCACCTGTGGCAGGGCTAAAACCGTATTCCTCGGTATAAAAAAGTTGTTAACATTGAGCGGTTACTGTTACTCCGCTTCAACAGGCTAAAAAAAAATATAAAATTTATCCGCAAAAAGACAAGGAGATGCTTCTCTGAATACAAACTTCTATGAAAATGGTCCCATTGTGTACTCAGGTGCAAAATAAGTCATATGACAATCTATCAAATAACTATTTCTAGGTAAATCTCACTAAATTACGTTGCAAAGTACAAAATATCTGGGGGAGCCATTTATATCTAAATCAGGAAAATCTCAAGAAAAAAAAAAATACTGTTGTAAAACAATAAACAGTACAAGAAAAATATAATCTCTTTTGTTTACCATTCCCAGATAACAACTTTTCCTGCTGATTCAAGAGGATTTACCAGATAGACCTAACAATCAATCAATCAAGGTGCTGCACTACCGTTCCTTCACTCATTAACGCCACCTAGCAGTGCAAATTTCTGAAGGCAAAGTCTTTTTGTGCCTTTTGTAAAATACTTGCTGTAAAAACTACATATTCAGATTATACTAATCTAAACTCAGCACTTCCCCTTATCATATGAATCACCATAATCAAATATGAACTTTGATAGATTTAATCCACTATCGAACTTCTTTTCCCACAATGAGGATAATCTGGCAGCACCTCCAGAACTAGGTGATTGGGGGATTGATGACTCAGTACTTCTGCCTAGTGTTTCCAATGTCCCTTCCACAACAATGTCTCATGAATACTACAACCAGCATCCCCCACATCCGAACTTTATAAAAGATCGACGGCCAAGTGTATTGTCTCTGCTGCTGCTGTGGACTTATGCGCAACATCAGAATAATCACCAACAGCATCAACATTATCAACAACTCCAACAACAAGACCTGGAAAACCAGCCTCATAATTTTACTTATTATTATCACAAATATTGTAACCAAGTTATTCCACCAACCACAGAGAATTTCATCAAGTTTATCAAGAAATATTTATCCATGGAAAGTAAACTGGATAAATTCTGGGAGAAATTTAAATATAATCTTATTTTATCTAACTTATTAGAAGATACTATGATATTATCCAAAAATGAGCAAAGTTTGTCAATATTGAATAAATCTATAGAGCATGAACTGAAACACGCGAGAGCTAGTCCTTTTGTTTATGTGTTAAATTCAGATGGTACCAACTTGGTTATCCTTGAAAAACACTATAACTTGAAGTATAATCAGATGTATAATGACTCGAAGCTTATTTTACTAATCATTAATTTAATTATTTATCTATTAAAACAAAGGAAAACCAATGAACATACAAATCAATCCAATCAGTTGAAGTTTTTCAAGATAATTCTTATAATTTCAACCAAACTAATCAAAGTTAAGAAGTTCAGGACATTGGTACAAACTAGTCAAATCCTAAATTTATTGAATGAATTTCTAATGTCAAATTATATTGTTAATAAGAAGATAATCTTACAAATGATAAGATTAAAAGAATTGCATACATATAACTTTTTACCGGGGCAAGGTGACAACGTGTCATATAAATCGCATCTACACTCACACCTACTAAGTTCACTTTCATTTTTAAACCTAAATCTTAAATCTTCAATTATGGACTTGCTACCTGTTCTAAATGGTGACTTGTTACAGCAATATTGTAACATTAATTCCATTGATTTGGAAATATTGACCCAGGAATATACACCGGATGATAACCAAGATGAATATATTAATGAAATTATATTCAATATTACTAAATTTAATCAATTAAGAAGATTATTTATTTGTCAATTATTAGCAATTAACCAAACTCCGGTCAGGTATAACTTTTTCATATACAAACTCATGGATCAGTTCAATTTAGATTCGCGTGAGGTCCAAATTAGTGATTACAATAGGTTGAACTTGATTAAACGAGTTATGACAAACCATAATCAAACAAGTTCTAATATTGCCTCTTTATTTGGAAAATTTGAAGTAACAACTAGGAAATCGGCAAGCCATGAAAATGAAGATATCTTAAAAATAAAACAACCACAACATTCCATACAGAACCTCCAAAGTTTAATCTCAAAATTATCCACCTTAACTACAAATCTAAAATTCTTTGATAAATATAACCAGTCAGATAATGAATCACAGGAGAAACTAATCATGTTTGAACAGTTTGAAAATGATTTAAAAACTATCAATCACTTATATTCCACCATTGCTGATGATTTAAACAAGACTACCGAGTCTTACAATCCTATATCTCCCTCCTTATCTTCAAATTCGTCAGAAACATTTAATTTAAAGTCATTCAGAACATCATCATCCCGAAGTAGATATAGTACTATAATTGATGAAAAGTTAAGTCCAGCTCCACTCGAAACCAAGAAAAGATCTTCAGCAGGATTGCAATTAGGATTAGTCACAGTGGTGGAAGAGCCTCATCTATCTAATAAACAAGTAATACCTGTATCGCCTGAAACCAATTTGTACGATGATGATGATGATGATGATAATGTGAATATTGAAAGATATCATCAAGTTACATTGGACCAATTATCAAGTGTTAAGAGAACTGGTGCGTTCACGAAAGCCATCCTGTTTCCACAAAATAGGTATTCTTTGAATTCCGTTAAGTCAAATGTTTCTGGCTTAACTGAATTAATAACAACCCAGAACACTAGTCCAATTGACGGGGATGAAGATGATGGTCTGCTATCTAAGGACGCATTACGATTGAAGTTAGAAGAAAGTTTTAATCGGATTTATAATTTAGAAACTGAAAATAAGTTGTTAAAGAATGCACCTCATGATTGATTCAATTCAAGGATAATGTTAGATCTCTTGAAGTATTCAACCTTGTTCTTTGTTCACTTGTACTGAAAGCTGGAGGATTTGTTAGCAATAATTAATAATTAATAACATATTTAATAGAAGAGAATGTCATTACTCAGTAATTATATTGTACACTGTTCATTCTGTAATATATAAATTACTTATGGTGCAGGAGTAACATTTCCTGAAAATTCACCTTCACCTTCATGATATAATTCTTGAAGTTTTTTACTTGATAATGCATCGTCAGCACTAACTCTATATTTCTTTTTACCATTTGCACTTTCTGGTTCTGGGGTTGATGTAGTTGAAGTCTTTCCGCTCAGAACATCACTTGGAGAATCACCCAATAACAAGAACGCAACATCCTTCTTCTTATTAATATGTTCTTCTTTCTTGGTGATTGTAGCTTTACCTTCCATGACCACTTGTTGAACTTGTTCCTTTTGTTTAGCTCTATCTCTCATTCTCTCTTCAATTGTTCCTCGGGTTAAAAGTCTGTATACTGTGACTTGTTTAGTTTGTCCCAATCTATGAGCACGATCCATGGCTTGAGAATCAATGGTTGGATTCCAATCAGAATCATAAAAGATAACAGTGTCAGCAGCAGTTAAGTTAATACCTAATCCACCAGCTCTTGTAGACAACAAAAATATAAATAATTCCGGCTTGGTTTGCCAATCATGAACTAAATCTCTTCTATCATCTAACTTAGAAGAACCATCCAATCTAATATATTTATGTTGCCTATAAGTCAAATATTCTTCCATTAAATCCATCATTCTTGTCATTTGGAAGTAAATTAGAACACGATGGCCCTCTTGTTTTAATTCAACTAACAATTCGTCAAGTTTAGCCAATTTACCTGATTCAGTGATAAATCTATTCATGGATGGCATACGAATGTTCGAATAATCAATCTTCTTGTTGACTGGAGAGGGTAACATGTTCGATTTAGGATATGATTCAAGTGGAGTATTTTCGGTCATTAATTGATATTCTTGTGATAATGGTAATGGTAAAAGACTAGATCTAATCTTAGGGTTGAATAAAACATCTTGGGTTTTATAATAGAAGTTTCTCGATGAACATACACTTGTGATTGGTGGTGCTGAAGCTAATGGTTCCGCAGCTGGAGAAATAACATTTATAAACATATCTTCATAAACATGATCTTGGATTGAGTATAATTTGGAAAGAATGGATGAGTTAGTGATATTGGAAAACTTGTTTTCGTATTGAGTAATCAACAATTTCTTGTTGTTAGGGACAAATTCACCCTCATAAAGATAGTTGAATCGACTCACCTTGGAATAATTAATATCAGTATATTCCTGTAAATCAATTGCTCGCTCAACTATGTGCCTTCTAGTATATGTGTTTAGTTCTTGAGGAGAAACATCGATTGACTTCAACCAGCCAAACTGTTGATTATCCTTCACATGCTCAGGTTTATAAATATTAAACATTTCATAAATTGAATCCTTAGAGTCAGTCTTTTCGTTGGGTGTTAACAATTCATCATATATCAATTTTGGCAAGTTATAACTAACAACATTTTCGGTTGTATAACTCATTTCTAATTCATTTGTTTCTCTCAAGAAACTACTAGTCTCAGCAAATTTTCCAAAAGAAAATGGAGATTTAACATCTGCTCTTTCAAATAAATCGGGATGGTTACAAACTTTTCTAAACTGCATAACCAAATTGATTAAACTTGTAGCATCATCAGAAGACAGGGAATTCAAAGAAGAAGAATCTAATAAATCCATGATCGAAATTTGAGATCTTAACATTTGATAATACTTTTGTTGACGATTGGTCAAATCACAGATGATATCAATTTCCTTCTTATCACCCAATTCACTTTGAACATTCTTCTTAATTCTTCTCAACATGAATGGCTTCAAAATAACATGTAAACGTCTCAATTGTTGCTCATCCAAACTGGTATTTGATTGTGCATGACTTTCAATATCTTTGGAAAACCAGTCACTGAATTCATCATGAGAATCAAATAATGAAGGCATGATAAAATGAAGCAAGGCCCACAATTCTTGCATAGAATTTTGAATTGGAGTACCTGTCAACAACAATCTATTACGACATGAAAATGACAACAAGGATTTCCATCTTGAAGACTGTGATGACTTAATAGCTTGCGCTTCATCTAAAATCATATATTGCCACTTCATTTTTTGAAAATAAGCTGCATCAGCAACAACTAATTGATATGAAGTAACCAACACATGGAATGGGGAATCTTTGGTATATCTTAAACTTTTTCTGTCCCAAAATTTACGTAAAATCTTTCTATCTTTTGCATTCCCCCAATAAGGTAACACTTTGAAATTAGGAACAAATCTACTAATTTCTTGTTGCCAATTGTGTAATGTTGATGCGGGAGTAACAACAAGGAATGGACCCCAGATGTTATGAGTTTCAGCTAAATATGACAATACGGAAATACTTTGAACAGTTTTACCTAACCCCATTTCATCAGCCAAGATCCCATTAATACCTTGTTCATACAAATTAGCCAACCAATTCAATCCCTTGATTTGATATTCTTTTAATGTGCATGTTAACATCTTTGGCTGTGGGATAGTAATATCACCAAGTAATGTAGGATTTTGGAAATTCATTTCTTCACCGTTTGTATCAGGATTCTTTAATGGTTCATCGTTAAATTCTTTTGCTCTTGATTGTGCCAATTCCAATGCATTTTGGGCATTTTGGGCAGCAGCACGATGTAATGCATCATCATCTTCATTTTCAAAATCAAGAGTGTTGATATCATGAGATTTACTTTCAATATCAGTGTACTTATCCAAGTGAGACTTATCATGTTTAACCAAGTTTGGATCAGAATCACTACCTTCAATTTCATCAGTTTTAATCTTCTTACCAATAAAATGGGAGTATAATTCAGTTTGAGTAATCAAGAAATTCAATTTACGTGATTGACGTTTAGCTTCACGTTCTTCTTCTTCACGTTTGGCTTTATCCAACAATTCCTTCTCGTATTTCTTTCTTAATTCACGTTCTATTCTTTCATTACGTTTCCAGAAATTAAACATTTCTCTCATTGCTCTTCTTGCCTTTGTAGTCAAATCCTTTTGATTCTTGTTATTTTTCAATTGCCAACGTTTGGCTTCTCTAGCAGCCAAGATAGAAGTCTTTTTCAAGTTAATCAATTTAGCTTGAGTAGATTGTTGCATCAATCTACTAACCTTTGGACCATCTTTACGTGACATATCTTTCCAAATTGCAATACAAGTATTATCATATTGTCTAAGGAATGCCTTGTATTCTTTGGAATTAACATTAACTGGTTCAGGCTTCTTAACCGAAAGCTTGATTTTCAATTTACCATCTTGTTCTAACTTCACCTTCTTATGATGATCTTCTTCCTCCTCTGTTTGTTCTTCTACGGGCAACTTTCTCTTTGGTTTAGGACGTGTACTTCTTCTAACAGCAACATTGTCACCAAGTTTTGGTTTAATCAATACCGGACCAGATGATCCGTTTGGAGATGCAGCAGTAGTAGAAGAAGATGCTACTCGTCTCTTCTTCTTCAGTTCAACCTTGTGAACTTCTCTGGTGGAACCCCATTTAAATTCTTTACCTCTAGTAGTATTATGATGCAAAGGTTTTGAATAATCTATAAGTTGTAATTCTTTACTCTTGTTAGTGTCACTAATCTTGTTATTTCTAGATGAAATATCTTCAGCAATAACACGATCAATATAATTTGAGGTGAATTTATTAGTGTTGATAATAAAGTTGTTCAATTTAATTTCATCAAATTTTAACAATTTCAAGTTGTGACTTAACTGTTGGTACTGGTCTAATTGGTTAAGGATATTGAAGTTTGATTCAAATTTGGTTTTATATGCAACATCGTAAGTGTCATTGTTGTTATAGTTATGGGTGGATATTATATCACTAACAATTGAATCCTCTCTAGAAAGATGTTGTCCATGGCCATTTTCAGTACCAGTACTGGCAGCACTGACAGGAACCAAATTGGCAACAGTTGAGGATGGATTAGGGACAGTATTATTCCCCTGTAGCAATGATGTGGTTGGTATGGGAGTTTGATCGGTAGTCACATGTAAGGGTGATTGAGTTGTTGGTGTTGGTACAGTACTATCATTGGATAGCATAGACGAGATATTCATTCTGATCTATCTATTACTATTTGATTGATTGATTGATTGTAGTACTAGAAGAGAGAGTTACTGCTGGGGTGTAGTAAAAAAAAATTTTTAGTTGAGAGTAAAGACAAACAAACTTGTTTAGTTTGAAGTGTGAGGGCGTAACATAGTTGAGAGTGGAAATATGGTTTTTGTTTCGTCCAGTGAGTGTCACCATTTAACTATGGTTCTGCTTCCAAACTGTTGTTTTTCGCACTCTCTAAAAAAAGAAAAAAAAAAAAATAAAAAAATCTTTGAAAAATCAAGCAAGTCAAAAACTGACTGTCGGAAAGTTTTAATGGTAGTTTTAAATAGTGTTTTTATATAAAATCGAATATAAAACATGTAGCTCACTTATAAGAAACTAACCAGTACTTTCACAAAAAAAGTTAGTGTAAATTTCAAAGAACACCCCACTTTCTTTGTTGCTTATTGCTGTTGACTTGAACAAACATGCAATTTAATTCTTTTCTAACCAATGGGTTTTTAGCTTAGCTCGCTCTTTACCACAAAAAAGTTTTTTTTGTCTTAGTTATTTTAAATTGTGCGCGTGCCATCCAACAAGCAAAAAAGGAAAAAAAAGGAAAAAAAAAAGGGAAAATTCAGCTAACATTCTTTGGCTTAAGTAAAATTTCACGATGAATGAGGGGACAACGAATGATTTATACACATGTAACTTTAAAAATGGCATGTTCAGCAATTACGGTTAAAGCTTTTCCCTGTTGTCTGCTAGAATATACTCTTTGATTACATAGATGCAGTTGTAGACATGTTCGTTTACTCAACGACACGGCATGACCGGAAAGTAGATATATCCTTCAATCAACAGACTCTCATCTAGTATTTATTAATCTACACCCACATAATCTAATTTTACAATAGCCAATAATTCCCTCTTATAACTTGTACTCTATAGCATTGATATTTTATTCTTCAGTTCACTAACTTCCCTATCTAATGTTGCAGTAGACTATTTCTAATCCCGCATTTATATCCGAAAAAAACGAAAAACCCGAAAAAGGTAAAAACTAAAAACTTTTACTTGCTTTCTTATTCCAAGAGTTGTTTACAATTGTCTCTCACTCAAGTCAAGAACTAAAAATCGTCAATTCAAAATGGGTATGGATCATCCTGCATTTACTTTAGCCGGTCTTACTGCCATTGGTGGTATCATGGGTTACGCTCGTAAAGGTTCAGTTCCTTCCTTGGTTGCTGGTATTACATTTTCTGCTCTTTACGGAACTGCTGGTTATTTATTAAAGCAAAATGCTGATTACGGTTTGGAATTAGCTTTGGGTACTAGTGCCGTTCTTTTAGTTGCTGGATTAGCTAGATCCATTCCAACTTCTTTCAAGAAGCCCCTTCCTGTTGTGTTGGTAGCTTTAGGTGGTGCTTCTACTGCTTATTATGCTAAGAGATATAACGATTTCTATTCTGTGGTTTAAAAAACTTTATGTTTGTTTTACGATCTAACTAATTGAATTACGTTTCACCCTGTATATATATACCAATTGCTATATGTGTGTACTAGTAAACACCGCGTGGGCTGTGAATTGATGTAAATATATGCTCTCTCTCTCTCTCTTTTCTTCCTACAACGTGTGCCACAGCCACCCACATCGTGGGCTCTCATCGTTTCTGGTAATTCAAAAATTTCTTAAACCCACAATTGTCATACATGACCCAATAATCTATCCTAGCAATTCCACTTTGCTAGTAATTACCAAGGGGTAAAATAGAATAGACTAGGGTAAATAGGGACAACCGAGTAGACATGAGGGGATGAACTTCGTACTTCCGCGTGATTATTTACACGTGATGAATTACCGGAAAGAAAAAAAACCACCCTTTGATCCGAGTGATATTTGTTGTTAATTAGATGAGAACGAGATTACTAATTACTGATAAGAAGAACCAGTTGATCTGTAAAAGATTCATCGACATTGTTGATTTGCAAATACATTGCTCTCCGACTTGTGAAAAATTTTCTAAATATCCACACTGGTACTTGCTTACAAATCTCATTTCGTTCTCAACCTCTCATTTCGGAAGTGTTTCCAAAGTTTTATTTGAATTTACGCAAAAAAAAATCTAAAATTTACCATGTGTATTTTTTTTATAAAAGTATCGCTAAATAATATAACAAAAACGAAGTAAAATGGATATCATCAAATTTAAAAACCCTAAACATAAACCAAAAACCAAATCTAAAACCAAAAACCAAAAAGAATCATGTCATTAAATGAATGGAATACTCCTATTCATATGCACAGATGTATGTTCTATAATAATCCTAGTTCAAGTTAATAGTTGGTAAATCCTTAGCGGCAATTAATTCATCATCGTATTGGTCATCTTCAAATGCAGCAACTGGGGTAAGCTTGTCGGTACCCATAGTTGGTTTAGCCCACTTACTCTTATGAGCCTTTAAGTTTGGGGAAGAGACTGGTGAAACATTTTCAATAATAAATGGTTCGGAAACTTCAGTAGATAAAGTTAAAAATTGAGTGGATTGAGACATTTTATTTATTTGTAGATAATTGAGGTAAGGAATGAAGATTATAAAAAAGAGTTAAAATGGTTCTGAAGAAAGCAAGTAAACTGGGAAACCTGCACCTCTTTATATAGTGCAAATTTTTTTGGCAAAGTTAGTCATAAATGTTTAATAAGCGCCAATTATCCGATGAACCAAAAATATTATTATTTGATTCCACCCTGGAAGTTAATGTCCGTTCACAAAATGTATTGTTTTAACCGTTGTAAATCATCCAACTTTATTTTTGGCGGGGACTCCGAAAGTGCACATCCATACCGCAATATTAAAATTCGGAGATAAAGCCGAGGGGAAAGAATAAATAATAAATAATATCACTAAAAAAATAATGATGATGTCAATGTTTTTGCGAAACAATCGAATTTCAATGTTTGCACTTGCCTTTTTACCTTCTCATTTGGGATGGCAAACCCCGACATGTGAATTTTAGTAATCATGTGCAAATACCATCCACGTTTGCCCCCCTAGCCATATCAACAAAATCACCAAATCAATCCAGGTTTGACAGCAACTAGCCCATGCAACCTGTCTAAATTTGCTCATATTTTTTTTCTAGTATTTTTCCCTTGTGCCAAAGTTGCAGGGTTCATATGGTCATGTTTTGTTCGGTGATGTACTTCCGACAATCAAAAATTTCATTATGCTTACAAAAAAATTTTTTTTCATCTCCTAATCTAACGAATAAAAATTAAGATCGGAGTTGGATCCCCTCCTATTAATTGTTCTCCGAACATTTATATCTTGCATTTCTCACATTACTTCTATCACAAAAAAACACAGCTACTCCTATTTTAATCGATGCATGTTGATCCATTATGGTACAAATTTTATTTTGATAATTTATAAAACCATCAGAGGAAGCGAAAGTATGATTAAGCATGTCGCCTAATAACCTCGGATGGATGGGAAATAACGTTATGTTTGGTAATTATTTTTGTTCGGATATATCCGAATCTGGTATGTATAAAATAATTTAATGCAAATGTGATCATGTCATTCGATTTTTTTGGTGTTTTACGACTGAGCCACGTTAAAAAATATTTCAATTGTGTGGTTTTGTAAGCGTTTCCAGTGATGACTAATGAATCATTTCCTTGGCTTAACTACGTAAAATGAAATTATCGCCGAGTTTGAGAATTTCATCGCGAAACTAATTGGGTACACCACCCGGCAATTATGATGTCATTTGATCTTGCTAATTCCTAAGATGTCAAAAAGGCAACTCTCTACTTTTTCCATGCGACCGTATTTTTGCATAACTAAAAAAAAATTAGGCAGGAGAAATAGATGTACGGCGCAAAGGAATAACAATTTATCATTGCCCCTCTCTATTTTTAGCTGGCACCCGGGGCAACTACTGCTAGCTAAATATTATTTTGCAAGACGTTTTTATGGTATTGCTTAAGAAATGCTACTATTGTGTTATGATGGCAAAATTAATCTCCAACAGTAACTTTTTTGTGCCTGTTTATTACTGACCTAAACATAATCCCCTGGCCCGAAAGTCTAAAAGAAGTTCAATTGTTTAATTTTAGAGCTAGTTCTTTATCTGTAAACAGAAGTATTCTCATCCTACAACCAAAGCGATTATACTAACAAACACATATTAAATTCTTATAAAAATTAATTATATTGTTAAAAACAGACAAACACAATTATTATAATCAATTTAACTTTTGTCTTTGAATATTTCCCCAAACATAGGGTTAGAATACTTTGCATATCTAACCGCAGTCCATTTTCTGTAATCCTTACCCCATTTGACAAGGATAATGAAACTTCCATTGATACCAATCGACAAGGCAAACATCATCCAAGTAGTGACCCTTAATCCTAAATTTACATACCAAGGTATAAATACAAAGCAAAAGATCATTCCAATCATGTTTCTAATGAATAAAATAAGTACAATACATTCACTAGCCAATTTGTGGTAACAGTCAACAGCGTAAGTTAAACAAATTGATCCTGTGGAGCCCATAGCAAAACCCAAGCATCCTTGGCCAATAACAACCGAAACAGCCCAATGTGTACCATAGTCAGCTCCTAACCCATAGGCTAACAACCCTGCCGCATTGATAACAGTGGGTACAACCATACTGTATAATCTGAATTCGGGCTCCATGATACCATTATTACGCTCTGCCAACTTGATTGTACTCCAATCAACAAAGTTTCCTCCGTAAAACATTCCAGTAATACAACCACATGCAGCACCCAAATTAGTTAGACCAATTCCATTGGCCAGGAAGTTATAAGGTTCAGCCCCATAAATATCACCTTGAGAATTACCAATCAAAGATAGCCACATCATTTGAGCGCCATAAACTAAACCACCCCATATTACAGCTGGAAAGGAGACTAAGAAGAACGGACGCCAGAAAATGCATAACCAAGATCTGACATCATTGTATTCTGTATGAATTATACGCATCCGTTGCTTGTAAGTCATTTTGGGAACTGATTCGTCTACAGAATCCCTATCTATGGGGTCAACTTCTTTGCTCGTCAGTTTGATATTCTCCTTCTTCTTATCTTTCAGTTGTGAAAGAATCTCTTCTTCAAACTCATCCTCGGCATTAAGGTCTCTTCTGAATGACGTTTCTTCTAAGGTAAAAGAAAATAAAACAAATATTATTGCATAGATTACAACCTGTATCCAAAAACACCATCTCCAACCAAGACCATCGACAACATATCCACAAGCTACTGGACCTAAGTAACTCCCAGCATAAAGAGCAAGAATCACCAATCCAAACGCGGTGGATCTTTGATGTTGGAAGTAAAGATCTGTTCCTGTGATTTCAGCTAAAGAGTCAACTGGGGCAGCACCCAATCCCCCCAAAGCCTGGTAAACGTAAATATTTTCGATACTTGTAGCCTTAGCACCGAGAACGCAACCTGCAATTCCAAGAAGGGTACAGAATAAATAAGTGAATCTCTTTCCAACTTTCAAAGCAGTAGGTTGAACGATCAACACTCCCAACCCAAGACCCAAAAAACAGATAGCAACACTGATACCTAACTCATTAAAGTCAGTGTTTAATTCGTCAACCCATACATCGAATAATGGACCATAGAAATTGACAGTAACAGCAAACATAAAGCACCAGATCCAAACTAAAAAGAATTGGAAATGCTTTTTAGCATCCGTCCATCTTAAAGGATCGTTGATATTGGAAGTGGGTTGGGGTTGAAGAATGATGTTGTGGTCTCCATCATTCTTTTTAACATTTAAATTACCAAGAACATCGATGAGTCTGATCGTACCTGGGACAACTTCCTGATCGATTGTATATTGTTTTTCTTGGTCAGACATGAGTTATAGTAGTTTTTTTCTATATTGGATGCAAACGGTACATTGTTGAAATTCTTTTGGTATTTATACATCTCGATGTTTGTCGGAGGGGATAATCCTTCTCCGATGATTTAGTGCCATTAGCACCCGGGTAGTTCTATCATACCTATCTAAAACTGATCAAAGGGGGGTCTATTTCATAACTTCATAAAACTGATATATCACTAAAGATGATATTAATAGATTGTTTCAAATTTCCTCCTGCCTATACGAGGATTTTGCGCTAAGCGGGAGGTCGGAAAGACGACTGGAGCCAAATTCTAAGTTTTGTGGCAGGTCTTGATATTGCCGAAGTGCATAAAATTGCCCGAAATTGGAAACCAAGACTTGCAAATTGTTAAAATACCAATAAGAAACTCCATTTGATCAATTGGTTGCAAAGAGTTACATTAATACACCCCACACACACAGAGAGAGAGATATAAAAATAGACAAAGTAATAAAATAGTTAGAATAGTTGTGGGTAGGATAGCGGTAATTAACACAAAACAAACAATTAATAGTTTCATGGTTTCTTATCCAACGATGGCATTCTTTAGTTTTGCAATGATTGAATCGAAACTGTTACGATCTATGGGATCTCTATTGTTCAATGGTTCATCTTTAGAATCTAAAACCCTTATTCATATTGGTTGCGAGTTCGACCAACAAATACAAAAAGTAATTATATCTAAAGGGGTCAAAAAAACTAAGATTTTCTAAAGAAATAAAGTATAAAATTGTGGTACATGAAAGGGTTATTGAAATGAAATTACCTCCTTATATTAATTTAAAAAATAGAAAATTATATACCTAAATTAACTTAAGCGGAAGCTTCAACTGGGGCTTCTTCAGCAGCTTCTTCAGCAACCTTTTCTTGCTTGTAAACCTTGACAGTTGGAGCTGGGATGATTTCATCTTCGTCCTTGGCTTCAGCGATCTTAACAGCATCTGGTAAAGCTCTTGGACCGAACTTGTTGGTAGCTGGGTCCTTCATAATCTTAACCTTGATACCTAAAACACCTTGTCTCATCAAGACGTGTCTGATAGCAATGTCAATGAAATCGTTGGTTGGTTGACCAGAGTGGATCATGAAACCGTCAGCATACTTTTGAGACTTGGCTCTAGCAGCTCTCAATTTACCGGAGATGACAACTTCAACACCCTTGGCACCAGCACCCATAGCGAATCTTAAAACACCATAAGCAGCTCTTCTGATTGGTAAACCACTCAATAACTTGGCCTTAAGAGCTTCAGCTTGAACAGCAGCAGAAAGAGCTCTTTCTTCGATACGTTCAGCATAGATGGCAACACCTTCTGGAGACAACTTGAATCTCTTGGTGATTAAAGAAGTCAATTCATGGATTCTTCTACCTTGTTCACCTAAAACGGCTTGGGTGTTAGAAGCCTTAACAATGATTTCTAACTTGGATGGGGTCTTTCTAACTTCGACACCAGCGTAACCTTGTTCAGCTAATTCTCTGGTGAAGAATTCGTTTAATTCGGCGTAGAAAACACCGTCAGCGACCAACTTCTTTTTCTTAGATAAGATAGCGTTAACCATTTTGATATAATACTTATGGATATAGATTGAAGAAGTAAATAAAAAAAAAGACTGAAAAATTTTTTTTTCACTACTATAAGAATACATAGCGGTGAAAATTTTTTCAAAAACAAAAAATATATATTGTGCAAGTGCACGACTTTGGGTTGCGAAATTTTCATCGAAAAATTTTGGTCACGTGATATATTCCTAATTAGGCAATGAATACACGTGATGAGGTGGGCGGCATTTTGACCCTTGCATTGGCTGCAAATCATGATTCTTAAAACTTTATATTTTTAAAAACATACTATACAAACAATATATAATTCAAACTGTACTATTAAAAGTTATCGCCAACCCATTCTCTGGCAGATCTAAACAATTGGATCCAAGGTCCATGAACACCCCATTGTTTACCTTGTTCAACAGGGTAATAAGAGTTGGATTCTTTTCTGGTAACTCTTTCTGGATGAGGCATCATTGCTAAAACTCTACCGTTGGCGTTAGAAATACCAGCAATACCATTTGGAGAACCATTTGGATTGAATGGGTATTGTTCAGTGACTTTACCATAATTGTCAACGTAGTTTATAACATCACTGTGAAATCTAGCTTGGGTCTCACTAGATTTAAATTGTGCTCTACCTTCACCATGGGCAACAGCAATTGGTAATTTAGATCCCTTCATCTTCTGCAAGAAGATAGAATTGTTCTTTTCGGAAGCCTCAACTTCAACCATAACGAATCTAGCTTCATATTGTTCTGACAAGTTACGTTCAAAAGTTGGCCAGTTTTCAGTACCTGGAATCAATTCAGCAATTCTACTGAAAAACTGACAACCATTACAAGCACCAAATGCAAAAGTGTCAGTTCTATCTTGGAAGAACTTCTTGAATTCATTACGGGTCTTTTCATGGAACAAGACTGACTTGGCCCAACCGGCACCAGCACCCAAAACATCACCATATGAGAAACCACCACATGCAGCTAAACCAACGAAATCGTCTAAGGAGACTCTGTTCTCTAAAATATCAGTCATGGTGACATCATAAACGTCGAATCCAGCTTGTTGGAATGACCAGGCCATTTCTTGTTGAGAGTTGACCCCTTGTTCTCTTAAAATGGCAACCTTTGGTTTACGTGAGAATTCCTTAGCTTCCGATGGGTTGAAGGTTAATTGGTAAGATAAACCTGGATCCTTGTCGTCAGAAATAGCTTGGTATTCTTGAGTAGAAGTTTCTGGATTATCTCTCAATTTTTGAATGTGGTATGAAGTGTTACTCCACAATTGTTGTAAGTGGCCACGAGTAGATTCATAAACTTGTTGACCATTGAATGCAACATTGACAGTTTGAGCTTGGAAGTTTGGTTTACCAATAGTGGAGATGTATTCACTGGAGATACCGTTGGTAGCGAAAATTTCCTTAAATTGTTCATATTCAGAACTTCTAATTTGGAAAACAGCACCTAATTCTTCATTAAACAATTCAGTAAACAAATCTTCACCTTGGATAGTCAAGTCCAAACCTGATCTAGAAGCAAACGCCATTTCAACAGCAGTGGTGATTAAACCACCTTCAGATCTGTCATGGTATGCTAAAACATCAAATTTCTTGTGCAAGACAACTAATGTTTGCAAGAATGATTTCAAGATTTGGTGAGAATGGACAGTTGGAGCAGCATCACCAACTTGCTTGTAAACTTGAGCTAAAGCAGAACCACCCAAAGCCTTCTTGACCTTAGCGGCCAAGTCAACCAAAACCAAAACTGAATCTTCAACTGGTTGCAAGTATGGAGTCCAAGTGTTGGAAGTGTTGTCAACTGGAGCAAAAGAAGTAATGGTCAATGCCAATGGGGCAGTGACTTCCTTGTCATCCCATTTCATCTTCATAGACATGGAATCCTTACCGACAGGAATCGAAATACCCAAATCTGGACATAAGTCTAAACCGATAGCTTGAACAGCTTCATATAATTTGGCACCCTCTCCATCATGAGAAGCAGCAGACATCCAGTTGGCAGATAATTTAACATGACCCAATGAAGGAATATCAGCTGCAAAAATGTTCAAAAGTGATTCAGCAACACACATCTTGGCAGAACTACTAGCAGAAATTAAAGCCAAAGTTGGCTTTTCTCCCATAGCCATGGCTTCACCAGTAGCTAAAACGGTTTCACCCAATGAGGTAGCAGTGACACCAACATCAGCAACTGGAACTTGCCATGGACCAACCATTTGATCACGGTCAACTAACCCAGTAATAAATCTATCACCAATGGTAATTAAGAAATTTTTGGAACCAACAGAAGGTAATTGTAAAACACGGGAAATTGATTCTGAAACGTCTAAGTCATTAGTGGAGAATGGCTTCAAGTTTAAATTTTGGGTAATGGCAGTTCTTGACATTTTTGGTGGTTTACCGAATAATACGGACATTTCCAAATCAATAGGAGTGGTCTTTAATAATGAATCAGTCAAAATTAATCTTTGCTCTTCGGTAGCTTCACCAACAACAGCAAATGGAGCTCTTTCACGTTCACAGATACCAGCAAACAATTCCAAGTTTTCAGGAGCAACACCCAAGACATATCTTTCTTGAGATTCGTTACACCAGATTTCCATAGGAGACATACCTGGTTCAAGAGATAAGATTGATCTTAATTCGAATTTAGCACCCAAGTCGTTGTCATGAACTAATTCAGGTAAAGCGTTAGATAACCCACCAGCACCAACATCATGGATAGATTGAATTGGGTTACCATCCTTACCTAAGGAAACACAAGCGTCAATAACTTGTTGAGCTCTTCTCTGGATTTCTGGATTACCTCTTTGAACAGAAGCAAAATCTAAATCAGCAGAACCTTCACCAGAAGAAATGGAAGAGGCAGCACCACCACCTAAACCAATCAACATGGATTGACCACCAAGAACAATCAATTTAGCACCTGGGGTAATCTTGACATTCTTAAGGGCCAAATCTGGTCTAATGGCACCCATACCACCAGCCAACATGATTGGCTTATGGAAACCTCTGATTTCAGTTTCACCTTTACTATTTTCAACTTCAGTAGTTAAGGTTCTGAAATAACCGTTAATGGCAGGTCTACCGAATTCGTTATTGAAAGCAGCAGAACCGATTGGAGCTTCAATCATGATATCCAAAGAAGAAGCAATATGGTTTGGTTTACCAACATTTCTTTCCCATGGTTGTGGTAAAGTTGGGATATTCAAATCAGCCACCGAAAAACCAGCTAAACCAGCCTTCGATTTAGAACCTCTACCAACAGCACCTTCATCTCTAATTTCACCACCAGAACCAGTAGCGGCACCGGCAAATGGAGAAACAGCAGTTGGATGGTTATGGGTTTCAACTTTAACTAATGTGTGAACTTTTTCCCTAATCGACTTCCATTGTTTAGTGTTGAAATCTGGAGCAAATACATAACCTTCTGGACCTTCAAAAACAGCAGCATTGTCAGAATAAGCAGAAATTGTGTATAATGGGTTCTTTTGGTGGGTGTTTCTAATCATCTTAAACAAAGACAAATCCTTCTTGACATTGTCAATGGTCCAATCAGCATTGAAAATCTTGTGACGACAATGCTCAGAGTTAACTTGAGCGAACATGAATAATTCAACATCGGTTGGGTTACGACCAATAACTTCGGTGAATGCATTGATCAAATATTGAATTTCACCGGAATCTAAAGCTAAACCTAATTCTTTGTTTGCCTTGTTCAAGTTTTCCTTGTTAGAAATAATGTCAACAGTAACCAATGGCTTTGGACTGTGATGAGCAAACAAGTCATTGTACTTTGGAGCATTTGCACCCAAGTAAAGGGTTTGAGTCATTCTATCAAATACAGAAGTTAAAATTTCGCCACCGGCAGTCAAGAATTGTCCCAAGTTGAAACCTGGTTTAGTCTTGATTATCAAAGATAATCCACGTTCAATTCTTTCAATTTGGTCACTTAATCCACAAATTTGGGCGATATCAGTAGCCTTGGAAGACCATGGGGAAATGGTACCTGGTCTTGGCAAGACTTGAACCAAATAAGTAGTGTCATCTAATTGAATAGCAGAGGTGTCTTCGTCGCCGCTTATGGTAGAGTACTTGACCAATTGTTGACTCAATTTGTTTTCTGCATCAGTGGGGGTGTCGTAGGTCAACAATATCTTGAGCAATTGCAATTGTTTATCAGATAACTGTTGTTTCAAAGAAACATAATGGGTATATGAAGTGGCAACTGCTTCAATAGCCCCAGTTTGGTTAACTTTCTTTTCAATTTCTTGAATAAAGTTGTTGACTCTAAATGAGGATAAGGCCTTAGGACCTGGCAAAATTAGAAAGTTACTCATGGTAGTAGAAAGTAAAACCTGTTGAAATAACTAATAGTGGATCCTCGGAAGTGAAAGAAGGAAGGAAGCGCTTGAAGTTGGTTGTTTTTTGGATAGTTTTTAGGGGAGGGGATCTGGTAGGAGATCTGAAAAAGAAAGTGAATCACAAGTTATGGGAATAAATTTGAAAATTTGAACTTTGTGCGATGTGACTGAAATTACTTGAAAATTTCTGACTCAGTTTCGGGATGTCCCAGTTAGGAAGGTGCGGCTCGTCGGAGGTCATCTCGCGGTGGGTAACACTTTACTCGCCTAAGAAAAAAAAACAGCAATTAAAAGGCAGCCATCAGTGTGTGGGCATTGGCAACAACTAACGGATATGGCTCAAGGGAAGATTAAATTAAAGGCTAAAGCTCCAGCTAGAGTAACCAAGAAGCAACAGAATCCAAAGAGGAACGCTCCTAAGATTATTAAGCCTAAGAAAACCGTCGCTAAAGAAGCTAAGAAGTTGACCAAAGTACACCAAAGTCAGTTAATGACATCTACTGAAAAGTTGATTGCTAGTAGAGTTGGACATTTAGAATTAATCAAGGGATCAAGAAGAGAAATTGAAAAGGAACAAAAGGCTGCTGATAAAAATAACGCTGCTAAGTAAGAACCATGACCAGTATCGAGGAAATACTAACCTTTTCTGGAGATCAGAAATCCAAACAGGCTGTTCCACAACCAGCTAAGAAATCTATATATCAACAAGAGCTCGAGATGTTGGAATCAAGGTACATGAGCAAAGTAATAGAAGTCGCCAGCAAAGAAAAGCTTGAACCAACATTGGCCATACCTGAGTTGACAGCATTAGATCCTGATCTTGTTTTAGAAAAAGAGAAAAAGGAAAGAAAATCACGACGTAGAATACGGTAAATTGTATATTATCTAAGTAGGTATAGGTCTATCAATAGCTTCTTGTGCTTCCATTTCTAACTGTAATCTCTTAATCTCCATTTCTTGGGACTTGACAAACCCAATAAGGGCAAACCCGGAAACCCCAGTCAAAACAGTCAAGATTATATTAATAGGTCCCGGGTTCTTCTTGAATATTTCAAGGGTTACTTTGTCCATAACTTGTTGGAAGATATTACAAAGACCGGAAAATGCAATTATGGATCCATAAACTGTACCAAAAGTTTCATATCCAAACACTTTGGCACAGAAATCACTCACTGAAGTATAAAAGAATGGTCTAAATACCACAAGTACTAATATACCAGCATATGTGGCAGGTAACCATGATAATAACCCAGCAATTCCGACAAACACTGTGAGTCCCGTCAATAATGCCAACACTGACAATGTAGTACAATTATCTAAAATCATTCCAATAAAGGGAACAGCAATGATTCCTCCTACTGGCAAGGCAATGTCAAAAAAATGATTGATGCTGGTTGCCAATTCCTCATTACCGTTATACAAATAAAGTTCTTGGGATTTGATAGTGGCAACAAAATAGTTGATTCTCAACATTTGCGTCATAGTGAATAAACACATCAATAAGAACCAGCTGGAAGATAATTGATCACGTATGGAGTACCCGTGTAATATTCCAAATACTCCTCCAGATGATCGAGTTAATTTCAAATCTGCTTCTTGCTCATAAACGGACTTATTGGAAGCAACAGACGAGAATGATGCTCGACGAATAGATGGGACTTGTGCGGAGATTGACGCTCTTCTTAACAAAAGTGAAGTAGTTTCTTGAATTGTTGGTTGATAGTACTCGACAGTATTATCATCACTGTCCTCTGCTATATCTTCGGGATATAACAAATCTGTATCAAGAGGTTTCCCAGTCTCATCAATACCAGTTTCAGCAATTTTTGCCAAAGTGGCTACAGTCTTGTATAATTCTTCCGGCATTAGTAAAATCTGACACAAGTAAATGAAAATAGGTACAATTAAATAGCATGCAAAAAATCCACTAACTGATAATTTATGAATATTATCATAATACATTCGATAGAATAAAAACAATGCTGAAGAAGAATCAAATGATCCGGTGATTAATGCTAATACTAAACCTGAACGTTTAGGGAAACTATTGGCCAATTGGAAACAAGAAATAAACACAAATGGCCCACCAAGTGCTAATAAGATAAACCCGGCCAAGTATCCATCCATAAATAAAATATTTGATGCTAAACTTAAACATATGGCACCAATTCCTAATATGAAGGAACCAATTATCCCAGTAGTTTTAGGACCATAGGAATCAAGAATCCAACCAACAGGCAAGGCAGATATATTGGTAACCATACAACCTGCTGTAAATAAGAAATCCAATGCCAACTCTTGTTGGGTACACTCACTGTTGGAATTGGCGGGGCATTTATCATGATACACTCCCTCTTTTATGAAGATGGGTTTGATGGCAGCAAATCCAAATATGGGACCTGCTGCAAACAAACACCAACCTATGGCACAGGAGATCTGTAGGAGCCTTCTAGATGTAGAAGGACGATAACCTAGACCGCGCATTAGTATATGTAGCACTTACAATGAAGTTTTGTGATGGATGGGGGGTTATGGTTGTCTGGAAGCAATCTGAGATCAGCCGTTTGTAAAGAAGGTTTTTTTTTTTCTTTTGCCTGCAGAATTTCTTGAGATCTTAGAAGAGTGCGAATTTTGTAACAAGTTACAATGCTAGGATGAACACGTACGAAAAGTAACCCTTTAAATCCAAATATACAAAACTATAAACTTATACTCTAGAATGGCGATATATCATCGTCAACAGTTTTATAAGTGTTCCCTGCCTTCGAGGCAACCATATATATGTGATGAATCACAATGGCAAACATATTTAAAAGAATAAACCCAAATAAGGCAAACACAAACCTGATACCTGGTTGGTCATAAACCGGCACTGGAGCAGAACTTTCAGTTTCTGTAGGTGTTGGATCGGGTTTTGATGTGGTTTTTGTGGGTTTAGAATCGGATTTAGTAGACTTGGAATCCGTGTTAACATCCTTGTCATCTTTTGGTTCGTCTGTGGCTTTGCTATTCTTGTCATCCGTTGACTTATCAGTAGTTTTGTCATCTGAAGATTTGTCAGTGGCTTTTGATGTTGGCTTATCGGTAGTTTTATCCTCATTTGATGTTTTGGAAGGCTTATCTGTGGTCTTAGTAGTTTTATCCTCACTTGATGTTTTGGAAGGCTTGTCTGTGGTCTTGGTATCCTCTTTCTTGTCTGTGGGAGTTGGATCTGTCTTACTTGTAGTCTTTTGAGAATCTTTGTTGTCGTCCTCTCTTCTTTGTAAACCGGTAGTTATACTTGGTTCAACTGTATATACAAAACTAGTGGAAGGTTTGGAAAAGTATGTAGACAATTCCTCATATTTGCCTCGATTGGTAATCACATATATCAACGATGAGACTAAGAAAATAGATATAAATACTTTCAAAGCTGTGAGCTTTTTCTTTGGTTTCCCGGGGTTTAATTCAAGAGGGTCCTTCTCGTGTATTACATGCAATGGGTGTCCATACATTTTTATTTTATCCAATAAGCTTAAGATGAAAGAAATCTAAAGAAGAAGTTTTTTTTAACCCCTTGGCTTAAAAAAGTGTTACATGTTGGAACAATAAAATTAGGCGGACAAAATCCAAATTACACTTCTAAATTTGGAAGCCGAGATCCCCAGCAAGAAAAAAAAATAATTGTTTTGGTTTTACCTGATTTAGATTCTTTTTCGTTCAATTTACGACACAGGTGATTTGGTCATGTGATTCTGTGTCAGCTGATAATTGGTCATCTGACTTGAATCACGTGTGTATATCTTTTTTTTCAGAAAATTTTATTTGATTTTCAGCTCATCAAAAATAAGATTCTAGTTGTACTATCCACCTACACACATTAGGACAAAACATACACATCACATACAATCTAATCAAAATGTCCGGTATATTATTTGAAGATATGTTTATTGTGGATTCCACAGACGCAGCAAGATACAACAAAGTCTGTAGAATAACAGGTCACTCATCTACATCTCAAGACATCAAAATCACCTTAGATATAAATAGTGAATTATTCCCTGTCAAGACCAAGGACTCTTTAACCATCACCTTGGCTTCATCTTTGGGTAATGAATCTTCCATGTTGACTTCCAATGGTTCTTGGAGACCACCAAAGGCTGATGACAGATCCTTGGCTGATGATTATGATTATGTTATGTACGGAACTGTTTATAAATTCGAAGAAAACGCCGACAGCGACAAGATGTCAGTTTACATTTCATTCGGTGGGTTATTGATGCGTTTAGAAGGTGGTTACCGTTCATTGTCCAACTTGAAACAAGAAAACGCATATATTTTGATTCGTCATTATAAGGACAACTAAGGGATTCGGTCTAGCATACAACTAGAGTCTCCTTGTGGGCATCTTATATTTTATGTACTATATATTTTATCCATAATAGAGGATCATTTAATTTTCAGTGTGTCAAGTAAACTTAAACTTACTGCTAGCGTACTTATTTTTTCTACAGTGGTAAATTGCGATCACAAAGGAAAAGTGTTCTAGTTCTTTCCCACTAACCATGGACGATACAGATAAACGTATGTATGGAAATGTATAATCACTTGCTATATGCCTGATACTAATCTAATCCAGCTGATCCGATTTTAAAACAGATTCCATTGATAAAGAATCCGTCATATCAACCACCAAAACCAATAACCCTAAATACTAATTATAACAAACTAATACCTTCACTTTCCAATACTGTGATACCACCCAAGCTTAACGTTGGTGAAACTGAAATAAATGCGTGGCTAAAGGAGATCTGTGCAATTGAATCAAGATTAAACGATAACATAACCAACGATAAGAATGTACACCAATTTCAAGAATGGTCACATCAACAAACTATAAAGGTGGCCCCTGGCTTTGAATACGCTACGGTGATGCAACCTCATAAAGTGGGAACTCCGACTCCTGCAAAGGAAGAGCAGCAGGAAACACCTATTGATGACAATGTTAATGAATTAGATAAAGTATTCGGCAAATCTTTGAATATATAGAATGTGTTAGTTTGCCCCTGGTGCAAACTTTCCTTTTACATTACTTAATTTCTTTAGTAATTCTTGTTTCACTTCTTCATTCAATGCTTTTTCCAGATCAAATGCTGTTGGTTTGTTTTGCAATCCTCTTTGGTGAAGTTCTAGCAAGGACGGTTGTGATTGTGAGCTCGAATTAGTAGTGGTTGTCTGGGAGACAGTTGTCTTTTTCTCTTCCCGTACAAGAATGGGCCCGATAAAGTCATCCAAGTCAGAATCTTCGTTAGTCGGGTCCACAACGTCACCTTCACTTCTCTTATTCTTTTCTCTCTGTCTTTTCTCGCGTAGTTCTTTAGGTATGGTTGGTCCAAACATGTTGTTTCAGAAAACAATGTATTGCGATTTTTCAACTCGTGCGCTTTGAAATTTATTTCTCCTTATACTCTTGGTGGATACCATAAATAAAAACTAGCTTACAGTTAAAGATGTTTGGTCCGAGGTCCATCCTACGATTCAATAGGCCGTTTGTCTTACTATTCTTAGTGCTTGTTGTTATTTATTTTTGGAATAGACCAGTTTTAAACCCTCCTTCACCTCCATTTGATTTAATCCATCAACGAAGCTATTTCATCAATCCCATATACCTGAAATGGATGATCCAGGGACCAAAGTCCAGGCCAAACATAGCTGAACTATCTCAACCCCAGATATGTTCTCAATACTTCCATGATTTGTCCAAATTATATCCTAGTGGTGAAACTATTGTCGATCTCGAAGCTACAGTTGCCCAAGTTACTGATCCGTTGATCTACAAGAAAAATTCCTGGATTAGAGCTAAAGAACTGGAAGTCAAGAGAAGTTCAACAAAGAGATTGACTGCAGAAGTTGAACAACAACTTGAACAAGACTTTATAAGAGAATCTCAGAAGCAGTCAAACTTGGAGAAGTCAATCGTTAACCAGTTCAATCATATGAGAGTATTTGGGAAATGCTTCTTAGCTGGTGAGTCTGATGAACAGGAAAGTATAGATAACAAGTTGTGCATGGACTTCCAAACCCAGTTGTATCCTTGGATGTCGGGAAAATTCCCAATTTATGAAAATTGGAAGAATGAAAAATTACCACAAAACACTGTTCCTATATTTGACAAGAGCAAACAAATCAAGAACTCTGCCTGTTTTATTCAACAATTTAAACAAAATAGCAATGGTAAGGGTATCGTGATCCCCTTCCATCCTACTAAAGGACAACCGCGTGATAAACAAATAGACAATATTAGCAGGATAATTAAAGTCCTTAGGGCTTTAAAGAACAGGAAACCAATCCAAATTGTTCACCTTGATACATTAACTCGTCAGGAAAAGAAGTTGTTGGTTGATGCAGCCAGAACGGAAATTCGTTATTTACCTTGGTCTTATTTAGGATATTTCGAATTCTTTAAAAAGCCAGACGAAGTATATCGTGTGGTTACTGATGTTCACTATCCTCAACAGAATCTCTGGTTTGTTGATGTTAGTCCTGTGAAAAACACACAACAGCATCCAGTTATGGTTAAACAATATTTATTTAATAATATTAACTTTGTTGTTTCGTTGAGCATGATCTTCAATTCATTTGAAGAAGCAATTATTATGACAGAACATGCACTTCCTTTGTTAGAAAAAGCTGATTACTTTAATGATCAAAGGTATAAAGAAACTGGGTTACTCTTTTTCAAAAGTCCTACAATCTACTCCAAAAGACCTAAAAGATTCCCTCCTGGGTTCCATGAAGTCACTAGTTTGGTGAAACAGTTTTTAACACCAAACGATTTTGATAACCATTATTTTGGTCTCTTCAAACGAGATGATGAACTGCTTGCAACTGGTCGTTTCTTTCTTGATAATTTCCAAGATATCCTTGATCCATCAATTATGGCAATCAACAAAAACATTGCATTCTCGGGATTGTTAATCTCGGCAAATTTCCAGTTACACAACACTTTAACCATCAGATTCAAGACCAAGAACAACATATTCACTCCTGACTTCATCTGGGTAAGTCAAGAAATGGCGGGTAATCACAATCTGATTTCATTCAACCACAATCAAGCTGTTGCTGCTGGTATATTTACCCCACCATCAAATTTGCCCAAGGATGTAACTCAGTCGCAAGAAATATGCTCCTCATCATGGGGACAACTTTCTGATGATGATGATGTAAGTTTGCTTTACGTCACCTCTCACCAGCTACAAAATTGGCGAAACGAAGGAGGCGAACACTTTAAAGAATTACTAAAGGACAAATATAAAGTTACATCTACGGAAATGGTAAAGAACATGTTTAATAACGATGAAAATAACAAGGTGGAAATGGAACGGGAAAACAATGAGATTTTCGATAATAAACTTACATCAAATCCTATGACTATAGAGGCAATAATTAGACCTCCCACAATCAACCTGCCTGTTTATGTTCATGGATATAATGAGCCAAGTGAAGCATGGGTGGAACCCGAGGGATTCCAAGAAGGTATTCTTCATCCGTATTATTGTGTCTATGACACTGTGGGTAATCCATTGCGAGAGGGTGTTAGAGGTACTATAGTCAATATAGGTGACGAAATGAAGGCAAGGTTAAAGTTTTTGTTGGATGTATGGTTTGAAGATATTCAAGAAGAGGATTAATAGAATTATAGATTTTTTATAGAACAAAGTATATTATTTCGCAACAAAAAAAAAAATGTGGCAAATTATTGACAGAAATTTTTAAGGGTCCAAACAACTTCGGTTAACCCAGCACTCATAGTGTAAAGGTGCTGGTTTTATTTGTTGAATTAAAACTCGAGAATAAGATATAGTGATTACAAATTGTAAAAATAAAAAAAATAAAGAAATGGCGTCACAGACAGGATTCGAACCTGCGAAGGAAAATCCCAACGCCTTAACCGCTTAATTAGCAGGGCGTCGCCTTAACCACTCGGCCACTGTGACTTTTTTACGAAAATTTTATTTTTAACACGTGTTTTCACACTTAATTTTTTCAATTTTTTTGTGTCAAAATCAATAGTTTCGAATGCATTTGAAAGCTTGAAAGCTAGGTGATAGAATTAATTTTATGTCAAGTGTTTTGTCACAAATTATTACTAAATTACTGTAAATGGTTCGTGCATAATTAGATCACCAAGTCTACCAGTTCACCCCCACCTTTTAATTTTTTTACATTTTTAGATGAAATTTTCGTCGTACAAAAAGTGACGTTTGCAGATTTACGAAAATGTTGTCATGTTAAGTAATTAATCTGGCGACACTTCCAAAAAAACTTTGTCATAGTGGATTAGTTGAAGGAAATGAAAATTATGCTAAGTTCGAACTTCTTTTCTTGGATTGGCGTGAACTCACGAGAAATCTATGCACCAATAAGAATATCTAAACTTTTTTTTTTGCTATTTGTTTTCCTTAGCTCGACCAAGTAGGCAATATTCTAGATATATAAAAAAAAACTTAGTTAAAACCGTGACTTGGACATAGAATATGACAAATGGTTAGGAAGTTGTAGCCGATTCTACCCCTTTCACTAATATTTCGTCATAGTTTGCTGCAAAATTGGAATATGAAATTTGATGCGGGGTTATTATTCAATACAAACCGTGTTTCATTTGTGTGTCCCCAGAAGATAGAGCTAGTTTTGTAGGATAAACTCAATGGATTTAGACTTGAACTATAAACAAGGACTTAACACTAATCTTAAAATGAGTCACACCCTATACCCTGGAGATAAAAGGATAAGTGGTGTATAACCAAGCAATGAAAATAAAGGTTGGTTCCTAATTGCTAAATCATGAAAGACTAAAAGTTTGGATCTGATGTTGGTTGCTTGTGCCTTTTCAAAAGAAACTATACCCTAATGAATTCAGAAATAGGTATATGCTGTTCTGTATAATTTGTTTGACTTTAGTATTATTTTTTTTTTGTATTGAAAGAATTAAAATATTTGCAGCTCAAAATGTTGAAGTAAAATATTTCCAACTATTACTGCAAATTGATGAGAATGTTCTCTATGTAGAAATTTACATGTTGATCTGTAGCGCAACTTAAAGCCAAATAAATCGTTTAGAAAACTCTTAGAACTCTATAGCCACATGGTTATGAACCTCTCGTTTGGCCCCATTGTTGAAAAATAGATCATTCAATGAATTCTACAAATGCAGCATCATGTAGACAAACGTAAAAGTAGTTTTACAATATTTTTTGATCACGAGGTTATTTTTTAAATTTAGAAAGTGTTCCATGCATGCGTTAATATTTTTTTTTTGTTTGTGTACAACCACGTTAAACCTAATTTCTCCGAATACCACACACATTCAACAAAAAAAAACGAGACAACGTGCGATGTGGATAAGGCGCCATTTACACAAACAGAGTGTGTACCAATGGGGAGGCATTATCCGGGAGAATTGAAGTTAGAAACAAATGAAAGAAAAGCTGTTGTATACTACTATGCATTAAAGAGAAATTTCATCATTCCATGAGATCCTATTGGCTTGTTGACAAATTAGGAAATGCTGCAAGTTCATGAAGATAATTTTCATTTGCATGGCATTTTTTGCGAAAACTCAATTAAAGGATGGTAGATCCGCAAAAAAAGATTATTGTCCGGATTACACCTCCACACACCACGATCTTAGATGTGGTAAAATAGAATTAACGACAGTTTTGAGGTTCCATTTTTTTTTTCAACAACCGAAATAGCCACAAAATGAGTTGGGGGAAGTTTCTGGATTAATTATTAATTAGATCATGTTCCAGGTTACAGTTTATATGTAACACCAGTTCTATTCCAATTTCACTTACGAGAAAATGACACAGTGTCAGACAAGAAAAGCAGATTGAATTTGATTTGCCAAAGACAAAATATTCTTGGTTATAGAGAATAATAATGTCAAATCGTTGAGAGCTATTGTGTGTTGCCCGTTGCGCCAGTTGTATGTGGCAGTTGGAACAGGAAGTACACGACCATCCGACACAGCAAAAAAAAAAAAAACAGACAATTTAAAAAAATAATAATAGACAACAATTGTTTCCTCATGAACTTAAATTAATTATAAAAACACACGAAATTCCTGGTTGAAATTTTGTTTGCTTGTAAATCTTTCCTTCTCTTCTTTTCTTTTGCTTTCCTTTTTTCATCATTAATTCCAATTGATTATAATGAGTTCCGCTGCTGCTCCAAAGAAACATCAAAAAACCCAATCAACTTATGTATGTTAGATTTTGAATTTTTGGTTTTTTTAGGGTTTTGACCCCGCTGTCCGGTTTTCTCACCCCCTGTTTCTTTTCCTGATAAAATCAATTGCACTCAAGAATCAGAATTGGATTCAATAGAGCAATTCTTTGCTTAATTGAATTTACCAGAATTGTATTTTGCTATTGTATGTGGATGTTTCAATTGATTTTACCGGCTACACCACGGGGGATTGAGAAAATTCACCGAGAAATTGCCTTATTTTGGATTTGTTTATACTAACTTGAAATTTTTTTCTAGGCTTTTGACACAACAGCAACCACTGTTGCTGCTTCTCAAATGCGTAATGCTTTGAATAAGTTGGCTGATACTGTTGAAGATGAAGAAAAGCAACAACGTTTCGAAAACGAAATGGACAGTTTCTTTTCTTTATTTAGAAGATACTTGACTGAAAAGGCCTCCGGTACTACTTTAGATTGGGAAAAAATTAGATCTCCTTCTGCCGATGAAGTTGTTGCTTACTCCAAATTACCAGAATTAGAAAACAAGAATAACTTGTCTAAATTGGCTGTTTTAAAGTTGAATGGTGGTTTAGGTACTTCTATGGGTTGTGTTGGTCCTAAATCTGTTATTGAAGTTAGAGATGGTAACACCTTTTTGGATTTGTCTGTTAGACAAATTGAACATTTGAATAGACATTACGATGCTGATGTTCCATTATTGTTAATGAACTCTTTCAACACTGATAAGGATACTGAAAAGATTATCAAGAAATATCAAGGTCACAGAATTAGAGTCAAGACTTTCAACCAATCCAGATTCCCAAGAATTTACAAGGACTCTCTTTTACCAGTTCCAGAATCATATGATGATTCTCTTGAATCTTGGTACCCACCAGGTCACGGGGATTTGTTTGAATCCTTGGTTCAATCCGGAGAATTGGATGCTTTATTAGCTCAAGGTAGAGAAATCTTGTTTGTTTCTAACGGTGATAATTTGGGTGCTACCGTTGACACCAAGATTTTGGATCACATGATTGAAACTGGTGCTGAATATATTATGGAATTAACTGACAAGACCAGAGCTGATGTTAAGGGTGGTACTTTGATTAACTACGAAGGTCAAGTTAGATTATTGGAAATTGCTCAAGTTCCAAAGGAACATGTTGAAGAATTCAAGAGTATCAAGAAGTTCAAGTACTTCAACACCAACAACTTGTGGATTAACTTGAGGGCTATCAAGGAATTGGTTGAATCCAATGCCATTGAAGCTGAAATTATTCCAAACCAAAAGACAATCTCCAAGGGTTCTTCTGACATCAATGTTTTGCAATTAGAAACCGCTGTTGGTGCCGCCATTAGACATTTCAAGGGTGCTCACGGTGTTGTTGTTCCAAGATCTCGTTTCTTACCAGTCAAGACTTGTTCTGATTTATTATTGGTTAAATCCGATTTATTCTACTTGGAAAGTGGTGCTTTGAAGCTAGACCCAACCAGAGATGGTTTTGCTAACCCATTGATCAAGTTGGGCTCCCACTTCAAGAAGGTTAGTGGATTCCAATCTAGAATTCCTCACATGCCAAAGATTTTAGAATTGGACCATTTAACCATTACTGGTAATGTCACTCTTGGTAGAGGAGTAACATTGAAGGGTACCGTTATCATTGTTTGTAATGATGGAGAAAAGATTGATATTCCAAACGGTTCTATTTTGGAAAATGTCGTGGTTACTGGTAACTTGACCATCTTAGAACACTAGTTTAACTTATCTGTAAGTAAAAAAAAGAAAAATAGTACTTAGTTGTTGCATATAATACAAAAGAAAAAACCTTTTAGTCATACTTAGAAGTATTAAATGGGTGGTGTAGTCTATAATTCTTCTCTATCGCAAATGGACGAATCAAATTACACTTTTATTAAAGCAACTATATAAATTATATGGCATAGCCGTTTCTAGCAACAAAACCGGGATATTCAACTAAACAAGCAACTCCTTAGCAGCAGTAAGATCTTCATCACCACTGTAAGTTTCCAAGAAACTCTTTAAAGCTTCTCTATGTTCACCAATCTTCTTGGTGACTTGTGGAACCATTCTCTTTGATTCTTCCAAGACTTCAACTTGCTTTTTGATTTCATATTCGTCAGCGTTACTTTCTTTCATTTTGTTGACATATTGTTCCTGTTCGGAAACTTCTTGTTGATACAACTTTTCTTCCTTGATCAATCTCTTCAAAGCGCTAACCTTGACTTGCAATGGACTTGGGGACATGGTTCTTTACTACAAAGGTGGGTTATAAACGCGTGTTGTAAAAATGGCTGTAAGTTTTTTTTGTTGATCCTATATACGAAAAATATATTTAGCGAAAATTAAATACACAAAAAAAGTTGCACTCAAAATTATTATTGAGTGATAAATACATAGTGTAGCTTCGTTGGATCCCATCCACCTCTGCCAGTTCCCTTCTTCAATTCTTCATGGACTTTATTGGATTTGATTACATAATAGGTTTCCTGGTCGTCAATCGTGACAATGGCGTTATGCCAAGGGGTGGGAATATGCAACAAATCTGTGTTTCTTGGCTCCATATGATCCTCAATAGAGTTAATTGGATGACAATGCTCTTTGCCAACTTTTGCCAAAAGTGAAATTCCAAACTTTGGCCCAGCATTATTATGAGCATGAATTGAAAATCTCAAATGAAACGGAAACATTAATTCAACCAAGTTGGAATACGCATCGTTCCTTTTAATCATCTCAAAAGCAACACTAGCGACAATCTTTTTATATTTTTTCTTGCTAATGTTGGAAACATTAGGATGAAGTGCCAAGTCTTCAGTCATAAATCTGGAAAATCCTCTAAATAATGCCAAACGAGGATGTCCTTCTGTGGTAATATCTTGTCTCAATTTTCCGGCATCAGTATCACAAGATGCAACCAAAATCTTACGGCAAGTTTCAGATTCATCATCAAGTTTCGTGCCCAAATGGTGTACCAAATCAACATCAGAAACGAAGCATTCATCAAAATTTGAACTACTCAATCTGAAAATTTCAGGCAATGAGCAGAACTTGATTGGATTCCAATCGGCTGGCTTAAGACTTTGATACAAATCCTTCAAAGCTTGAGAATATTGATTAACTTTGAGGTCGTCAACGCCTATACAATCACTGAAAACGTGTCCATCACTAACAATCCAGACAATAATCCCAGGTGGATATATCTTCTTCACAGAAGTAGCAAATGCAATCAAACGCTTAAGAGCTAATTCTTCTCCCTTGTCTGGCATTTCCCCAGAAACTTTTTCAACATTGGAAGATTTGCAAGGAAAAGCTGGTAAAACCGCCTCCAATGGTTGCCAACGACTAGTAAAAAAATCAATCCCACTATTGAAAACCTTTTCGCCACCAAACTCCCATTGATCGTTCTCAACAGTATGCTTCAATTGTTCAACAAAGGTTTTTGAAACCATCTTGGTATAATATTCATAGTCCTCCTTTGCAAGGTTGTCAAATGCAACCCGGGACAGATCTAAAATCAAGCGAACAAACCAGATATCAAACTCAGTGATGATTGATTGAATAGTAATCACTCCGTGCCAAATACCATTCTTCAACTTTTCCCAAATATGATACTCATTCGAAATTGACAATCTAGTATATCCAGAATAATAAACTCGATTGGCTGAATGTTGCTCAATAAGAGTAAAACAGCCTTTAGGATCGAAGCCGTTATAACTTCTATAACTTAAAAATTCATTGTCATCACGGCTATATATTAAACGCATATGTTCGTAAGTCTTTTGTTTGGTTTGATCTTCGCTAATAGTAGTACTACTACTGTTGTTGGAGCGCAAAGATAATGAAGAAGAGGATTCCATTTTCTGGTAAAGGTGCTTTTAAAGAACAAATAAGAATCTCCAATTTGAGTCAAAATTAGAAGATTATCGTAACATTTATAATCCTGGATTACAATGAGAAAATTGTTGCCAAGTTTGCTTAATACTTGGCTTGGAAAGAATAAACGCCAATTGTTTGGAACAATTCAGGAGAACATATTAGAAACTGGGGCTGGAACCAATATTTGCTTGTTGTATCCTGCAATATGATGTCTTTTGTCAAAATCTTGAAGTTTCTCTTTGGATACATTTTGCTGTTATAATTAGAATTTCCTAGTTGAAGAGCTAAGTTTACTATCTCAGATAGTCGATCTTTCGCTAAATCGAGCTTGTATGCCTAGGAGGGGTGGTGGCTTAATATTATTCATAATTATCGGCAGATTGAGGATTCCGGGAGAATAAGTTACATTGTGTATGGGAAATTTATTTTCTAATTCTGAAAAATTAATAGGGAGATTGAACATGTACAGTGAAAAAAACCTGCTCAGGATTGCACCATCATCCCTTGCTCGGAAGGAATAGGCTCGGGTAATTGGTCATAATTAGGGGTTCAAGGGTCGTTTTCTAATTGAAGAAACTGGGGCCAGAATCAGAACTTCCCTATTCAGTGTATGCGATATCATGTATCTGGCAAAATCTTGAACTTTCTTCTTCGAAAAGTTTTTCCGTCGTAATATTGCGTGATAAGAGTCAATTAAACTTTCCTAATTGAATATGTGACGAGATATACTATTTTAAATGGTTGATTTTTCGCGACGCCAAGTTTTACTGTTGGACAATTGATCAACCAACAATGTTGTCTGAAATATTGAAATATCTAGTCATTGCTATAGGTTCTTACCTGGTTTACTTAGTTTTAGAGATCATCTTTCCACCATTCAATTTCCCGAAAACAATCCCTACAATCCCATTCTATGTTTCGTTTTTGGGTTCGTATGAAAATTTAGACCAGGAACAAATCTATAAACGGTATCTCAAAGACAAGTTAGAAAAGTACGGAGCAGTAAAAATTTATTTTGCTTCAAGGTGGAATATTTTAGTATCTAGGCCAGAGTATTTATTGACTATTTTCAAAAATGAAGATGTTTACGCAAAAAGTGGTAACCACATCAAGATTCCTGGTTCAGTTATGGCCTCATATACAGGGGACAATATTATCAGTGCTCATGGAGAGTTGTGGAAATTGTATCGCGAAGTTGTCGCACCAAGCATTCAATTCCCAGATAAGGAACCAGTATACAAAAACACAAAGATGATGCTTGAAATTATTGAAAACGAACTAAAGAACAGTGATACAATTGCAATTGCTGATATTTTACAAAGATATACTTTGAATAATGTAGGTAATTCGATGATTGGAATTGATTTTCGGGCTCTAGAGGGTCTGCAATCGTTTATGCATCAAAAAATAAAGTATGTCAAGCTGCAAATTTTCCGACCATTTTACATGAATTTTCCATACTTTGATAAATTTCCTATTCCTAGCAGGTTAACCGCTAAGAGAGAAGTTAATCTGTTTCGTAATTGGTATGGTCAGAAATTGATTGATGAGCACAAGCCTGAACTATCCAATAGTGCAGCTACTAAGTTGGTCAATGCATTAAAAGATGGTAAATTAACTGAAAAGCAATATTTGGATAATGCAGTTATAGTAATGGTTGCTGGCCATGAAAATCCGTTGTTATTGATGCTTTCTGTGTTGTTTATTCTTGGCAAAAACCCGGATTTGCAGGAATCATTACGAACGGAAAAAATACCCTTGGAACTGGTGATTTATGAGACCTTGCGAGTTTATCCTCCTTTGGCACAAATCATTAACAGGTGTACTACCAAAGCTACTGTTTTGGGTGAAAATATTTTTATTCCCAAGGGGGTTTATGTAGGTTATAACAATCTTGCTACAGGGAGAGACCGTGGTATTTGGGGTCCTGACGCAGATGAATTCAATCCTAGTCGCTGGGGTAATACGTTGGATGAAATTAATCAAAACTATTCTCAGGCGAAGAGAATGGCAACTTTACCTGCATTTCATGGCAGGAAGAGAGCTTGTTTGGGTGAGAAATTTGCTATTTTTGAAATCAAGGAATGTATTTCGGCAATTATTGGCAAATATCGTATTTCATTGGGTGAAAACTGGAAACCAAAACTTACTCCTTCGGGTCCGGTTTGCCCATTAGGGTTGCAAATTAAATTTGAGAAGGCTTAAGAAAAATAAATATGAATAAAAAAAAAAATTTTTTTTTGCAGTAATTTGCTCACAGGAATTTGCTCATGGCAATTGCAAATGGCGCGTCCCTTGTAGTTTATTATCCCGTAGTATTCTTCTTTGTGTTTTGACGAGTAAATTTTTGTTCAAAGATGTCAAAGAGTAAAGAATCAGTATTACCAAGTACTATTGAGATAACACAAGCACCATACTGTGCTCTCTCTTTCCGAAGAAAAGTACTAATTGTATTAATTGTTACTTTAGCAGGATTTTTGGGTCCTGTGTCTGGTAACATCTATATTCCAATTTTACCCCAGTTGAAAAATGTATTTCATGTTTCAACAACAGCTATTAATGGAACAGTATCTGTTTTTATGGTGGTTTTTGCCTTTGCGCCACTTCTATGGGCTTCATGGGCAGATTTTGGTGGGAGAAAAATCTTGTACCTTATTTCCTTGATATTTTTTATTTTGGCAAATATATTATTAGCTTCTGTTCCAGTACATATTGCTGCTCTATATGTTTTGAGAATATTGCAAGCATTTGGTGCATCTAGTGTTGTCTCAGTTGGTGCTGGAACTATAGCTGATATTATTGAACCTAAGAATAGAGCAAAGGCAATTTCCTATTTCATGTTGGGACCACAACTTGGTCCTGTATTGGGTCCAATTCTTTCAATAATAGCTGGTAAAGGTGATTGGAGATGGATTTTTGGATTTTTGGCTTTGTTTGGGTTTGCAGTTTATTTGATTATTATATTTCTTTTACCTGAGACCTTGAGATATTTAGTTGGTGATTGCTCTTGCTACGTTGGAACTTCAATTTGGTTGAAACCAAAGCTTTTCCAAAATCAAATTGTTGATGGTTATCCAAAACCTGTTAAACCAAGCTTAAAGAACTTTTGGAAGATATTGAAATATAAACCAGTTTTGCTTTGTTCGATCAATGGTGGGCTTTTGTTTGCTACTTTTTATGGATTAAGTGTTACATTTGGTCATGTACTACAAAATCAATATTCATTCACCAATATTCAAACTAGTATTTCGTATATCTGTCCTGGTATAGCAATGATTGTTGGTTCTATTCTGGGTGGTTGGTTATCTGATAAACTTCGAGCTAAGATGATTAAGCAAGAACCAGCTTCGTATATTCCAGAAAAGAGATTTTCTTTACAAGTATTTGGATTGCTTATATCTATGGCTGGTGTAATTGGTTATGCATGGACGGTTCATAAACATGTTCATGTAGCTGTGGTGTTTGTGTTTACATTTTTGGCTGGGTTTGGATTAACCTGGGTGTTTGTTGCCAACACCACTTATTTAACGGAATGCTCTACAGGACAGCCTGCTACTAATGTGGCCATTGGAAATTTTATGAGGAATATCGCTGCTGCTATTTCATCCGCTATAATTGATAAACTTGTTGGAAAAATGGGATTTGGTTGGTGTTTGACCGGTTTAGGATTGTTGGACCTTATTGGAATTGGGTTTGTTGTTGTGTTATTAAAGTGGGGTCCCAAGTGGAGAAGAGAATATGAAGCTAATTAGTTTATATAACTTTGTTTAGATTTGAATGTAAACTAGAGCTTTTTCTCAATGGTAAACAGTATGTTGGTGGGGAGTGGTAGAAGTAATCTCGTTTTGGATCCAATGTGTTAACCTGAAATATTCTTTGCAAGTCTCACTACAAAGTTGAGTCAATTTTCAGATGACGAAATGCCAATTTATAATCTTAAATTAAGCTAGCTTTTTAATAATTAGTATTTGTTGCTGTTATGCATTTTCTCTGAGTATCATTTGGAGGAATTATGGACGAAAATTTTAAAAAACTTTTATCATCAAATATCTCCCCCCAAAACTTAAGAAATAATTTCAAATAATATATACAGTAAAGAAAGATAGTAAATAAAACAATTAATCATGTTAAATAATGAAAAGACTCACCACAAATCCAAGAAATTAGAAAATAAATTTGTAGACATCACTCTAACATTGGTTAAACCATAAAAATTTTTTGGCAGAAGCTTCGTTCCTCATGGCCCAATGGTCAAGGCGTCTGGCTACGATTTTGTAACCACTTCTGGAACCAGAAGATTCCAGGTTCGACTCCTGGTGGGGAAGCTCTTTTTTTTTTAAAAAAAATCCCTTTCTTTTTAATTTACTAGCAAAGATAACTAATTTACTTCTTGGTTGAAAAGTCAATTTGTCGTAATTCGAATTAAGATTAAACGAAGTGCAGCTTATCATAGTTAAAATCTTTTTTTTTCGGGTGGCTGGTAGCAATCCCTTTTTTTTTCTTACCATGATAAAGTTTGTCAATCGTTTATACAGTTTTGTACGACCATGACCATCGGCTCGTGATCCCGCATTTTAGTATTTAAGTCCGCCGATCAGAGTGAAAAACTTTATCAAAATCTTCCAACATTCTTTACACACACACAAAACTACACACACAATGGCACTTGGACAACCTATAAACCTTAAAAAATGGATTGAAGAGAATGGCGAGCTCTTGCAACCACCAGTCAACAATTTCTGTCTTCATCGTGGCGGTTTCACTATTATGATTATTGGTGGACCCAATGAACGTAATGATTACCATATTAACCAGACTCCAGAATATTTCTACCAGTTGAAAGGAACTATATGTTTGAAGGTTGTTGATGATGGTGAATTCAAGGATATTTACATTCATGAAGGAGACTCATTCCTTTTACCTGCTAATACCCCTCATAATCCATGTCGTTATGAAAACACCATTGGTCTCGTGGTTGAGCAAGATAGACCAGAGGGAATGAATGATGGGATCAGATGGTATTGTGCTAAATGTGAAAATAAGATTTTTGAAAAGGAATTTTATTTAACCGATTTAGGTACTCAGATTAAAGATGCCATTGTTGCATTTGATAGCAATTTGGATGCAAGAACTTGTAAAAAATGTGGACATGTCAATATTTCAAAGAGATGATTATGTATATGACTATAAGACTTTTAGACTATGAGACCATAAAAGTATGAGACTAAGACTATGAGATTGAGACTATGTGACTATGAGACTATTAGACTATAACAATATATGACTATTCTAGTTTCGTTTTCTTGATGTATAACTGTTCTCCTTTGTAGAATAACCAATCAACAGCCTGTTCAACAGGCTCATCTATAACACGAGGAAGGATGGGAATTGTTCCTAATCCAATAAGAACAGCACCATACTTTTGTAGTACAGTAATGCCAGATTTTTTGAATAAAGAGTCGGAATAATGGACTATATTGTGAATAGTCAATGCCGGAATTGCCATGGATGCAATACCCTGAAATACGCCTCTCTTTAACGCACTCAATCTCCAATCTGAATCAACCAAGCTATGGCTAGATACAAACTCCTGTGATGATTGTACATCAACATTGGGCACGGTGTCCCAGGGTCTTAACCCTGGAGTGAATGTACCTTCCGACTTACGTTTTGTTAACCATGCAGCATAGGAAATATCACCAATAAAGTATAGCCAAGATATGACATACCCCAGTTTTACCAAGTATGGATGAGCAACTGGACGAAATGATTCTCCAATATCAGAACTATATGCCACATATCGGTATCTTCTTGCTGCTTTTAGGATGGTTTTGAGTCGGTTTGCATATGCAGCGTATCTTATCCCCGATTCCTGTTCGGAGGCAGTGATGTCACTCACAGAAGTAACACTCTTTTCTTCGCTCTTTGCAGACATTGTAATAAAAGAAGCGTTTTTTTTGTAATATCTCACATAGAACGAGTTGCAATTGAAGTTAAAGGGCGGTAATATGCATGAATTAGCTTTTAATAGTTATATAGTGAAATCTGAGGGGTGAATTGTTTCTGTGCAGTATTTTTATTTTTTTTTTCTCCATTGTGCACTTTAATTTTGCCTTCTTAGTAGAAGCAAGACCACTGATAACAAACGCAATACATCACCATGAAGTTCACATTAGTCATTAGATTCACGAATTCGGAATCTACATCTGATCAAGTTCATGATTTATCCATTCCTCTAGGAATAAATTTCGAAAGGGATGACGTAAACAAGTTAGTCACGACCAACTGGATAAAATCAACCATACGAAGCAAAGTCCCACAATGTCGTGAGAATAGATTAAGATTGATCTATAATGGTAGAGTACTCAACGAGAATACTGATTTCAAAAAGGAAGTATTCATTTCTCGATTACATCAAGAACAGGCTAGTACGGAAGCTCCAACGCAAGAGGATGAAAAGAAAATATATATTCATTGCGTTATTGGGGAGAAATTAACCCAGGAGCAACTAGCTGAAGAAAACCAGTTAGATAATAGACCACAAGAAGTCACAACCACTCCACAGACAATCTCTTTTGATAGATTGTTACAACAAGGTTTTTCTCAAGAAGATGTCGACGATTTAAGACGGCAATTTTATCTGATATACGGAGGTTCCAGCGCCACAAGACGAGGCGGTGACGATCAGATCACTGATGTTGAGGAAGAAGAACAACGACAAAGAAGATTGCGGGAATTAGAAGAAAGATGGATAGAGTCAACTTATAACACCGAAGCTACCGATGCACCCCGTCCCCAATCTCGAAGAACCGAGACTCAAGACACAGACGCAGCACCACCACAACCTCTGTTAGATCTCGAAGAAAGTCGCGTCAATGAAGATATCCTTGTTGGATTCTTGCTCGGCGTTTTCTTGGGTGTAATCGGAGCAGTGTTCTTTTTGGTTGACGATACAGTGTTTAATAAACGTCAACGGATGTCATTGATAGCTGGTCTATTGGTAAATTGCAGTCTTGCAATAGCAAGGGGCAAATGGATATAGTTTCTACATAGAATTAATAAATTTAAGGGTGTTAATGTTTGATCTACCAGCCCTCACCAATCTTCATATATTACAAGTAATATGGTTAAAAATCAATGAAAGGGCACTAAGATGATCGTTAAAGGGTCCATGTAAACACGGATGTTACTCTCGCCAGGAACTTGACGCTCGCCAACTCGTAGGTATATCTGAAAAAGACAAGCAACACGGTAATAGTTCTGGCTGCCGCACAAAGAAGAAAAAGAGTAGAAAAGTTTTCAAAATACGATAGCAAAATTTTTTCTGTTATAGCGAAGAGGGAAAATATTCCGAGATGTTACCCGGATATTAGCCAAACTAGGGCGAGAATTTTTGCAACCAGGCTAAGGTTTGCCCTGAAGCAATACTAATTTCCATAAGAATATTACTTGGTTAATGTTGCAGTTATAGTTTACTTGTTAAATATAACACGAAGCACAGACCTTTCATAACTTTTGAATGTCATAGGATATTGCTTGAAGACTAGGGAGAGCAGAACCAGAAAAATTCTACTAATGATAAGCTTGCTGGAGGCGTCGTGACAACCAATTGACGAGTCAGAAATGAAATTTTTACTAACATTCAAGTATATTGATGCTTGTTGTCAAATTGAAGTAGTGTCAAGAACCCATTATCTTCACCTGCTCAGCCACATATTTAATAGTTTGACAATGTTCTACTAAATATGAAAACGCGCAAGGAAATAATAGTATGTGGTAAAAAAGTGCACAGTGCACATGAAGCAAGGTCATGTAAGTTCGCTTATGGCTTTCTGCCAGTTCTTACCTGTCTCGTGAGGAATCGCTGTAGCGAAAAAGAGTCAATTACGACTCATGCAAACCGCCTTAAATTCGAAACAGGGTTAAGTTTAGTTCAACGTCGAAAGTATTACATAAAATCCCGAAACTTCGTATAAATAAGCGCAGTAACTGCTGAATCATCCATTGGTTATAATAGTAGCACGTAGTTTGTACTTCTTCACATCTAACTGCGGAAATACAATGGACGGATATATGGAAGATAAATACAAATAGAAAAATTTTCTCCTGTACCGGGACAAAATCTTATTCCTCTGCAGGGCGTAATTCAAAAAACATGCAAGGCAAAAAAAAAAAAAGAAGAATCACAGTCAACTCAAGATCTACTTATACTTGGTGTAAAACTTTAATAGTGAAAATCGCGCTTGTTCATTACAGATGTGCGGCTTTTTTGTGAGAGTTACTACCTACCGTGTGACCAAAGAAAGTTAAAAACCCGCTAGGGAATAATTAAACTGTATTTAACTGGTTCGCTAAAACCCGGAACAAGTTTCCCCCCACTTTTTTTCTACAGCAATTGTTAACACCTAAAATGACTAACACAGACAAAATATTAATAGCACAAAAAAAAACACAAAAGGGTGTTGATCTCCTCCTCCCCCTCTCTCCACCTCCTCTCGTCCTTTGACTAAAAGAAATTTTCGTGTTTTTTTTTTAAAAATTTTCTCTTTCTTTTCCTTGTGAATTAGTAAGCCCAATTGATCAATCATTCAATTGTTATCAATACAGATTAAGCAAAACTAGATTCGTTATTGGAGACTCGTTGTAAAAACTCGTGTGCTGAAAATTATTCCTATATCAAAATGTCTGCTCCAGCTGAAAAACAACCATTGCCATTCTTCTACAACTTCTTGGCAGGTGCCATTGCAGGTGTCTCCGAAATTATTGTCATGTATCCATTGGATGTGATCAAAACCAGACAACAATTGGATTCTACCGGTCAATACAAGGGAACTTTGGACTGTTTAAAGAAGATCGTTAAAGAAGAAGGTTTCTCTAGATTATATAAAGGTATCGCAGCTCCAATTTTAATGGAAGCTCCAAAGAGAGCTACTAAGTTTGCTGCTAATGATGAATGGGGGAAATTTTACAGGAAACAATTTGAAGTCAAGACCATGACTCAGCCATTGGCAGTTTTGACTGGTGCTACTGCCGGTGCCACTGAATCCTTGGTAGTTGTTCCATTTGAATTGGTTAAAATTAGATTACAAGACAAGACCACCAAGTTTAATGGTATGGGTGAAGTTGTTAAACATATTGTCAAGGAAAACGGGCTTTTAGGATTATATAAAGGTACTGAAAGTACTGCCTGGAGACATATTTGGTGGAATGCTGGTTATTTCGGATGTATTCATCAATTGAGATCTCTTTTCCCTAAGCCAAAGGATGCTACTGAAAAGACCTTAATTGATTTAACTTGTGGGGCTATTGGTGGTACTGTTGGTACTATTTTGAATACTCCATTCGATGTGGTCAAGTCTAGAATTCAAGCTGGTTCTACTAAGTATAAATGGACTTATCCATCTTTAGCCATTGTTGCTAAGGAAGAAGGATTTGGTGCATTATATAAGGGTTTCATTCCTAAGGTGTTGAGATTAGGTCCAGGTGGTGGTATCTTGTTAGTTGTGTTTACTGCCTGTATGGACTTTTTCAGAACCGTCCATGAAGGTAAATAGACGTATGTCAAATAACATATCCTCTTTAGAAATTCAAATGTAGTGTAGTATAGAGATGTAGATGTCACAATACATTATGTGTGGTAACTTTGTGTGTATTTTTTTTTTTTTCCTTTTTCCCCACCATTCAAGGCTCACCTGACTTGAAACCGGAATCCTAAAAATACTGCAAGTCATTTTCAAACAAGTTCACCCCCGCCCTAATGAAATAGCCCAACTAAACAAATTACTTTTGTCATCGTATTGCACGAAAAATTCTTTACCAACTTCATCTCAACCACAATCATCCCCCCACATGTCCACTAATACTATAAATAGCACATATACTGGTCCCAATTTGAACGTGACCTTAGTGTGCCCTGATTGTCGACAATTCCCACCCGACTTGGTGGAACGGTTTAGTGAAGGTGATATAATCTGCGGCAATTGCGGATTGGTACTTAGTGATAGAATAGTAGACACTCGTTCCGAATGGAGAACTTTCAATAATGATGACCAAAATGGTGACGATCCTTCTCGTGTGGGTGATTCGGGGAATCCACTTTTGGACACAGAAGACTTGTCCACTATGATCTCATACGTGCCGCAAGGTGGGAATAGAGTAGGAAGAGATTTAACTAGGATCCAACAAAAGTCATTGGTGGATAAAAAGAATAATGCCTTGAATGCGGCGTATATCAGGATCCAAGAATTGTGTAATGGGTATCAGCTTCCTAAAACAGTCACAGATGCTGCAAAACACCTTTACAAAGCAGTGAGAGAGGACAAGCTACTTAGAGGGAAGTCCCAGGATTCAATAATGGCAGCAGTTATATTACTTGGGTGCAGAAGGTCAGACGTTCCTAGAACATTAGAAGAAATCCGTGCATTGACAAATGTCCCCTCGAAACAAATCGCCAAAGTTGCTAGACTTATCAAGAAAATCATTCATTCGCATCTAGTGGCAAACCCACAATCCTCCATTTTGGAAGAAACAACAAGTTTGACTACACATTCAGCTGAAGACTTAATCAGAAGATTTTGTTCTCACTTGGGCTTGACTCCTCAAGTCACCAACGCGGCTGAACATATCGCGAGACAATGCAAAGACATTGGTGTACTAGCAGGTAGATCACCTACGACAATTGCAGCAGCTGCAATTTACCTTGCAGGCAAAGCATTTGATGTTGAGTTAACCCAACAGCAAATTAGAGATAAAACTGGGGTAAGTATTGGTACGATAAAGACGTCTTATAAAGTTATGTACGAGAACAAGGACAAGTTATTGGATCCATATTGGATAGAGTCGGGAAAAGTTAAACTAGACAATATTCCTAAAAGTTAACTGGAAATGCCGTTTGAATATAAGTTATCATATCGTTATCTGTAACAAGACCTTCATGTAATAGTGTTTCTTGAAATTTGTGATCAGGTTTGTTTTGTTTTGGTTCTTCCTCCTGGGAAAAGTATTCATTGATTTTCTGTACAAATTCTGGTGAATCATAATCAAGATCACTGTAATTTATCCTGTTCTCTTCTGTTTCTGTTAACTGAAATTGACTTTCATATTGTTTCATGCATCGAGACAATCTTGTCAAGTTGGTCAATTCAAGCTCATTTATCAACCTGGTAAAACTTTCAAAATTCAACAAGATATTATAGATTAAACTATAATTAATTGAATTAGGAGTACTTGTCCAAAACCACGATTCACTATCAACAACCTGCTCACATTGATTGAATCTCTTATTCAACATAAAATCAATAGTCACCAACACTTCCTCAACTAAAACCCTCACTTGTTTACTATCTAACTTCTTAAAAGCAAGTAAATTCTGTTTATCAATAAATTTAACCAATGTGCAAATAGTAGAATGGAATTCAAACCATGAATATTTCCCAAGATCTATATTGCTATCCTGTTCAAAACAGGACAATATCTGATGAATCAAATTAACACCAAGGCGGTAATTCTTGACATTCAACTTATTAGTCAAGTTAAATCGAATAAGGTTCTGAACACAATCTAAAATATAGAATAAACTAGATTTATAACCCAAATCACCTTGATCATGTGGAACAAATGGTAGTTTCTGATGACATAATTTCCATTTATCTTCATTAATTTGATATTTCTTCAAATCGCTTATATAATTGGTGGTCAAATTCAAGATGATTTCCAACGAAAGGGTGGTTAAATGTTGTAAACTGGATGAGCGATATTGATACTCAAAAATATATGATAATAAGCACAACCAAACTTCAAATAATTCCACATTTTTGAGCTCATCTTCAGTTAAGTCTTCAGGGTTTGCGCTTGTCCTTTGTTCAATTAGGACAGAAACAAAGCTGGGATTGCCAATAAGGGATTTTATTGTTAATGTAACTGATATAAGCTTTTGTAAGTCCAACTTATCACTGATTCTACTTATTTTGTGATCATAGACATGTTGCAAGTTGACCAAGAACTCGTCTTGTCCTTCCAAAAGATTCAATTTGGGATTAGACAAGGTTGTATAAGTTTCCACAGTGTTACAATGAACATAAGCATCAGTACTAAGGTTCAACCAGTTGAATATCGAATTTGTTTTAATCTTGTCCAACATCAAGTCAGGGCGAAACTTGTAACAATAGTTGAATTCCATGCAGAATATAGGCAATAATCTCAGGTTTATTTCACTTTGGAATAGCTCCCAATCATATATTCTTGCAAATAATGGCATGGATTTATAAGGATTGAGGGATTGGATAGACAATGCCGTTATATCGGAAGAGTTTAGGTGTGTAGGTAGTAAGCTAGTCGGGATATTTACCAAGACACCAACGAGTAAATGCAATGTGAATAACGTATCTATCGATAATATTACCTTTGGAGGTTCATACTTGTCTCCATTTTTGAAAGGTTGAGTTATAGTTATAATTGACTGAATTTCATTGGCAAGGTTCACTTGGTAGAACGTGAATAGTAAACTTTTAAGCACATGATAGTTACCACTGGACGAAGGGTGAACAACCAATCCAGTGTAAATTGATTTCAATATTTCCGTTAAAAGTAGGAGTGACTCTTTTATAACTGGTAATTTCACTGATTCACCCAGTTGAATTTGTTGTAGAGTAGTTTTTAAGTACCATTTTACTTTAGTTATTAAGTCAACCAACGACAAAACATCCAATCCCCCGGAAAACAAACTAACACTCAAATCAACACGTGTTGTCAAGCCAAACAGCGTGTTTGTCCCCTTTAGCTTTTCATTTGTGTTTATAATGTTTTTGAACCAAAGGTGGAAAATTCGAAGGATATTAATTATCAAATCAGCCTTTACTTCAGGGTTCAAATTGTCAAATTCAGACTCATGCTTGCCAATAGGTGTTGTTGTTGCAGAGCGAGATGATTGTTCTTCCGTTAACTGACTGGTGCTTGTCTGACCATGCAAACTAGTAAGGTCATCGCCATCATTAAATTCCAACACTTGCCGACTTGAGTTCTTCAGCAGTTTCCCACTTAATTCAGTTATATCATCCCCATCAATATCAAGTAAACTAGATCTTCGAAATATACTATCAACAGACACGCTCTGATCAAGAGGCTGCAGCAGCTGCACCAGGGACAGAAGTTCTAGTTCCACCTCAACGCCCACCTGTTCCTGATCAATATACCCAATGGCATCAGCATAAACTGCCAACCCAGTTTGGAAAATGTGTTGTAAAACAGACAACTTTCGTCCTGAAATAGTGGAAGAAACTTCATCCAGTTCTATTATGGACCCAAACGCTTCAAGTAAGACATTCTTGTTAATAGGGGTGGTGAATAAGGAACGATAAAAGGTTTCATCATTGTCACGATTGAAAATATCCGAGTACAACCGCTCCTGATACCTTTGATTCATGTTGCTGTTTTATTTTTAGGGTTGATTGACTGTTTGCTATTTCACCCTGTAAACTAACCCACACCCCCCTAACCTCCCTGATTGTGTTAATTTAGCAACAATCAGCCTCAAAAGATAACCTGTAAAAATGTCAACATGCATTCTTAAGTTTACATGTTTTTACACAATTACAGGTTGTCGCGTGTGGGCTTTGTGCCTTAAATATTTACAACCAAAAAAGATAGTCGATTTTGGCAACACGTAACATCAGCCAACGATTCTACAGGGATCGATAGACCTAATATCATATTTGGCAAGTAATACAACCTGATACTAAACTCACCAAGAACACATATATTTATTTATTAAAGCGTCAGTATGTTTTCGCGAAATTCTCCACCTAGTCATGTGGAAGAATATGAAATGGTAGATCAGCAAGAGTGGCTGGAACCAGAACGACTACCAGATCTTGAAGAATCCACTTCTGGACAAACACCTCTGGTTGATTCACGAGGATCCACTGATTCAGAATCATCTGTATTATTTGAAGATATTGAGAATTATTCCGCAAGACAGGGGAAAGATATTGATGACTTCAATATGAGCCCGACGTTTCAGAACACGTTTATCAGATATAAGAAGGAAGGGGTAAATGCAAAGGTATGCTCTGCTATAACAGCTTTTTTTGTACTTTTATGGGTTGGTGGAATTATTGCATATTCCCAATTATCACCTTCGCAATTGGCATCTAAATTAACTTGGCAAACTGATGTTAGTGTAAGTGGGTCAAATATTACATTAAATAAATATGATGCAAGTTTCAGAAACTTAACCTTACAATCATACTGGAAGGGACATTATGCTACATTTCAAAAGAAGGTCGATTGGCTTTCTCCTCAGCAATACCCTAAAGAAGGAGGTACAAGTGGTGGTGGATTCTACTTAACCAACAAAGGCAACGAAATAATAATCAACCAAATCAACACCAAATATGAAAAGGTTTTCTTGTCTAGTATTCAATTCGCATACAGCAATAATTTCTTCTATGTCAAGGATTATATACTAAACCCAGCCAAAGCAATCGATGACAAGAATGCCGTACAAATTGTGAAAACTGACGTGCTTGAACAGTGGCGAAAACTGTCATTCGCATTATATTGGGTATATAACCCAATCACAGGGGCATTTACTCCAATTCAACCACCGCCTTCCAGCAAGCGCAATCTTGAAAAACAAGAAATACTCGAGAAACTACATTTTGCAGAATTTTCACCTAATGGGAATTATATATTGTTTGGCCACAATCACGATTTATTCATTTATCAAGTGTCAAATGAACAAATCACACAAATAACTCACGATGGATCTAAGAATATATTCAATGGTAAACCAGATTGGGTATATGAAGAAGAAGTCCAGCTGAAGTTGTATTGGTGGTCACCTAATGAAAACAATTTAATATTTGCCAAACTAAATGATACCAATGTTGATGAAGTCGAATTGGATTATTATATTAAACCAAGTGATGAAATCGGAGCTCAATATGATCAGCTGGATCAGAAGAGTGTCGAAGGTGTGAATCAGTACCCCATACATACAGCCTTCAAGTATCCTAAACCAGGTACTCCAAATCCAATAGTTACTCTCTTCAATTATCATGTTAGTGAAAAGAAGTTAGATAAATTAGAAGATAAAGATTCGTCGTTGGGTGAGGAATATATCATTTATGATGCTACATGGATCGATGATACCAATTTTTTGATCAAAAACACAGATAGAACTAGTAGGGTACTTGCAAGAAAATTGTATCAACCAGGATCAGAGATTAAAGTAATTAATATGCAAAATGCGACAGCTGAATATAATGGATGGATAGAGAAGCAATTTCCAATTACCGTTATTCGTAACAAGGATTCACCCGAAAACAAATATATCGACGTTATTGTGCAAAATGGAAGAAACAGATTAGCTTTGTTTGATAATGCATCATCATCTTCACCAAAGATATTGACTGATGGAGAATTTGATGTTATATCAAAAGCGGTGTTTGACCCGGTTGAAAATTTCATTTACTTTTTAACTAACACGAGAAGTTCAATGGATTCTCATTTAATGGGAATAGACATGAACGATAGCAAGATGACTCCAATTACCAATATCGAAGAAGATGGATTTTATGAAGCACACTTTTCACCTGATGGGCAATTTTTAAATTTGTTTTATAGTGGACCTGAACAACCATGGCAGAAACTTTTCAATATGGCCGACATCCATGAAAGTGAGAATAAGAAGGAAATAATTGTAAAGGCAAAAGCGATAAACTATTATGATGTCACAAAGACGAATTTAAATAATGTGAATATTCCTACAGTGGTATTCAAGGAGATCAGGATCGATAAGGACAAGGATGGTAATCCAATCAAACTTAATGTTAAGGAAATCTTGCCACCAAATTTCAATACTCAACGTAAATATCCATTGTTTGTTCATGTGTATGGAGGACCTGGAAGTCAAAATGTTCAGAAACAATTCGATATTGGATTTTTGAATATTATAAGTGCGAAATTGGATGCAATTGTATTAGTGATTGATCCAAGAGGGACTGGTGGCAAAGGATGGAAATTTGCTTCGTATGCTACCAACAATATTGGATATTGGGAACCAAGAGATATAACTACATTAACCTCGGAATATATTGCCGTGAACAAGAAGTTTATTGATAAGGACAAGGTAGCGCTTTGGGGATGGTCATATGGTGGATTCACCACGTTGAAATGTTTAGAGTATGATCATGGAGAAACGTTCAAGTTTGGTATGGCAGTTGCACCAGTTACAAACTGGTTGTTCTATGACTCGATATATACTGAACGATACATGAACAAACCAGATCAGAACCCAAACTACGAGAAACACGCCCAAATCAAAGATTTTAACCAATTCAAATCACCAAAACGATTCCTTATAGTTCATGGAACCAGTGATGACAATGTCCACATACAGAATCTGATGTGGTTTATAGATAGACTTACGTATAACAAAGTGGAGAATTTTGACGTGCAGATATTTCCAGATAGTGCTCATGATATCCTGTATGATAATGCTGCACTGGTGGTTTATGATCGTTTGTTTAATTGGGTTAGAGATGCATTTATGGGGAAATTTGATTAATAGAGAGACAATGTATAGAAATTTGGTTACACAAAAATACAAATTTTTTTTTACCTGCGCGAGCGAGCTCAGCTCAGCTCATCGAAGGTTGAGATTTTTTTTCAGTAAAGTTTGAAAGTTTATGTTAGGTGTAAAAGTATAGATATCGACCATGGCTAAAGTATCTAAACAAACCAAGAAGTTTCAGAATAAACACTTGAAACACACTATTGAACAAAGAAAGAAGGTTCAATCACACAGCAAGAAGATTGCCTTACGGAAAAAGGGTAAATCAACCAGTGAGGAAGCTTCTGAACCGAAACGTAAAGATGGGAAGGCCAAAGAAGTGTTTGAAGACATGTCCGTAGATGACTTCTTTGCTGGTGGATTCGAAGTTCCAAAGGAAAAGAAAACCAAGAAGAAGAAGGTGGAGGAATCCGACGATGAAGAATCTTCTGAAGAAGAAGAAGACGAAGAAGTTATGAAGGAAAACTTGAAAAACTTGGAAGAGCAAGATCCTGAATTTTATAAATATTTAAAGGAAAACGACAACGAGTTGTTAGATTTTGAAGGTGTCAACCCGTTAGATGCCATGGATGAGGATGAAAGTGAAGAAGAAGACGAAGAAGAAGAAGAAGTCAAGGAAAAAACAAAGAAGAAGGCAGACACTGCTACTGCTCCAGGAAAGGTTGAAATAACTCTCGAATTAGTCAAGAAATGGGAGCAACAATTAGAAAAGCCATCTCCAAAGCTTCTTAGAAATATTACTATCGCTTTCAAAGCAGCTGTCAACATCAACAACTCCGACGAAGAAGATTACAAGTACTCAGTCACTGATCCAAATGCATTTTCTGAATTGATGTTCGTTGTTCTTAAAAAGGTTCCAGTTGCCATTCAAAAATTGGTCAAATACAAGACCAACAGTCAAGGTGTTAGAACTCTTCCACAAAAGAATCAAAATGTTACTCAAATCTCCTCCATTTTGAAATCCCATGCTGGTTCTTTCATCACTTTGTTGAAGGATATCACTAATACTGAAATTGCTGCTTTGGTTTTATCATCCATTTATGAATTGATTCCATATTACTTGTCATACAGAAGATTATTAAAGGAAATACTCAGTTCTGTTGTCGATGTATGGTCAACCACACCAGATATCCAAACCCAAATTGCCACATTCGCGTTCTTGAACAATGTTGCCAAGGAATATCCTAAATCTGTGTTGGAAAACATTTTGAAATTGTCATATTCTGGTATGTTGCAAAACTGCAGAAAGACCAATATTCACAGTATGTCCCAAATCAACTTCTGCAAGAATTCTGCTAGTGAATTATACGGAATTGATGAAACCTTGAGTTATCAAGTTGGATTTGAATATATCAGACAGTTGGCCATTCACTTGAGAAACAGTATCAATGCCACTTCCAATGCTAAGGAGGGTTACAAGACCATTTACAACTGGCAATACTGTCACTCATTAGATTTCTGGTCAAGAGTGTTGTCGCAACATTGTAATCCTGAAATTGAACTTCAAAACCATAAATCTAAGGAATCTCCTTTGAGACAATTGATCTACCCCTTGGTTCAAGTCACTTTAGGTGCTATCAGGTTGATTCCAACTGCCCAATTCTTCCCATTGAGATTCTATTTGATTAGATCTTTGTTGAGATTATCACAATCTACCGGGGTTTACATTCCTATTTTCCCATTGATTTCTGAAATTTTGACTTCCACTGCCATGACTAAAGCTCCTAAGGGTTCTAGTTTACAAGCATTTGACTTTGACCACAATATTAAAGCCAACCAAGCATACTTGGGTACTAGAGTGTTCCAAGATGGGTTATGTGAGCAATTTATTGAATTAACCAGTGAATTTTTTGGGTTGTATGCTAAATCCATTGCTTTCCCAGAATTGGTCACTCCCGCTATCTTGTCATTGAGAAGATTCACCAAGAAGTCCAAGAATATTAGATTCAATAAACAATTGCATCAATTGGTGGAAAAGTTGAACGCCAATGCTACTTTCATAACTGGTAAAAGATCCAATGTTGAATACGGGCCATCTAACAAGACCGAAGTGCAATTGTTCTTGAATGATTTTGATTGGGAAAAGACCCCATTAGGGCAATATGTGATTGTCCAAAGACAAACCAAGGATGAAAAGATGAGAATATTGAAGGAAGCCTTGGAAGAAGAAGAAAAAGCCAAGGCTGAACAAAAGAAGAAGGATGAACAAGACGATGATATAGAAATTGATGTAGATTCTGAAGAAGAAGATTCGGAAGAAGAAGAAGAAGAGTAAGTAAAATAAATATTTTATTAATAATACAAAATTAGTTTGGATCAATGGGGATGAAGTTTCCCACTATACAACTGGGAATATTATACCGATCTCTTCGGATAGTGAAACTAAAACAACAACTTTTCCTCTTTATACCGTCTTTCGTTCTTAAATTACAACTGGTCAACACCGCTTTTTGTCCCTTGTCAAAAGCAATAGCACCGTACTTCTCCCAGAAATTAACTGCACTTTCTTCACTCATTAACTCGTAAATCGCCAACTTACCATCCTTTAAATCATCCACGGTGACCCCGACAAGTGAAGCAAACTCCTTGTTACCACGATAAATCTCACCGGTACGTCTCCATAAACAAGCAGGGATAGCCATGGATGTAAACACTCTATCATAATCAAGCAACATTCTTTCAAAACTTTCTTCAACAAGAACCAAATCAACATCCTTTAATGTCCGTGCAATGGCTCTGAATGCGGGACGGAAAATCGACAACGGTTTAAGAATACGTTGTCGACTAGTGATATTCATATAATTGTCCATATAACTTTGTAATCGAGCGTACCCTTTTGCATAATTATATGGTTGTAATAACCCAGCTTCTAACTTAGCCTTGATGACTTGTTTCAATCTTTCTTCAGGGGAGATTTCCGTGGTAGGATCGGCAGCAGTAAGGAAAAATTTGTCTCTTGCTGAATCGGAAATTACAGGTTGATGGGATTCTTGGTTAAAGTTTTGCTGTGATTGTTGTTGTGACTGTTGTTGTGGTTGCTGAGTAGGTTGAGATGGTTGTGTTGGTTGTGTTTGTTGTCTTTGTTGCGCTGGCAACTGTTGGGGTTGTTGCGGTTGTGGCTGTGATTGTTGTTGCAAAATTTCAGGTTGTCCAAACGTGGCAGGGAACAAATTGGCATTAGGAGACATGGCAAATATGCTCAGTAAATTAGTAGTACTGTTAGTCTTGCCATCACCAGGCGGGAATTGCTGTTGTGGTTGCACTTGATCGACACCAAAGTTTAACATAGCATTGGGGTCATCGGTGAGGGCACCGTGTACCAACTCAGGATCATCAATCATGGACAAAAAGTCGTTCAACGAACTGAATTCACTGCCGGCATGTTCCGAGTAGAAGAAAGGTTCTTGGTTATAAGGTAATGTTTGAGATAGCACTGATTTCTGCAAGGATTTAGGTTGAGGACGATAATGGGGTAGCGGAAGTTGTTGGGGCTGTGTCTCTTGCACAGGGATGTTCTGGTTCCTTATGTCCAGTTGAATAGACATTGTTGGGGCAGGAGGCACAGCCTGCAAAGGAACACTTGACCCTTCACTCTTGGTTTTCCTCAACGTGGCAGCTTTCTTGCGTTGTCTCATATTTGAGGGTTCGTCGTAGCATAGATGGCCAATGCCACGCTTAATACATCGTTGACAGGGTCTAGATTCGTCGCAAATCATGTGGGACCGACGACAATAAACACAGGCGATTTCCACTTTCTTTTTCCTTCGTCTGGGTTTCTGTTTGGTGGTTTCGCTATCTGAAGGTGTAGATTCATCCACTTGAGATTGGGAATCACTTCCTTCCTTTGGAGGAGTGCCGAAATTGTCGGTGTTTGTTGATCCCGGCGACCCAGACATTGCTGTTGCAGGAGATTCTGTTTTCACCATGGTTGTTTATTTTTTTTTTTTAATGTGTGTATCTTCCTGGACGAACAGGGGATATTATCGATGACGTCTAGAACTCTTCGGCTGCTATACCCGAAGCGACTGAGTGTTTCTGTAAACTTCTTCCGAAAGGAACTACGTTGGTCTCGAAATCCACACAGGAAAAACTTTTGTTGGAAAACGTACTAAACTAAAGCCCGAAAAAATAATCCACCTTAACTATGTGGCATCTTATGGCACACCCATTAATAATATGATCACGTGATAATTTGTGGAGATGTTCACCCGGAAATTCCCGGAGACCCCTCTGTCACTAGATCGGGATTAGCATTCTTACGGTAGCTACTCACTACACGAGGTATTGAGCATATTTAAAACGGGCTATTATTAGACGATTCGATGAACAGCTAGCTTACAAGGCGTAGTGTATCGTCTATGTGTACGTTTGCTATCAAAGTGAAATTAACATTGACGCCTCAAAAAAAAAACAATGACATAAATTACCAAATTAACTAATTAACAAATTGTACATATCCATTCAAACTATAAAACACCATATGTAAAAATAAATAAATAAATTAAAACAAAAAAAAACACATACCCAAAATGTAACAAAATAGAAAAAGAGAATTGAAAAGATCGTATGTGGTGAAGCTTAAAGCGTATTTCTATCGACATCTCGTGTAGAACCTTCGATCGGAGCAACGAATTCGTCAGAATCTATACTGACGCTTAGATCCGCCTCATCACTTGGTGCAGCTGTGGACAATCGGCTTAATATCTGCAGTGGTCGAGAAATCAAATATGACCTTGGAGATCTGATAGAACTGGGCCTGCTTGAACCTTCAGCTGGAGGTACCTTGAGATGGTCAGGTGTGTATGGTCTAACCTCAGGAAGTTGTTGATGCGCCGTAAAGAATGTTTCTGAATCAGCAGTCAGGGTCTTTGGTTTTGATTCTTGTGTCGAGTCCCCTGATTCTGATGACGAAAACCTCTCTACTGGTTCATTACTAGTGTTTAGTATTAAACCACTTCTTGGCGATGACGCAGCCATATAGAAATCTTCTTCGTCTCCTTCACTAGTTATACTCTCCTGTTGTGATGGTGAAGCATCAAATCCAGCTTCTAAATCCATACTTCCATAATACTCTTGATCATCCGCAAGTAAATATGCATTATTTGGTTTATGCAAGGTGGAATTACACAAGGGACAACTTCGTTTGAAATTTATAAGCCAGTTGGATAGGCACTTTTCATGAAAGAAATGCTTACATTCTAGAACCAACACTTTTGATTTTAAAGGAACGTACTTGTCCAAGCAGATTGAACACTTGTAAGCAGGAAAGAAATCGTCAGGGGCAGTTATGACATGGAGTGAGTCCTTGGATGCTCGTACATCAACACCTCCCACTATTATCCTGGAAGAAGCACCTTGAATTGAGCCCTTGGGTGAATCAAATAGTTCCATGGCTTCACTGTCTTTAGGAACCATGTTTGTTTGCGACGTAGTTGTTAAATACTTTTGGAAAAACTGACTGGCAATTAAATGATCAATATTGTAAATGTAAATTGGTAGTTGCTTGACCATATTCTTATTTTGAATATTAACTTGACGTTTTCTGATTCTCTGTCCACATATAATTATGCAATAGAAAATCACAATTAGCAATGGTGGCGACAAAACCATCGATAATAGTATGCTTAACCAACTTCCAATATACGCAGTATCTATATCAATTTCCAAACCCAACTTTTCAATCGCTTTCAAAGTGTGGTAATCCTCATTAGTTATAAACAAGATTGGAATGCGCAACGAACCATCCTGGTTGAAATCACTAGAAAACATGGTGATTAGTCCTCTGTATGGCTCATCATTGGCGATGATTATGCTTTTTGGATTTAAGTTGGATTCGAGCAAATTGGAAACCTTATCGACAAATGTACACTCTCCGCGAAGGACAATGAGAGTTTTATTCTTGTATTCCTTTAAGTCACGCCCTTTCAATTTGGAACAAGCATTTTCACGCAACACCTTATACTTGCTTGACATTCGATAGTTGAGAATGGGACTGAATGAAGCATATCGTGCAATAAAGTCATGGGTGGTGATATTGTCGCTCGGATCGTCCTCAGGCAAACTTGCATTGAACGAAACCACCGCATCGATAGGGAAAAACGAGTTGACAACGTTGTTCAAGGGATAATCGATATCCAGATTAAGCACCTGCGAGTCTTGGCCCACTTCATTGTGTAGTTTTATTCTTCTTCGAGGATGAAACCCATCGGCAAAGTATTGCTCTCTAAGCTCCTTGATGGAGTTCTTGGTGAGGAACACGGCATCCTCGAAATCGAGATGGGACTTGTTCTTCAGGTTGATGAATATGAATGCTATTAGTACAAGGGAACAGAAGATCAATATTGTGGGTCGGAAAATTGTGGTTAAGCCCAGTGGTTGCTGTTGTCTAGGTCTGGAACCAACTAATAGTGGCAGCGTAGGAGACGATGACAGCGGGGACGACATCCTACTTGGAATGAATCTAATGAATTATTAATCTGAATAGCAAAAAACAAGACAACTTTTCGAAATAGCACCACAACTAGCTTAGGTTTATGGGCTGACACTTTAAAGCAACAAGAAGCAAAAGCCAGAAACAAGAATCAAGTGACACAAAAAATTGGGGGAGTAAAAAAAAACTTTAGGATGACTTTTTAGGAGGCACACGACTTTTACAAAAAAAGTTTATGTTGCAATTTTGCATTTTGCAACCAATCAATGTCATGTTTATCTTCAATCTCTATCCACCTACTTGCCATTAATCAGTTTATCTCGGTCAATTCTTTATCTCATTTTCTATATTATACACTCTATACAAGCTAAAACACATCACCCAATCTCAATCTAGGAGCAATGTTCATCGACAACAACTCTTGGAACAACAACTTGGCAGCACATGGAATCGTCATCTTGATGATATTCTCAGAAGATTTACAAGTCGTACACCACGAATTGTAACCCATCAAACCACACTTGTTACAAATATCAACTTCAAATGCATCAGAAGAAATCATCAACCTTTCAAGCAACAACTGCGAAGCACCATAGGCAATAACACAGTCTCTCTCCATCTCCCCCAATCTCAACCCACCGTCTCTAGATCTACCTTCAGTAGGTTGTCTGGTCAACACAGCCCTTGGACCCCTTGCCCTCGCGTGCATCTTGTCCAAAACCATATGCTTCAATTTTTGATAATAGATTGGCCCAAAGAAAATGTACGCTTGCAAACACTCACCAGTGATACCCGAATACAACATATCCTTACCAGAATACGAGAACCCCTTGTCAACTAAAATCTTGGACATGTCCTCTAACTTAGAACCACCGAAACAAGTCCCGTATTCCAACGTACCATTCAACACACCAGCCTTACCAGAAATCAATTCAATCATCTTACCTACCGTCATACGAGATGGGAACCCGTGCGGGTTCATGATAATATCAGGCGAAATACCCATATCGTTGAATGGCAAATCTTCCTGTTGGACAATAATACCACAAACCCCCTTTTGTCCGTGTCTACTAGAGAACTTGTCCCCCAATTCCGGACGTCTGGTTTGTCTTAATAACACCTTGATCAAAGCTTGATCGTTATCACTGACAGACATCATAACTTGATCAACATACGAAGGCTCAGGACCCTTATAGTAAGCGGGAGTTTCTCGATGACTTTCAACATTGGTTGGTTCACTGGCTCCCCCCAAGGCAGACTCCCCAGCATTGGTAGGAACAAACTTGTTGGCATAAATTTGCCCATTTTCAATTCTAGCTCCAACTTCACCCAACCCATCTGGCCCTAATGCTTGATGGGGGAAAATTGGATTACCATGCTCGTCAACTCTCATACCGGAAAGAATATCTTTGGTATGGTTAGGATATCTCTTCAACTGGATCGTGTTCTTACGCACAACCTGACAACGTCCAAACCCACGATCAATACTGGCCTTATTCAAAACCAAAGCATCTTCAATATCGTACCCGGAATACGACATCACCGCCACAGTAGCATTTTGACCTGCCGGCAATTTATCGTAATCAATCAACTCAATAGTCTTGGTCTTGACCATTGGTTGTTGTGGGTAAACCATGAAATACAACAAGGTATCAATTCTTCGGAATTGGTTGTAGGCAATTGCACCAATTGCCTGCTTACCCATCGCACATTGATATGTGTTTCTAGGCGATTGGTTATGGTGAGGGTATGGAATCAACCCGGCAACGGCACCCAATACCGTGAATGGCTCAATTTCCAAATGGGTAGTAGGAACGCTGTTTTCATTGATATTTTCCTCGTACAATGCAATTAAGGAATCATTTTCTTCATTAACATCAAGGTACTCGACCAATCCATGCACCAAGAAATCATCAAATGCCCACTCTCCCTTCTTCAACTTGAGCAAATGTTCCGCAGTCACTTTTGATTTTCCATTCTCAACAATGATTAATGGACGACAGATTCTACCTCCATCAGTGGCAATGTGCACAGCTTGTTGGTGGGTGTTTGTGTGTATGGAAATAAAAGCCGAGACTTTCCCGGTTCTTCTCAACTTACGGAAGTTCTCCACAAACTTACCAGGGAAACGGGTTGTTCCTACAAGGGTACCATTGACATGAATACCAAAGTTTCCTTCATCGTGCAAAGTAGCGGAATCGACCCCCAAAATAGGTTCACAACCCAACATGTAGCAAAGCTTCTTAATTGGCAATTCTTCGTCATCGGTAGTGATATGTGTCATTAATGCTAAATTCTTAACCAACCCACAGGCTTCCCCTTCTGGGGTATCTGAAGTACACAACATCCCAAACTGAGAAGGCTGCAATGCTCTTGGACCAGAAACCTTTCTCGATTTTTCAAACTGCGACGAAATACGAGTCATCATACCCAAGGCGGAAATATACGACAATCGTGACAAGACATGAGTGACACCGGCTCTTTCCATCTTGAATCTCTTTAACGACCAGTTACCGGTAGATATAGCTCTATTTAAACCCATGGTGATATTGTTGGAGTGGATATTGATCGAAAGTAATGCATCAAATTCAGAAGTTCTGCTGGGTTTCTTCAACACTTTGTCAATGTTGGCTTTAAAGTCGGAATTAAACTTTTTGAACAAATCTTCAAATAATAATGACATCAACTGACCAGCCAATTCCAATCTCTTGTTACCAACATAATCTCTATCATCAACCATGGTTGGATTGTGCATGGTCATGATAACACGTCTGGCCATGGTAGCGATATAAAGGGCCTTTTCTTTAAATTGCAAATCAGACACGGTTAAATGGGCAATAATAGTGGTGGCAATAGCTTCAATACCTTCTTGCAATTGTGATAATTTAGGTGCGCCTGCTCTTCTAATAGTCTTGACTCTCTTACCGACATAATTCAAAGCCTGTTGTTGGGTGAACACTTCCAATCTGGCCGCTTCTTCAAAATTCACCACGAATAAATCTTGATAGTTTGGATCAGATCCACAAACCAATTGTAAAATTTCCAAATCGGAAGTGATACCGGCAGCCTTCAAGATAATGACAATAGGGATATCTTCACTGATGGAGTTATGCTTCAAGTAAATCTTGTCGTTCTTGGTGATGACATACGTCTTGGATTTACGCTCGTGAGTAGAAGAAGTGACGGATGCTTGCACTATCCCTTTCTTTTCATCAGCCTCGACAATAATTCTATTCTTGGACAATTGCTCCTGAACTAAAATGACCTTTTCAGTACCATTAACAATGAAATACCCACCTGGGTCCAAGGGACACTCATCATAACGGGCCATGGTGTTATCATCAGCTCCGTCCAAAATACACTTGTTTGATCTCAACATAATTGGCATTCTTCCAATTTCCAAATCAGTATGCACGATGATCTTACGGCCACGGGTATACTCCACATCCACAAAAATTGGGGCTGAATAAGTCAAATCTCGTAAACGACATTGATGTGGTGGCATAAGCACGAGCTTGTCGTTAGGAGTTTTCGATCTGTGGCCAACTCTAATATCCAAATACTTTAAATAAAACTCGGGATCCACATCAGACAAGACGAGTTCGTTAGCCTTGATGATCTTTTTCAAGTCCGTGTCCACGAAATAGTTGAATGAGTCCAAATGTTGTTTGACTAACCCCTTGACTTTCAAGAACGCAGGAAGTAAGTTCCATTTGTCTTCCGCGGTGTTGATCTCGTCAGTGAGTTTCTTTCCCTTGTACTCTGGTTGGAAAAGTTCCTGGAATGCTTCATCTGACTCAGCAGCAACTCTAGAAGCCTTTCTCTTAGGTGGCATGATAGAAGTGGTGAGTTACTGTAGAAGATGCTGTGTTATTACTAATGTTTTCTCTTCTCTTCGCTAAGGAAATTTTTGGGCTGCCAAAATTTTCGATGGAGTCTCGTGACTTTGGTCATGTGACTTTGGCGGTGTTTTTTTTGGTCTTCAAAAATTTAAAGACAGGCAAGTTTTACAACCAAAACCAAGTATCACCAGTAAGCCATGTCATCAAGCAACCTTTTCAAGGCAACAGTCAATGAATACTTGGAAGGTCTTCCTAAGACTGTGCAGTCTAAACTATATGAAGCTCCAGCAACTTGTCTTTCGATCTATCGATTGCTCTCTCCCATGGCAAAATTCTTCATCATGTCCATGATCTTCAATGAGAAACCGGTTGCATTGAGAGACTTGGATAAGTGGTGCATGCCCCTGGCCCGGAAGCTCGAATACGAAGCATTGAAACAATTGGAGTCGTTGCATTTGATTGAGTACGACAGCAAGGCTTCTCATATACGATTGCATTCTACATTTAGACAGAACTTTAGAGACTGTCTCACGGGATCACAAGACCCCACTGCATTTGGAAGTATCAGCACCACCGTGGATAAGCACCAGGTTGATGTCGCATTTCTTGACTCGTTTGCCTCCTCAAAGTGGGAAACTATCTTGCATTTCATGGTGGGGACGGAATCCACTGCCACGCCGTCAAATTCAGTGTTGTCGTTATTGAGACTAGGCGGGTTAATGGAGGGCCCAGGACGAGGTGCCAGTAATTTGAAAATTACAAACACGGGATTTCAATTTCTTTTACAGGATGTCAATGCCCAGATCTGGACGTTGTTGTTACAATATTTGAATTTGACCCAGGAGTTAAACATGGACCCAGTTGACGTGTTGAATTTCATATTTGTCCTTGGTTCGCTAGAGTTAGGAAAGAGTTATGCTGTGTCCAGTTTAAGTGAAACTCAAGTTAGTATGTTGGCAGATTTGAAAGATTACGGATTAGTATACCGACGCACAGACACATCCAGTAGATTTTATCCTACAAGATTAGCCACCACATTAACCTCGGATTCATCTGCGCTCAAAACACCAGCCATGGCGGTTGAACAAGCTCTTGACTCAGTCGAAGGCGGTACTGACAATGAAGTACTGCAAACAGCACCACCAGGAAACATACAGGGAACGGTTATCATCGAGACCAACTTCAAATTATATGCATACACAAATTCACCCCTTGAAATCGCCATTCTTAATCTATTTGTTCATTTACGTACGAGATTCGCCAATATGGTTTGTGGCCAAATCACTCGGGAATCCATTCGTAACGCATTATACAACGGTATAACGGCTGATCAAATCATTCGATTCTTGGAAACTCATGCCCATCCTCAAATGAAAGTGCTAGCAAAGGAAAAGTTAGATAAGAAGATTGAGTTTGATACCAGTCACAATATCAACACTGCCGGTGGTGCACCACAAAGTCAGGCTCTCAGAGCGGATGGATCAGTAGCACAGCACAAATTGGAAATCTTGCCTCCTAACGTCGTGGATCAGATTAAGTTGTGGCAATTAGAATTGGACAGAATACAGACATTTGACGGGTATTTGTTCAAGGATTTCCCTAACCAACAAGAATTTGACAAGTTGTCAAGTTATGCTTCCGAATTGGGGGTGCTTATTTGGTCGGATAAGATCAAGAGGAAGTTCTTCGTGACCAAAGATGGGATGTCACAGGTGGCAGATTTCGCCAATAGAAAGTTAAAGTCGCGTGGACAATAAGACTATGTACAATTTTTTATATATACAAATAATACAGGCTAGATACATGGGGTATGGGCTTTTCTTATCCCGAACACGATTGACAACTTCCAGTCTCGACAATATCACAAACAAGCGGGGTTGAATCATAAATATCCGTGGGGTCTTCCCGGGATTGGGAATCGGGAGTCACATATGCTTCTCGTTTTCTTTTGAGCAGAACATGATCAATTTCCAAATACTTCTTTCGCTTAAGTGTGCTTGGGCTTACTTCAACGTTGTCTACCTTGCTGGCTTCTTCTGCATCAACCGTAAATTGAATAGCTCGTGTTGCAGCTTGAGTTCTTAAATAATACATCCCTGTTTTCAACCCCTTTTCCCAAGCATAGAAATGACAACTGGTTAATTTTCCAAACGTGGGTTGTTTTAAATAGATGTTCATACTTTGCAGCTGATCAACAAATTTCCCACGGTCAGCAGCCATATCAATTATGACTCGTTGACTTATCTCCCAAACTGTCTTATACAAGTCCTTGATTTCCTGTGGAATACTGGCAATGTTCTGAATTGACCCATTCTCCATAATGATCTTGTTTCTCATGCTGGAATTCCAAATTCCCAAATCAATCAAATCCTTAATCAAGTACTTGTTAACGACTTGGAATTCGCCTGAGAGTACCCGACGAGTGTATATGTTTGAAGTGTATGGTTCAAAACACTCATTGAACCCAAGGATTTGCGATGTGGATGCAGTAGGCATGGGCCCAACAAGGAGGGAGTTTCTCAATCCGAAATTTTTGATATTTTCCTTTAATGTGTCCCAGTCATCATACAATGGTGATGGTTTATGGTTCCACAAGTCAAATTGGAGAAGACCCTGTGATGCAGGAGAGCCTTCGAATGATTCATAGGGACCTTCTTGGAATGCAAGTTCAGTAGATTGTTCAATTGCGGCGTGATATATAGTTTCGAAAATTTGCATGTTTAAGTGCTTGGCTTGAGGCGAATCAAATGGAAGTCGTAACTCGAGGAACAAGTCAGCAAGACCCTGTACTCCAATGGCTATTGGTCTATGTTTCTTGTTAGAGAGTTCGGCTGACGGTACTGGATATCTAGTAACATCAATAACCTTGTTTAGATTCTTAACTAGCACCTTGGCAACTTTGTGTAGTTTAACAAAATCAAATTCCAATACTTCTTCGCCAGCACGGTTCTCGGCTGTCTTCAAGTATGAAGGCAATGCTAATGAGCCGATATTACAAACTGCAGTTTCTTCAGGCGAGGAATATTGAATGATTTCACAACAAAGATTTGAACATTTGATGGTCCCCAAATTCTTTTGGTTAGATTTGGAATTACAAGCATCTTTATAGAGCATATATGGCACCCCGGTTTCCGTTTGCGATTCCAATATAGCCAACCATAACTTGTGCGCCTTGATTGTAGAAATTGCCAACCCTTCACGTTCGTACTTTTCATACAATTCCACAAACTCATCCCCATATACATCACTTAATCCAGGTGCTTCGTCGGGAGAAAATAATGACCATTCCTTGTCTTCTTTGACTCGTTTCATAAATAAGTCAGGAACCCACAATCCATAAAACAAGTCTCGTGTTCTTTGTTCTTCATTACCATGATTCTTTCTCATGTCAAGTATATCGAAAATATCAGCATGCCATGGCTCAATATACATTGCAAATGCACCTGGCCGTTTCCCGCCTCCTTGGTCAACATATCTTGCAGTATTATTGAATACCCTTAACATTGGAACCAACCCGTTGGAAATCCCACTTGTGCTTGCTATAAATGAACCGTTGGCTCTGACGTCGTGCATGTGTATACCTATCCCGCCTGAAGCTTTGGATATGAGTGCTGCTTGGTGTAGAGTCTTGTAGATTCCATCGATGGAGTCTTCTTTGACGGCAAGGAGGAAACAAGACGACAAGTAATTGAACTCGGTGCCGGAGTTGTATAATGTGGGGGAAGCATGAATGAGGTACTTTTGCGACATCAAGTCATATGTCTCCACTACAGATTCAAGATCATCAAAGTGAATTCCAATGGCAACACGCAAGAACAAGTATTGTGGAGTTTCGGCGATTTGATTATTCATCTGGAGTAAATATGAATTCTCTAATGTCTTGATTCCAAAATATGTCAATTCGTTGTCTCGCGATTTATCAATCACTTCATCAAAGAACGCTGCATGCTTCATCACAACATCACAATATTTCTCAGATAACATAGAGTACGGTCTGTTTTTAACTCGAGGATGACGGTATGCTTGGAGTCGTTTGACATTTTCACTGAATGTGTATGGAACAATGCTATCAAATTTCTTGATCTCGATCCTACCGGCAAGGATAGCATAATCTGGATGATATACTATCCTACTGGCCAATGCCTCCGCCACGAACTCATATAATTTTTCAATTTCAATTCGATCAGGCAACCCTCGGGCAATATCGGACACGACAGCTTCTAATTCTAAATGATCAGTATCCAAATTAAAACATAGATTTTGCAATAGTTCAAGAAGCTTATCTCTATCAAATTCCTTCTCAACCAAACCACCCTCCTCGATCTGGGGTGTTATTATGATCGTGCTTGGCATGAGTGGCAAAACTGGACAATGGCTCTATAACAACGCTGTGAATGCAGAAATGCCAAGTCTATATAAACAAGATACAAATATGCAGGGTATTTGAATGAATGAATGCAAATGTAAAATCAAACTTTGTCAGCTAATGGCTCTGGTTGGTTGTTAGATATGTCAGATCAGTGTCATGACTTCCCCATCTCAAGTTTTTTTTTCACATCCTCGCGCGCCACCTTTTATTTTTGTTTCGTTATTTGTTTGTTTGTTTTTATTTGTAAGTTTAAACTTCCACTCTTTGTTTCATATAAGGTACTGTTGCTTATTTTCAAAATTGCTCGTGTTACATGTTTCACAAATGGAATTCAATATGAATTTACACCTGTCAAGTAAAAGTGTAGCAGGAATGTGAAACATTCAACGAGCCACCATGCCGTCAAAGGTTATATGTGTAACACAAAATCTCCATAATGCAAACGCCAGAAAAAATATTTCACTGCAGCTCATTACATTTCCGCTTTGGGACAAAGTTGGTCTAAAAACAATTACCCTGGTTTGAAACGAGCTTGTTAATATAGAACTAGAACATTACACACCAACACAAAATCAGTTTGTATGACATATGTATTGGTCTAGATTTGGATAGGTTTGAAAAAGTCTTACCCGAAAACTTGATGATGTCAGGTGATAAACATAACACAAGAAAAAAGGTTATTTCTACATGCTACATAAATTTCCCAAAAAAAACAACAATAGCTATTCTAGAATCACCTAGCTACGCCTAATTAAAGTCATAGAATGATCCAAAGTGATAGTTAGAATATTCAAAAAAATTAACAAGCTCGCACTCAGGATCGAACTAAGGACCAACAGATTTGCAATCTGCTGCGCTACCACTGCGCCATACGAGCAAGTTTTCTGATCGAAAAAATTTCATGAATTTTACACTGTATAAAATTTACCCAGAATATGAAAATCTCTTAAATTTCGGCAGTTCTCAACCTTTATTTGAGTACAAACACATAGCTTAGATGATATATGTAGTGTTTATTCCATTAGGAACCTTGATTAAAAAATTGGGTGATATTCCTGCAATATACTGCGATTTTATAGATTTCTTACTCAATTTTGTTAGCAAATTTTCAAATATCAATATTTAGGTCCATACCTTCAAAATACGCTTGTATTTACTTTTATATGAAGTTTAAATTGGTTTTTATCACTGCTAGTACCACCTCTTTCTATATGCTGATTGTGGAGAACTTTTAAACGGTTTTCGGTATTTCATAAAATTTTGCAAGATTGTTTGAAAAATCATTTCCAGGTGAATTGTCGCAATTGCCTTTTTGAACTTTTTCACCAGTCAACTAAGAGAAGTAACGTCAAAATCGTAATCACAATGGAATTGGAAGAGAACAAAGCCAATATTGTAAATAGTTTCTTTTTTTTTTTTTGCAAATCCAATTTCTCAAAGGTATATCAGTAGCAGTATCATGGATCAGATGACACAAATGATCATCAGGCAATATGCACAACAGAGCCTATTTTGAGAATAGAGTAACAATGCTGTTCTAGATTATTGATGAATATTAATCATGTTTCTAATTGCGTCACTTTCAAATAGGATCGATTAGTAAGATATTACGACTATGACGTGCAAAACTAGGCAGAGCAACAGTCATTTATTGATACATGTAAGGCCAAAACCATTCAGATAGAAACAATCAAAAATGATGTCACCACGGCAAAGATCACGATCATGCAAAGGTATCAACTCGCCCATACAAAAATATGAGCGGAATCAGCAATGGCTTCATTGCTGAAGTCACGTCTCAATCAAAGAACATAGCCAGCAACGGAAGTCATGGTACCAAGTCGCTGCAAGGCGTGAGGTAACCAAGTAAATAAATAATCTTATGCACTTCGGAATAAGACCAGTATGCCGGAATTGCCCGAAGGCAGAGTTATCGCCTTGACATCAAACATAGCCATTGTTGTAGTGGCCCCACTACGGCATCGCCATAAGGCGAACGATGATATATGTGCGCTTGCAGGAGTGAGGAGTCCTCACCAAATAAACATATGACTATTGTTAACCACTATCTCGTTTATTTATTACAATTTTCAATGGTTGCAACTACATTCCAACAATGACGAGGCGTAGCGCGCAATTCCGCGGAAATAAATCAGGCGACTCTTTGCATTAGCCATGCATAAACTGAATATGCTCAATCTAAATCAACACACATCACCAATGCTGTAAGTGTTCTCTCTTTGAGTTGTCATCAGGCTGAAGTTATTCTGGAATTGTCAAGATGCGTGTGGCGGAGTAAGGCTAAATTTCTTTTGGAAGCTTTGTTTGGACGCGCAAAACTTTGAAAAAATAAATTATGCATCAGATCATTCATGCATAATTTCAACTCCAGGTTTTTGTTTTTTCTTTTGCTGCAAATCTTGATTTGTATGACTACAATAAACCCCTATGATTACATCACAGGCGACGTAAGTGTAGAAACCGTTACAAAAGGCTTAGTAAATGCTCAAATATCCTAGAATGGATACTTGTTCCGTATTCAAGCATTTTACTTGATCATGCTATTTACTTGCAGCGGAATTATACACTATTATGACCAATTCCGCCAAGATCTGGGCATAAGATCAGCTCACAATCAATGATGTACTAATAGAGAGTTGCGCTTGTATTTTGACATTGATCTTGGACAACCTTATTATGTTGGTATATACTGCATTCTCTTACGATTTCTTGAGCGTGTGACTTTTATGATCACATTTCTGTTATATTGAATCTAATATGTTTTGCATGATCTCTAGTTATGCAAGACAGCATAGATCGATGCCAATTTAGTGGTGCATTACGAATACAGAAATAATGGCGGAGTAAGTGCCGATAGCACCGTAAACACAGTTTTTCTGATACAATGCTTTTGTCATTGTATTATCCTGAACCTTTTAACAAAGAATTATATACACAATGTGAAGTATTGCACGAGATCTTTACCCATGGAAAAAATCTGGCGCAAACAATGTAGCAACAAGCATTAAATTGTTACCACTTATGACTGCTCATAACCATCCACAAATTGACTGCAAGATCTGAACACACAAACAAAACATCTTAATAATATTCCCATTGTTATCTCGTTTAATCATTCCATAACTCGCAAATCGAGCATCGCCAAGAATAGCACCGATCGGCTGTTTCCATTGTTGAGTTAGATCAATTTTCCCAAACAAGCAAAGCAACAGCCGACTCCAGCTTCCCTTGATGCAAAAAATACAAATGAATGCCGCAAAAAAAAAAAACCAAACTATATTATCAAAGATAAGACGTCAGCTGTTCCAGAACACGCCGTATTTGTGGAAACAACGTCGGAAAAACCGAGACAATGTAAACACAAACCAAAATTTTCTTGGCCAGATGTCTCCGGAACATATTCCTTGGCGCGCGCGGCCTATTGTTCAAGAAAAAAATAGGGTCAGTCACGTGATCGGGTATTATCACCCACTGCGAAAAATTACTGATAAAATATTGACAAGGCATTAGGGGCCTGGGCGGGATTTCCTGTTTAGGTAGAACAGTGCCGCTTCTACTTGGTTGTTCTGTATGTAACTGTAGTGATAAAACCAAGATAATGGTCCGGGCTATTTTTAGGGTTCATTCGTAAACTGTTCCTGCTTTGTGGAGTTGGAGTATATGACATTTAGCAGGTGAAATAATGTGTTGTACACCCCTGCACAATTTCTAAAATCTTGACAGAGGTTTAGTGGAAATAATTTTCGCTAGATGATTTTTTTGCGGCACGGTGGCTAAGTAATTGATAAGTCCGTGCAACTCATCAGTGTAATCAATAAGATAGAAACTAATTACGGCGTCCATGCCATAGCATACCCGAGAAAAGCCTTGATTTTTTTCACCGCGGAATAGAATCCGTATGCATGGAACGTCCAGTCATCCGACAATAGAAGGCTCATAACCTGGACCAAAGAAATATTTTTTAATGTCAAAGTTTCTTTTAGTTGAACAGATCCGTGAAATCTTATTGTGCACAATTCCACGCGGCACGTACAAAACAAAAAAAAATAAAAAAGAATTTAGATTATTTTCCAGTTGCTGAAAATATTTCTGCAGCAGGTGGGGACAAACACTGGGGTTCTTTATTTTTTTTTTTAAGAAGTGATGCAAACATCACGCCTACAAAAATAATTAAGGTCATTCGCTACTCCCTTTGAGCAAATTAGATGAGGCGGTACCTAGCAGGGGATCAGTTACGTTTAGAATATTTTGTGGAGATAGTTACGGCATTGATCTTGGCAACTGCGATTTGCCTATCGATGCGACACACGCCTTAACCGAGGTACTATCAATCTACACACACAAAGTTAAACTGTATTAATTGTAGTATTACACTATAAACCTTAAAACCCAAAAAGACAACTCTATGTACAATATCTAAGTAAAACGATGAAACTTTCTTTGATCAATGATTTCATCAATGATGCGACCAATTTCATTTAAACCAACCTTCATTGGCTTGTCAAAAGTATAGTCGATGCCACACAGCTTGAATATCCTCAAGTCTCTAGCTGAGGTCAATGTAGTTACAGCAATGACACCCCACTTGTCAAATTTGCTATTATATCTCATGTGTTGGGCCAATTCAATCCCATTGACCTTGGGCATCTCTATATCAAGAAACACAACATCAAATGTAGCAGTTTCAAGCATTGGCTTAACCTTGGTGGAATCTTGGACTTGTGTTACTTCAGCACGAGGATAAATCTTTTTAAGGATACGATTCAAAATCTTCAAGTTGATGATATTGTCATCGACAATGAGAAACTTGTATGGGGTGAAGTTTGGAATCACCAAGTCAACCATGGACTTGGATGGAAAGTAGCTTTCTAAAGTAGGCGAAGGGAAGGTATCATATGGAGTCAATGGGGAAAAGTCGGTACGTGGTGTACGCAAGTAATCGTCAAACACTTGTTCTGGAGATTCATCTTCAGATTCCTCACTGTCGTCAGACTTGTCAGAGTGAATATCGATCGACAATCTTGGCTTGATGGTAAAGTAATCTTCAGCGGGCAATGAGTGAATGTGGGTTACTGGAGATGTGGATGGTGATATTGGTGATACCGGCACGTCATTCTTTGCGAATGGAATTTGTTGAAATGGATTATAGTACTCAGCAGCGAACATTATAGCAAGAAACGTAAAAGATTGGAATTTGCAATAATTGTTATGAATGTGTATCTGTGATGAGACAAGTGTTTGGATCAAGTTTGAGGGATCCATGGATATATTTATATCGACAGTTTCAGATTGATTTCATAAAAGTTTCCTTAGATTAAGCTGTAAAAAATATTTTTTTGCCAGGCACAAAACTGAAAAAAAAGAGTTGAGGCGGATTCCGGAATATTGCTTGTCGATGGGATTATTTCCGTTCCCATGGAAACGTTAAAAAATAACAAATAAACAAGTACTAATATTTTTTTAGAGACGTGAAAATAAAAAATATTTCATGCAGTAAGGAACTTTCACTTGCATGGATGTGGGTCATCTTTGTGATCTTGGAATTTCCTTAGTTACAATTAGAGCCAGGGGAAGATGGAATTTCGATCGTTGACTTGACACATTTCTGGTCATAGAGATGAAGTGATGCTGTGGAGCATGAGGATACAGGGTCGTAATCGCGAGTATGCCACATTTTTATAAAAAGAAACATCGATGAATAGTCGAGGTGAAAATTGGGCGAAGGGCATTAGAAAACGCCGAATATGCACTGTTCGGACGCCTACCGTGATTATTCCGAATACCAAACAAATGGGGTTTTTACTAGCGGGATCCCCTGCGGGAAGAAGATAATCAGATGGTAAAAGTATGCAAAACCGTATATTGTCATATAACGGTAATTTAGCAATAAATTTCTCGGCATTGTTTATAGAGAGAGAGAGCTGTATGACCGATGCCCATTGTCTTTGCAACTATATCTTATGATTTTCTTGTCAATGCAACCGCTGTTTCGTCATGCGTTAGCATGCCTGTAGCCACTTATAGCCACATGTATTGTAAATGAAAAGTGCCGTTATTTCTTTTTATTGTGGAGACAGGGTTCCTGTGCAAGCAGAAACATACATCGCAGTCTAATTTAAACCACTATCCACTGTCTACCTTGTGTTTATTTCATGATATTTTTGTCCAGGACACGGATCTATTGTCTTTTTTTTTTTCCTTTACTAAAAATTATTTTAGATAAGAACTAAATACGTATATACAAGAGCAGTTACGCGTGTGTGTGGGAGGGTTATTCGGATATGTGACTATCCTTTTGGGCAATCTCCCCCATTAATCTAATACATTTATCAATATTCTCCCCCTTTGGCGCGCATACAGGGACAATTTTCCACTGTGGCTGCGTCTGTTCAAGGTGGTGCTTCAATTCGAGATAGTTTTTCCCCTCACTGCTCAAGTCAGCTTTGGTTGCAACAATAAGCACTTTCTTATTCTTCATTCGCTTTTCCCCCACTTCATCTACCAATGTTTGTAAATCAGCTACTGGGTTAGCAGACTCGAGTGAGATCACAAACACAAGTCCACCAGAACGTTCTATATGTCTAAGGAAATCAAGTCCCATTCCCTTGTTGTTGGATGCCCCTTTAATAATCCCAGGAATGTCAGCCACGGTAAAGGGATCTTTATCTATCATAGTGAAAATAGTCCCTACAGTAGGCTGCAAAGTAGTGAATTCCCAATGTCCTACCCGTGGTCTTGCTCTCGAGATTGCACGAAGTAATGTCGATTTCCCCGCATTTGGAAGTCCCACTAATCCTAAATCTGCAATTAACTTCAATTCAAAAAGAAAGAAAGATGTAAGTCCCGGGCGGCCAATTTTGCAGAATCTGGGGTTACGCACTTCATGATTAAGGAAGTGCATATTCCCCATTCCTCCACGACCACCTTTGAGCAATAGAACTGGCTTTTTCGTAGGTTTATCACAATCAATACCTAATAATGGAAATTTATCTTCGTCAATTTCAGCGTTAATGATCTCTTCGTCGTATTTCGTCACTTGCTTATTCAAGTTATTAAAGAAGTCACGTTCGAGAAAGTACTCTTGGTCATGTTGACCAAAGATCCACCCTTCACCTGGTGTATACCCCTTTCTAAACATTTGAATATTGTGGAACCCATCACATTTCAATTGGATGTATACATCGTCGACAACATCACCCTCACGTCTTCTCATATACTGTTTCAATTCAACAGGATCAGGAATCCACCGGATTACCGTACCCACGGGGACTTCAATAATGATATCTTCCCCACGCTTCCCATCTAGCTGGTCACCTTTCCCAGGAGTACCATCTCTCGCAATATACGTTTTCTTAATATGGTTCAAACTGGTGGCATTATCAACCACGGACACATACACATTCCCACCTTCACCACCATCACCACCATTTGGTGGGCCCACAGGTTTATTAGTATCTCTCATGAATGAAACACATCCATTACCTCCTTTCCCACTAGTCAATCTAACCATTTTCAAATCGATGAATTTTCGAGAGTGGCCCTCTACACGAGCTGCTCGTTGCGCAAGCTGCATTTGCGACGAAGAATAGAATACATGATGGGTATGATGGGTATTTCCTGAGAAGTAATCGGCGATGGAGACTATACGTTCCGAAAGCACGTCGGGCGTGGCAGGTTGATTGTGTGGAAGGGCGGTGTATTTCACCGAGGTGGTATCATTGGAATGGACACGCGTGGGTAAGTTGCTAGGTGGGGGGTTTGTGTGGATGAGGTACGATGTCCGTGCTTCATCTTGATGCGGTTCTATAAATGATTCATATAATCTGGCAGATCGGGATAACTGGCGTATCCTTCGTATCATTGTGATCTGTTGTCGTACAAGATGTTGCCTGGAAGTTTTTTCAATGCTGCATTTTTTATGCGAGCAAGTTGCAAAATCTGAAAATGAACCAAACAACAAACAATAAATGGAATGTTAAACTAAAATATTGGCAAGCTAACGCTGATTCTTGTTCTCCAGATAATGCCATGTATCCACTTCCAATAACACACGAAGGCTGTTGCAAATGGTATGGGTTCCTGTAATCTGCAACTGTTAATCAGATCACGTGACCAAACTCATCCTCATCGTAGTTAATTTTTTCTCATCTTGTTTTTATATTCCATGACTACTGCTACTACCATTAATCATAAAACCAACACAACATGTCGTTCTCCGATTTGGGTGTAGCCAAATGGCTCAGTGAATCATTAATCGCCATGAAAATCCATCAACCAACCCCTATTCAAACTGCATGTATTCCCGCCATTCTCAAGGGCCATGATTGTATTGGGGGAGCCAAGACTGGGTCCGGTAAGACCATCGCGTTTGCGGCACCCATGCTTACTGACTGGTCGGCTGACCCTCGAGGAATATTTGGGTTGATTCTTACGCCGACCCGAGAATTAGCATTACAAATAGCCGAACAGTTTGCTGCCTTGGGGAGTAATATGAATATTAAAGTCAGTGTTATTGTCGGTGGGGAAGACATAGTTACTCAAGCCCTTGCATTACAACGTAACCCGCATTTTGTGATTGCTACACCTGGTAGGTTGGCTGATCATGTGTTGAACAGTGGTGAAGAAACTGTTGCAGGATTAAAACGGGTCAAGTACTTAGTGTTGGATGAAGCCGATAGATTATTGAGTAATAGTTTTAGCAGCGATTTGGAAAGATGTTTTAAAGTGATTCCACTGAGTGAAAATAGACAGACTTTGCTCTTTACCGCTACTGTCACCGATGCAGTAAGAGCATTAAAGGATGCACCTGCCAAAGAAGGGAAATTGCCTGTATTTATGCATGAAGTGGAAACAGTTGATAAAGTGGCTATCCCCAATTCCCTTTCTATAAAATACGTGTTTGTCCCATCATATGTGAAGGAAGCTTATCTTCATAGTATACTCCTGCTTGAACAATACAAGGACAAAACTGCCGTGATTTTCGTAAACCGCACAATCACGGCTGAGGTTATTTGCCGAACGTTACGTAAACTTGAGTTCCGAGTGGCATCGCTTCATTCCCAAATGAGACAAACGGAAAGAATCAACTCTCTTCATAGATTCAAAGCAGGTGCTGCTCGCATACTTATTGCTACCGATGTTGCTTCCAGAGGGTTGGATATTCCTAGTGTTGAACTTGTGGTGAATTTCGATATCCCTGCTGATCCAGATGATTTCATCCATAGAGTAGGTAGAACAGCCAGAGCTGGTCGTAAAGGTGATGCTGTGTCTATTGTGGGTGAGAAGGATGTGGAAAGAATCCATGCCATTGAAGAGAGAATTGTAAAGACTATGGAGTTATTGGAAGGTGTTAGTGATGATAGAATAATCAAGGAAAGTTTGACTGCTGTATCCACTGCCAAGAGAGAATCCATGATGGAAATGGATAAACAAGGGTTTGGTGAAAAGAAGAGAATTAATAAAAAGAAGAAGGAAGGGAAGTTGCCTAAACTGAGTAAATAGAATAGACATTAGATTATATTACTGTCATCAATCGTATCTGTAATTGGTTCTATAAACAACCTCCCCGCCCATGTTTCTATAAATATGCCATCGTCTCTTTCGCACCGCTATGCATGAATCAAATACTCCTCAATCAACAAAGTTACATTGATTGCTAAAAGCGCGACAATCACCCCAGTGACCGCCACCATACTCCAAAAATTATTAAACCCAAAATTATCAATTTTCCCCTTTGCATATCTCTTGATGGTTACAAAATAATTGACTCCTGAAATCACCAACACAACCAAGGAAAGTCCAAGCAATAAATACGCCAACACTGTAGACAAACCTGATCTGGGCGATGCATGCGGAGTATCTAGTCGGAAATTCAAAAGTATTACCAATGAAGTAAAGAACAATGCTGTTGCAAATCGTATGAATGTGAGACATGTGCGTTCCAGTTGGAGACCATCTCGTGGTTCTGAAGTAGACACCTTCATGATTAAATTGTAGGGAAACTTGTACTGGACTATGCTTGGCAGGGGCAGGAGTGATTCTCGTGTCACTTGACGGGAAATTGTGCTCATTCTACGTGGTGGGAGTGAGGGATCGGCTGCTAATTCCACGGGTGCATACGATTGTATGGTTTCGTTCATTGCTGTGTGGTTGTTGTGGTTGCAAGTTAGGGTTCTGGTGATTTTATTAAAAATTTCTTTTTTTTAGTGGGTTTTTTTTTTTTTTTTGGTTGTCTGGTTTGTTACTCCTCCTCAGGAAATTTTTTTTAGTTAGTCAAAGGGGGGAAGCCGCTGTTTACCAAAGGATCACCACGCTATTCCCATCAAGAGAGACTATAACAAGAGTGAAATACTCATATACGAAAGTTTAATAATACACAGACATATTTACGAAAGAGAATAACTAAATTTCCTAGCTATAAGTACACACACACACTACACATAAACAAACAAACAACAACAACATGAGCAAACAAAGAGCCTGTAAAAATTGTGGTCACACTGCATTTGCTCTAAATAGATACACTGCTGCCCTGGATATTGCCTGTCAGAGATGTGGTACCGTTCTTGAAGAAAACCCCATTGTCTCAGAAGTCCAATTTGGTGAATCATCCAATGGGGCCGCCATAGTGCAAGGGCTGATGATTGGTGCTGATCAAGCCAGGGCTAATTTCGGAGGAAGACAAAACGCCATGGAGTCGCGTGAACAGACTCTACTCAATGCCAAGCGGAAAATTCGGAGAATAGCTGCCAGTTTGCAGATTCCCGATTATATCGCTGAAGCCGCAGGGGAATGGTTTAGACTTGCCCTTACGTTAAACTTTGTTCAGGGAAGAAGATCTAATAATGTACTTGCTACTTGCTTGTATGTGGCATGTCGTAAGGAAAAGACACATCATATGTTGATTGATTTTAGTTCAAGATTACAAATATCAGTGTATTCCTTAGGTGCTACATTTTTGAAGATGGTCAAGGCATTGCACATTACTAGCTTACCCCTTGCTGACCCTTCATTATTCATTCAACATTTTGCGGAAAAGTTGGATTTCAGGGATAAGAACACCAAAGTTGTCAAGGATGCTGTGAAACTAGCCCATAGAATGTCTGCAGATTGGATCCACGAAGGGAGAAGACCAGCTGGTATTGCAGGGGCATGCGTTTTGCTTGCAGCTAGAATGAATAATTTCAGACGTACCCATGCCGAAATCGTGGCCGTGGCCCATGTCGGTGAAGAAACTCTCCAACGAAGATTGAATGAGTTCAAACGTACGCGAGCTGCAGAGTTAACCGTGAAATCATTCCGGGAAAATGAGAAGGAAATTGAAAGCTCAAATCCACCTTCGTATGACAAGAATCGTGCTAAGGAAAAGAAAATTTCTAAAGCATTGGAAACAGATGGATCATTGAAGGATTTCACGGGCTTGACTAAAGAACAAGCACAAAACATTTTGGACAATTTGCCTAAAGAAGAACAAGAAAAACAAATCATTCTTAATACTATTCTTACCGATATGTCCTTGACTAAAGAGTCGTTGACTCAAGAGATGGAAAGAATTCTCAATATTAAAAAGACAAAACTTAAACAATCACTTTATGAGACTCCTTATGAATTATCATCACAAGAAGAATCTGACTTGGACAAGATATGGAGGTTGAACTGGCCCAAGAACTTAGTTAAGAATCTTCCCAAGACTGAAGAGATGTTACAAAAAGTATCTTCCGAAGTAGAACTCAATTCCGACGATGATGACGATATTGTGCTTGAAAGTAAACTAACCGAGGCAGAAATACAAATCAAGGAAAGGATATGGACTGGATTGAATCATGATTTCTTAGTTGAGCAAGAGCGTAAGAGATTGAAACAAGAAGCGGATGAGTTGACCGGAAACACCTCTGCACAGCCGAGAAAGAAGCGACAACGTTCAGTTATTCCACCGGAATTAAAGGGTGAATTTTCTGGGGTTGAATTGGATGCAGATGGTAATCCAACCAGTGCTAAAGATGCTGCTATGATATATTTCTCCAAGACGCCTGTTTCCAAGAAGTTGAACTATGAGAATTTAACTGGATTATTTGATTAGTTTATCTGTATAGAGTATATAGAGTGTTTCTATTTATTAATAAAATTGTTTACTACAAAGTTTTTCATTTTTTTTTCGCAATCATCTCATCCCTCAAAAAAGGAAAAAAAAATATTTATCTGTAGTAAGGTTACTCTTCTACTGCAAGATATATATATACACAATGGGTAAGAAAAGAAGAGCCGCTATCCTTCCAACCAACATCATTCTCCTCCAGAACGTTGTTCGTCGTGATCCCGAATCATACCATGAAGAATTCACTCAACAATACTCCCACTACGAGTCGCTTCGTGACTTGTACCTTTCCAACCCATCAGACACTACCAACTCGTCCGAATTTGCTGACTTGATTGGGTTCGTGTCGGCCGTGTGTGGATGTTACCCCAAGGAAACTGCTAATTTCCCAGATGAATTGAAAATGATCCTTTTGGAAAACCACAGAGTGTTGGATGTGGATTTACGTGAAAAAATCATCCAGTGTTTGACCATGCTTCGTAACAAAGATGTCATTACTGCCGAATCGCTCATCCAGACTTTGTTCCCGTTGTTAACCTCCGACGGTGTTCAAGTTAAACAAATGAGAAAACAGATTTACTCTACGCTTATTTCCTTATTGAAAGCCGTGAATACGGGAGGTAAGAACCAGAAATTGAATAGATCTACTCAAGCATTGCTTTTCACATTACTCGACCGTAAGGACTCTTATGGGTTATGGGCTACTAAATTGACCAGAGAATTGTGGAGACGTGGTGTATGGGACGATTCACGTACTGTGGAAATCATGACTCAGGCTGCTTTGCATCCAGATGTCAAAGTTGCTGTTGCTGGAGTTAGGTTCTTCCTCGGTGCCGATAAGGAGCGTGAGGAGAACTTTGATGAGTCTTCCGACGATGAAGGGTTTGATATGAATGAACTTAAACACAAGATGCAAGTGAATAAGAAGTCCTCCAAGCGTGGGAAGAAGTTAGAAGCAGCCGTCAAGGCCATGAAGAAGAAGTCAAATTCTAAACACAGCGCCACATACTTGAACTTCTCGGCTATCCATCTTCTTCGTGACCCTCAGGGGTTTGCCGAACAGCTTTTCGTGACTCATTTAAGTAACAAAAACCTGAACAAGTTTGACTTGGACCAGAAAATCATGTTTATGAACTTGATCTCGAGACTTATCGGTACTCACAAGTTGATCGTTCTCGGTATCTACACATTCTTCCTCAAATACCTTACACCAAAGCAACGTAATGTCACCCAGATCATGGCTGCTGCTGCTCAAGCCTCGCATGATTTGGTCCCACCAGAATCAGTACAAGTTGTCGTAAGAAAAATTGCCGATGAGTTCGTCAGTGATGGTGTAGCTGCCGAGGTCGCTTCGGCTGGTATAAATACTATCAGGGAAATCCTTGCGCGTGCACCATTAGCAATTGACGCACCATTGCTTCAAGATCTTACCGCGTACAAGGGTAGTAAGAGTAAGCCTGTGATGATGGCAGCCAGATCTTTGATTGGATTATATAGAGAAGTTGCCCCTGAGATGTTGTTGAGAAAAGACAGAGGTAAGACTGCCAGTATGGAATTGCAAAGTGGGGAAAAGTCAGGATTGCCACAATATGGGGTTGAGAATACTGTTACCTCTATTCCTGGGATTGAATTGTTGGAAAAGTGGAGACAAGAACAAGGATTGGAGCAAGATGAGGAACGTGATGACGACTGGGAAGTGGAAGAAGGTGATGATGCTAGTGATGTAGAAGGAGAGTGGGTTACTGTTGAGTCCGATAAAGAAATCGATATTTCCGATAGTGAAGATGAAGACAAGCCAGAACCTAAGGATGATGATGTTTCCGACTTGGAATTATCCGATGACGAAGAAGAACAAGCAGATAAGGAAGAAGACGAATCAGAAGAACCACCAACCAAGAAAGCAAAGACTAACCCAAGTGAAATGATGTCTTCTCGTATCTTAACTCCAGCTGATTTCGCCAAATTAGAAGAACTTCGTGCTGAAGCAGGTGTATCTAAACTCATGGGTATAAACGAAAATGAAGTTGATTCAACTACATTGGTTGGAAAGGTCAAGTACAAACAACTTCGTGAGGAAAGAATTGCTCATGCTAAGGAAGGTAAAGAAGATAGAGAGAAGTTTGGATCTAGAAAAGGTAAACGAGACACTGCCCATCTGACAACCAATAAAGAAAAGGCCAGAAAGAAGAACTTCGTCATGATGATTCATAAGCGGGCGGTTCAAGGTAAGCAGAAGTTATCTTTACGTGATCGACAAAAAGTATTGCGTGCTCATATTGATAAACAAAAGAAGAAAGGACATTAGATAAATAGTAATACACATAGAGGAGAAATAATAACACAGTCTAATCGGAAGAAGAGGCAGTAGCAAGCTTCTTTTTCTTTTCCTTCTTTTCACTCTTTTCACTCTTTTCCTTATCAGATTTCCGTTTCTTGGCCTTTTTTGGAGTTTCCGATTTGGTTTCATCGGCATCGTGAGCGTCTTCAACAGCAGCAAGAACTGGAGTTTCCACTGGAACACTAGATGGACCAGTACCGGCAGCAGTTAATCCACTTTGATACTTTTCCTTTTCAACATTATAAACCTTCAATTCGTCACTATACTTTTGCTTCCAGGTTTCCTTTTCCTTATCACTGATGTTAGCCCAACGTTCTTTAATAATTGAGTTCATGTCAATGGCAGACAAACTTGGTAAGCCCTTCTTCTTTCTTTCGTCGGCGATTTCCTTACGGGTGTGGAACTGGAATGCAAAGTACATAGTCAAAGGCTTCTTAGGAGCGTTAGGGTCTCTTTCAACCTTCTTCTTCTTCTTTTTAGGGGCATCCTTTTCTTCCTTGGCGGTGGTGACGGCGGCAGCAGCAATGTCGGCAAGTTCCTTGTGGCCATTGGCAAGATCAGCTACTTGGCCAACGCTTTTCAATGCCTCATTAATTTGCTCGTCATCAACATGGGCCAACTTGTAGAAATCAACAGCGGCAGTGGCGGCTTCCTGAGCGGCCTTGGAAAGTTCAAAGAGAGATGCAACAAGGGTGTCCTTGGCGGTTTTGAAATCAGACATGGTAATAAAATTTTTTTTGTGCACTAGTTTGTGGCAGGTGGTGGGGGTAACGGTGGTGGGTTTGTGGTAGGAGTGGTGGTAAGTTTGGTCGTTCTGGTGGGAAGGAAAAATGTGGACAAAAATGAAGTTTCGCGGGAATTGGGCGAGGCTACGTCGGTAGGACAAAAAAAAACTGCGGGAATTTTTGGGGATTTTCGTGATGCGAAGTTTCACAAACAAAAACATTCGTGATTTTGTTTTTGTTCTCATTATGGTACGATCTGTTGTCGCTAATAGTTAAATTTTTGCGTGGGAGCCAAAAATTTTAACCAATGGAGTAACCCGCCTTGCATGAACGGGAAGTATAACCATATATGATTATCTTATTCATTTGATACTTTTTATGTAGTAACAACATGGTAGTGTGATCCTCTGAATGAGCTAATCATACAGTATTCCAGTAGCCACACCATGATTGGATAGATTTTGATGCCGTAAGAGCCTTGTTATGATCCTCCTCCCCCCTCCCCCACCCCACTTAAAAATTGCGCCAGGGCTAGTATACAAAAAAAGTTTGCATTAACAGTTTGCATCAACAGCTTACATCAACAGTTTACATCAACAGTTTGCATCAACAGTTTACACCATCAGTTTACACCATCAGTGTACTCTCCAATGAACCACACGATTGCTCGTACAGTAAAGTACGCTCTAACATGTCCTGGTCAAGGTATATCTGCCAATGGTCTATTACAAGCATATAAACCGTTCCAGCCAGAATTTCAAAAATACCTTGAAGAAATCGATGCAACCCTAAACTGTAATTTCTCAAAACATTTATTTGCAGACGAAGACACTGCAAGAGCACAACAATGGTTTGGTAAAACCTCTAATGCCCAACCTGCAATCTTGTCAGCCACATATATACTCACTCAACTTTTAAAATCACGCGGGGTGGATGTTGTTGGCAGCGCCCAGTATTTGATGGGACATTCACTTGGCGAATATACTGCGTTATGCCTTTCTGGAATTGTTGATTTTGGCACTGCAGTCAAGATTGTAAGACGAAGAGGTGAGTTGATGGAGGAGATTGCGGAAAATAGTGGTGTAAAATATGGTATGAGTGCGTTATTGATTAGCCCTGCAAATTACGAACAAGTGAGTGAACTAGCTCGTGAATCGGGGGTATTAGCAAATATCAATTCTCCACACCAATTAGTAATTGCTGGAGAAGAGAAACACATTGGAGAATTTATAGAAAAGTGCGGGAGAAAGTTGGTTAGACGAAGTGTAAAATTACCGGTGTCTATTCCATTTCATACTCTGATCTTAAAGCCTATGTCACAAGAATTGGCCGATATGTTTGGGAACATAAACCCACAAGAAAAGCCGATAGTGTCCAACTTTACCGGTGAGGTTTCTACTGATGCTGCCACAACAGTAGATAACACGGTTAAAGCCAACTATCAACCAGTTCAATGGTTAAAGTCCATGCTGTTACTCCAGAAGGAAAACGTGACCCATGTAGTTAACCTTGGTCCAGGGACGGCACTTCACGGTATTAATCAAAAGTATGACAACATTGTATCTGTCAGTGTTGATAGTTTCGATAACTTAGACGAGTTAAACGAACTTGTATAAACAACAATTGCATTGTTTGTACTTGGCTCCGTAAGGAAGTCACTAAACTCCAGCCAGAGTCACAATTGTAAGTAATAAAAATAAACGCCAAAAAAAAAAAATCTTTTTCTGACATGTGCGCCAATTTTTTTTTTTTTTGGCTCGGTCCCGCCAAAGTTTCTTAGATATGAAAATTTGCACCAAAATTTCAACTCTTGTTTTCTCTTCTCTTTCCTTTCTTTCTTCTTTTCTTCCCACTGAATTTCCTGTAAAGATGGCCTCTGCTATTATTGACGGTAAGGCTATTGCCCAACAAGTTCGCACTGATGTCCATGCCGATATCACTGCCTTCCAAGCAAAACACCCTGATTTTCACCCACATTTAACCATTATCCAAGTCGGTGACAGACCAGACTCCTCCACCTATGTCAAGATGAAACTCAAGGCTGCCAATGAAGCTTCCATCTCCTGTGAACTCTTGAAACTTCCAGAAACAATTTCTGAATTCGAATTGCTTTCTCAAGTGGAAAAGTTGAACAACTCTACTACTGTTGACGGTATTCTTGTTCAATTACCTTTACCAGCCCACATCGACGAAGCTAAAGTCACTGATGCTGTGCTTGCTTCTAAGGACGTTGATGGATTTGGTCCTTTCAATGTTGGTGAATTGGCCAAGAAAGGTGGTGAACCATTGTTCTTACCATGCACTCCAAAGGGTATCATGCACTTGTTATCCACCTCAGATGTTACCATTGAAGGTGCCAATGCCGTTGTTTTGGGTAGATCTGACATTGTTGGAAAGCCAATGGCTAACTTGTTAACCAGAGCCAACGCCAGTGTTACTATTTTACATTCCAGAACCCCAGTTGACCAAATCAAGCAATACTTGGCCCATGCTGATATTGTTGTTGCAGCAATTGGTCAACCAGGTTTCATCCAAGGTGACTGGATCAAACCAGGTTCAGTTGTCATTGATGTTGGTACCAACTTCATTCCTGACAGTACCAAGAAGTCTGGTTCTCGTATGGTTGGTGATGTTGATTTCGAAGCCGCTTCTCAAAGAACCAGATTAATTACCCCAGTTCCAGGTGGGGTTGGTCCAATGACTGTTGCTTGTTTATTGGAAAACGTCGTCATTGCTGCCAAGAGACACTATTCTGCCAACAATGAAACTCCTAAATTCACCAATCCATTGAAGCTTAACTTGCTTAAGCCAGTTCCTTCAGATTTCGAAATTTCTCGTGCTCAACAACCAAAGAGAATTAACCAAGTTGCTAAAGAAGCTGGTATTTTAGATTCTGAATTAGAACCATTTGGTTTCTACAAGGCCAAGGTTTCCTTGGATCTTCTCAAACGTCTTGACAATAAGAAGAATGGTAAATATGTCTTGGTTACCGGTATAACTCCAACTCCATTGGGTGAAGGTAAATCTACCACCACTGTCGGTTTAGCCCAAGCCTTGGGTGCTCACTTAAACAAGAATGTCTTTGCCAATGTTCGTCAACCTTCTATGGGTCCTACTTTTGGTATCAAAGGTGGTGCTGCCGGTGGTGGTTATTCCCAAGTTATTCCTATGGACGAATTCAACATGCACGTTACTGGTGATATTCATGCTATTACCATGGCCAACAACTTGTTAGCTGCTGCTATTGACACTAGAATGTTCCATGAATCTACTCAAAAAGACGGTCCACTTTACAAGAGATTGGTTCCTGCCAAGAAGGGAGTTAGAACCTTCACTCCTTCCATGTTGAGAAGATTAAAGAAGTTGGGTATTGACAAGACCGATCCTGATTCATTAACCCCAGAAGAAGTAACTGCTTTTGCCAGATTAGACATTGATCCAGAAACAATCACTTGGAGAAGAGTAGTTGATTGTAATGATAGATTCTTGAGAGGTATTACTATCGGACAAGCCCCAACTGAACGTGGATTCACTAGAGCCACTGGGTTTGATATCACTGTTGCTTCAGAATGTATGGCTATTCTTGCCTTGGCCAACTCTCTTGAAGATATGCGTGAAAGATTAGGTAAGATGGTCATTGGTGCTTCCAAGGCTGGTGTTCCAGTTACATGTGAAGATATCGGTTGTGCTGGTGCTCTTACCGCCTTACTTAAGGATGCTATTAAGCCAAACATTATGCAAACTCTTGAAGGTACTCCAGTCTTTGTCCATGCTGGTCCATTCGCCAACATTTCCATTGGTGCTTCTTCTATTTTAGCCGACAAAATGGCCTTGAAATTAGCCGGTACTTCCAAGGACTTGGATGATGAAGAACGTGCTGAACAAGAAGGTTACGTTGTTACTGAAGCCGGGTTTGATTTCACCATGGGTGGTGAAAGATTCATCAACATCAAGTGTCGTTCCTCGGGTCTTGTGCCTGATGTTATTGTCATTGTCGCCACTGTTCGTGCCTTGAAGGTTCATGGTGGTGGTCCTGAAGTCAAGGCTGGTGCTCCATTAGCTCCTGAATACACTCAAGAAAATGTCGAGTTATTACGTGCTGGTTGTGCCAACTTGGCTAAACATATTGCCAATGCCAAGAGCTATGGTTTACCTGTTGTTGTTGCCATCAACAAAATGTCTTCTGACTCTGACAAGGAACATGAAGTTATTCGTGAAGAAGCCCTCAAGGCCGGTGCCGATGACGCTATTGTATCCAACCATTGGGAAGAAGGTGGTCAAGGTGCCGTTGATTTAGCTCACGGTGTCATCAAGGCTGCTAATTCTCCAACCAGAAACTTCAACTTCTTGTATGGATTAGAACCATCTGTCGAAGACAAGATTGCCACCATTGCCAAGGAAATGTATGGTGCTGGAGAAGTTGAGTTCCTTCCTGAAGCACAAAAGAAGATTGATCTTTACACCAAGCAAGGGTTCGGTAATTTGCCAATCTGTATTGCCAAGACTCAATATTCCCTTTCCCATGATGCTCAACTCAAGGGTGTTCCTCAAGGATTCAAGTTCCCAATCAGGGACGTCAGGGCATCCATTGGTGCTGGATACTTGTATGCTTTGGCTGCCGAGATCCAAACCATTCCTGGGTTACCTACCCATTGTGGATTCATGAATGTCGAAGTTAATGAAGATGGTGAGATTGATGGATTGTTTTAGACTGAGCATATAAAGAATCAAATAGTTCAACCGTTTTTGATGATGTTATGAAAGGTTTTTATTTAGTTTAATTGTTTTTTAGTTGTATAATTTGGGTTTCAACACGATATTACCATTTGTTTGAATTGCTATAAACTATCTCTGAAATTTATCTTGAAGCTCTTATGTATCTCATAAAGAAGATTGAATCCCCGATTATTCATACCAAAGTGGTAGTATAGGTGATATGAATAATTTTGCAGTACAATCGATTTTTGCAACTTGAGATAATAATCTTTCGCGCCAAGTATAGAAGAAAAAAAACATAAACATTATATTGTGAGTCATTTGCTATGATTTTTGAAATGCATTAATGCCCAAATTCCAGAGCTTTGTTTGTTTACATTGTGACTAATTGAACCACACTGTGTATAAATATATGAGGTTGGGCTGGCTAAAGTTAGCACAGAATTCCTAAGGTGGTTTGATCTTTACGTTGTTTTTACAAAGATTTTACAAAGAACAAATATAGGGAACTTATCTCGAAAGAGCCAGATTAATTATACAGCTCAAGTAAAGCAGAGCCACGGAAAAACTAAGAAACTACTGCAACCAATTCTACTAACTTGATTAGAAAAATGGAGCCACGGGTATATTTAATGTATTTGATGAATTGTGAACCCCCATCTGAGATAACGAATCATCATTTTCACTTTGTCAAAGTAGAGAATGATGAACAGCTATTATACGATTTGATTCATCGAGCAGAAATTGAATATGCACCTGAGTATATAATAAAATACCAGGATCATTATACGTGGAATTCTAAGTATGATATAAACAAAACTTCGACCGGAGATCTATCCGATATTACTATGGACCTTTATGAATTAGAAAGTAACATAAACTGGAATTGTCTGTCTTATGGATACGCATTCAAACTTACATTGATACCATTTTTTGTGCCTCATGATTCCAATTTCATATTTCCACCTGGTGTTGATCCAAGTTGGTTTGAAATAGTTCCAGTGCACAATGATACTCATTTAATTAAACATTTATTAACAACGGTTCGTGGGGATCAACAGAATTATTTGCAACTCACAAGAACAGGTAAACTCATTTACCGCGATCTTAAGAAAAGCTTTGCCGACTGTCAAGTTTTTCCTTGCGACAGCAGAAGCATTAACAGGGCAATAGATACTATGGTTGAAAACATGATTCTGTCATTCAGGTGGCCAGGTCCGGACTATCTGAACTACGAGCGTTGTAGAATAGAACCACTAGCAAAACGTATTTTTGAAGGGATGGATCAGGAACAGCTACGTGGTTATATGGAATTTCCAGTTTGGCGTGATCAAAAATTGATTATAGTACTTTTTGTATCAGATTACTGGTTATTTAGAAAGTTAAAGAAAGAACGTAATATTACAATTGATGAGATGTTTCAAATTTGCTTTTCCTGGCATGATTATTACTATCGTTGCCACCACAACCATATAGAAATAATGTGGCATTATAAAAACAATTATACCTTAGTTTTCGAAAACGGGAAGTTGGAATTACAGACAGGATTCTACGAAGAACGCGATCATAATTTTGAATTAAAGTGTGATTTTACTTCTGAGAATATGAAGTTAATCAAGAACAAAATAGAGTCTCGGCATCGGGAAGCACTTGCTTCATTACCCTCAAATGTTTTTGTTGATCTGGAAAATGAGCTCATTAAAAGTTGTATGAATTGCGGCCAATAACTCAGTTGCTCTAGACATAATCATACAGTTGTTGCAAACTCATGGATAATATACAAAACTAGTATTTTGGTTTTATTCCCAGAACTATGTAACCATATAAATATACAGAATTTCTGATTAATATCGAATTACATAGCTTAATTGTTGCCTAGCTTCTCTGCTAACTGCTCTCATATTTTTCTAAGTATACTTCCACATTACATAATATACTTCCATAAATTAAAGTAATCAATTTATTATTTAATTTCTATATCAAGCAGTTCAACTGCTTTTGACGATGATATATACGTTTTTGGTAGTATATTTATTTGAACTGTTATAAACTTTTAGGGGCCCCAAGTTTCTAGAAAGCTGCCATGCATTTTGTTACCATAAGTGGCTCAAACTATTTTACGGTCAAACCAGAAAATGGCATCTTATTGGATTCTAGCCCCAAATATTTCCTTCATGCTATTTCATCTTTGTAACTTGAAATAATAATCTTTCGCGCCAAGTATATAAGAAAAAACATAAACATTACATCGTGAGTCATTTGCTATGATTTTTGAAATGCATTAATGCCCAAATTCCAAAGCTTTGTTTGTTTACACTATGACTAACCGAATCATACTTGGTATAAAGAGATGATGTTGAATTCCTTAAACTAAATACCGAAGTTTATGTTTCTACATTCTTTTGTATTTCTCTGTTTTTTTTTGCAAAAACCTTTTAAAGGAAACCAATTTTGAAATAGACAAAATACTATACAACTCAAAAATAGAAGAGTCATTAGAAAATCAAAATACTAGAGGATTGACAAATATCTTAATAATAAAATGGAGTCACGGGTATATTTAATGTACTTGATGAATTGTGAGCCCCCCTCTGTGATAACAGGTATTCTATTTCATTTCGTCAAAGTAGAGAGTGATGAACAGCTATTGTATGATTTAATTCATCGAGCAGAAGTTGAATATGCACCTGAGTATGTAATAAAATACCAGGATCATTATACGTGGAATTCTAAATATGATAGAAACAAAACTTCGATCGGAGATCTATCCGATATTTTTTGTGACTTCGATGAGTCAGAAACCAAGGTTGATCTGGGATATCTAAAACGGACGTTTGAATTTAAACTTACATTGGTACCATTTTTTGTGCCTAATGATTCCAAGATCAAGCTTCCACCTGGTGTTGATCCAAGTTGGTTTGAAATAGTTCCAGTGCACAATGATACTCATTTAATTAAACATTTATTAACAACGGTTCGTGGGGATCAACAGAATTATTTGCAACTCACAAGAACAGGTAAACTCATTTACCGCGATCTTAAGAAAAGCTTTGCCGACTGTCAAGTTTTTCCTTGCGATAGCAGAAGCATTAACAAGATCATAGATATTATAGTTGAAAAGATGATTCTATGTTTCAAACTATTGAATGAACGATATCTGTACTACAATGCTTGTAGAACAAACCCACTAGCAAAACGTATTTTTGAAAGGATGGATCAGGAACAACTACATAAATATATGCCTTTTCCAGTTTGGCGTGATCAAAAGTTGATTACAGTATTTCATGTATCAGATTACTGGTTATTTAGAAAGTTAAAGAAAGAACGTAATATTACAATTGATGAGTCATTTGAAATATATCAGACTCGAAAGCACACTAAGTACGATCGTTGCCACCACGGCCATAAAGAAATAAGTTGGTATTATCAAAACAGTTATACCTTACTTTTCCGAAATGGGAAGTTGGAATTAAGAAAAAAATTCCCTAGAGGCTACGGGCTAACAAAACTTGAATTTACGTGTGAGTTTACTTCTGAGAATATGAGCCTAATCAAGAACAAAATAGAGTCTCGGTATAAGGAAACTCTTGCCGCATTACCCTCGAATATTTTTGTTGATCTGGAAAAGGAGCTCATTATCGATTGTGATCGTTGCTGATATTTCAATTGATTTAGTGAGAACCAAAAAAAGTTTTATTGGGCCATGTACAAGTTTTTATTGCACAAATGAGTAAATCATATAAATATACATAATTTCTGATATACCTAACCATATAACTAATTTGATTTCTCGTATCTCCAGTAACTGTTCCTATCTTATATTCTCTCTCCTACGGTGATATTCAGTTCTATTCGCTATTGTGACAAAATTATTACTCAATTTCCAAGTTCACTCTGCTTACGTTTAATTGAACTAATTCTCATGACATGAATATTAATTGGTTCTACACTGGTAAAGTGTTTATGACTGTTCTGAACATTCTTGGAAGTCCCGACATCAATTAGTATGCATAAAAATACTTTTCTGGTCTAAAAAGGTTGCAAAAAAAAAACTTTTCGTAAACCCCCAATGAAAGGATGCACCAAACAGAACTACATCGCTTTAGAAAACGACTGTTCTATGCGATACTAAGTTTATCATATTATATGCTTAAACCAAGAAAAGACAATAGCAATGGATGAACTATTTAGTGCAATTCTGTCCATTGATTTTTTCCGTCTGGAATCGTGGTGACAATACAAGGGAATATTCTGCCAAATGTAGGTATAGTAAGATGTATCTTGGTATTTTGGGGATCCATTGTTCTAAAAAACACTGAAACCTAGTAAAATAATATCTTTTCTGATTTCCAGGAGTATATGTCCGGAACTACCTCCGGGTAAAAAATATAATCAGATGATATTTTAAACAATTCATCTTACTACCCATAGTTACAGAAGCATATTATCATTGTAGTGTTTTTGCAGAATTATTGCGATTTTAATAATTTTATTTTGTCGAACCCCCTCTTTTGTATATAGGGGAATGACAACATTAAATGATAGATTTGTACTTGGCAACGGTCTTTAGTTTTTTTTTAAAAAAAATAATACTTAGCTTTTCTAAACATTATTAGTACATGATAATTCTGGATTGCAATTATAATAAATACCACATGGTACCAACTTGGAAATGTGGAAGGATTGATTAATTCGTACACGATTGTTTATACGTCTGAATTAGGTCAATCCGTAACTGGAATACCCCCTTCTCAATGTTGGGCCAGAAAAATATTTCAAAGCCTACTTTGAGAAAATGACAATCTCCGCAAACACACACTTTTAGAAGAAAACAATGAGTTTATTGGATAATTACGATATTATTTGTGGTCCTGGAGATGAAATCTGTAGTTTATAGGTTTCTATCAGAATGCTGTCCAAAATATATAAAAGCGTATAGAATTTAGTTTCGAGAATGAAATCCTTAAGTAATTCAAATCAATATATCAATGACTTTGTTATCAATATTTGCAATTAGTATTTTATTTCTCTCAAGGGCAATAGCTCTTGATGTCACCGGAACAGTAACACTTTCTGATGATGCAATTGCTCTGGGGGAAGATTTCCTGGTTGAAGAAGGGGGTGAACTTACGGTAGTACAGGGTCAAATTCAGTTATCCCTTGGTTCAGTAACAGTCAACCAGGAAGGTCAGTTTTATTTTAAGGAATCGGATTCAACTGCAGAATTCCATATTAGTACTGTTGTAAATAATGGTTTTATGTTGTTCGACACCCTGGATGTGAATGTTGCTTTTCTTTATATAGATAGCAGTCTTGAAAACAATGGAGAAATGGTATTTTTGGCACAAGAACTTAACCTTATCATAAATATTCAAAGTAATACAGGTTCTATGACTTTCTGGGGAAACACTGGTACTGTGGAAGTTTATCAAGGTATCAATACAGGAAATATTTGCTTTTATGAGCAAACAGAAGTGATTTCTGACTCAGGTGGTGATGGATGTATTGCTCTTTTTAATTCAGTTGCAGACTATAAAAATCCTGATGCTAGTTTTATTCCTACCATTGTTTTTCAAGGTACACAAAATACATTTGAGATCAATCCAGGTGTACCAGGTCTGTCATACAAGTTGGTTCAATTCGGAATCGGTGATGTTTTTATTATACCATATTTATCATTTGCTGGTTACAACTATGACCCAGATACGGGAATAATTACGATAGAGAATGCGGTTCCAGTACAGCTTGATATTGGTACAGGGTATGATGCAAGCAAGATTTCCGTAACCGCTGCCGGTACTTCTGTTGTTGTACTTTCCTATAATGGAGATGTGCCACCTGGAGCAAACTCAGGAGGATGTTCGTGCGTTTTAAATACCACTCCATCTTGGGCCTCTAGTCCTAGCACCTCAATTGAAAACGAATCTACAAGTACTGAAGAGGAATCAACAGAGGTTGAATCAGACTCGTCTACCGAAGAAACTACTGAGGCTGAAACTACATCCAGTGAATATGAGTCTTCCACGGAGGAAGTTGAAACTTCCTCTACCGAAACTTCATCAACTGAAACTTCCTCTACTGAAATTTCTTCTACTGAAGAGTCGTCGTCGCAATCAAGTACTACTGAATCTTCTTCCTCTGTATCCACTCAGACAACATCGAAATCACACCACCCTCAACCTACTTTCTGTATCCATCCAATCAACGACAAAATCAAAAAGTTCTGTGATGACTACAAAAATGAACACGGACATCCCAATGGAAACCAGCCTGGACATGGAAATAAACCTGGTAATGGCAATAAACCTGGCAATGGCAATAAACCTGGTAATGGTAATAAACCTGGTAATGGAAATAAACCTGGTAATGGAAATAAACCTGGCAATGGAAATCAACCCGGACATGGTAGTCAGCCTGGTAATGGTAACAAACCTGGCAATGGGAACGGCAATAATAATGGTAAAGGAAACAACCAGTTCCCTGGAAGCGGTAAAGATAATGGCAATAAACCAGGTTTTGGTAATCCTAATGGTAATGGTAATAATAAAGGAAATAACCAGGGTCATGATAATGGTAATGGCAACAACAACAACGGCAACGGCAACGGCAATAAACCTGGCAATAACAACAACAACGGCAAAGGTGGAAACAACGGACATAAACGTGCTTTACACTAAGTATATTGCCTCGTCGATAAACATGCTTGGTTCACCATTCATATCTGTTGGTTATCTTGTTGGTAAATAGTACCCAGTTTACCGTCTGGATCTAAGTTTATTTTTTATTTTGTTTCATTCTTTATTCTATTTTAACCGTAATTGTTCAAACTACAAAGGTATATAAATATACAAAGGCTTATGCTAAATAGTATAATGAAATACATCTATTAGTTTTGCTATAGTTAATGATTCCACCTCTGGATCTTTTGCTCTCTTTGAAAAGAATGTAATAGGTCAATATTTCCTTTTCCATTGATAATGTCAATGGTGGAGAGGTATTCCAGTCCTTGCATTAACTGGATATTTATAACAACCCCCTGCTACACTAAAAAGGTTGCAAAACTTCCCTCTCATATCCCATTGTAAGGATGAAGGAAACAGAACTACATAGTTTAGAATATATATCTTTTAAGTGATGCTGAGCAGATCATATCTCATCATATCGTATGGTGAAAGCAAGAAAGTAATATTACTATTAATTAACCATTTAGCATAAGCGTGTCTATTGAATTTTTATGGAAATAATTTTTCAAAGATACCTATATCGTAATGTAATTTATTATACGGAGATTTGGCATCATGAGACACCAAAAGAAAATAAGATAATATAATTGCTTATCTCCAGGAGTACTTCGGAGTTACCATGTTCTTCGTGGAAAGAATTGAGTTATCTCCAGGTGCTTTTTACCGGAGATATTGTTCTTCATGAACAGAGGGGATTATCCAAGATCAATAAGTCCGGATAAAAAAATAATGAAGTGTTATTTTTACAAATAAATCACACATTTCCATCAAACATTTCATTACAGATACGATGTCAGGAGATTAAAATTAAAATTCCGTTGTATTTTTAATTATTTTATATCATAGAACCCCCCTCCTTTTAGTATAGGAAAGTTGCAAATGTTAAAACAATGCTTATGTTCTTGGCAACGGTCTTCTACTTTAGAATGTTTTACATTATTCATTTTTTCTCTAATTACCATCGAATACACTTCTGGTGAGTTACTTCTTGAATCATATCCGTGCCAGCATAATATCGTGTTGAAAATGTTCAAGGTTTAATTGGTGCAAATATGGAATATCCATACGGCTTAATTGTGTCAATCCGTAACTGTAACTCCCTTTATGTAATAAGCCTTTTTTTAAACAAAATTGCATCTCAAAGCCTACTTCTAGTTAATATCATTCTCCGCAATTACACCCTGGCAGATGAAAACTACGCCATGATTGGATAATTACAATATTTTTTGTAATCCTAGAAATACAGTTATCCCTGAAAGCGATAAACACTTATTAGAAAAATTTTCATAATTGTATATATAAGAACATATAGAATTTCATCCAGAAGATGAAGGCATGTAGTAATTGAAATCAATATATCAATGAATTGGCTATTAATATTTGCTGCTATCACTTTGTTCTTTTCTGACACAATTGCCCTTGATGTCACCGGAACAACAACAATTTCTGGTGATGCAGTTGCCCCGGAAGAAGATTTTCTGGTTGAAGAAGGGGGTGAACTTACATTGGAACCCCTGCTTGAAAGCGTGTTGTATCTTGGAACATTAACAGTTAACCAGGAAGGTCAGCTTTATTTCAGAGAATTATACGCATATGAAACATTTCATATTTCTACTGTTGTAAATAACGGTTTTATGTTGTGGGATAGCCTGGATGTAGCTTCTGTTAGTAATTTTTATGAGACAAGTTTTGAAAATAATGGGGAAGCTGTGATTTTGGGACAATCGTTAAGCCTTATAATGCTCTTGCAAAGCAATACAGGATCTTTAACGTTTTGGGGAACTACAGGTTATTTCACTCTTGATTCTGGTGTCAATACTGGGAATATTTGTTTTTATAATCAAAAAATACTGTGGGAATCACCAGATGGCAATGGATGTGTTGCTCTTTTTGATTCCCAACTTAGTGTCTATTATCCTGTTACTAGTTTTGTTCCTACTATTGTTTTTCAAGGTACCTCCAGTCTGTTAAATGTCCAAACGGACGTAGCAGGACTGTCATATAAGTTGGTTCAATTTGGAAGTGGTAATCAGTTCATAATAACAGATATATCATTTAGTAGTTTTAATTATGACCCCGACACTGGAATACTCACAATAACAGAAAATGGGAACCCAGTGGTGCTCGATATTGGTATGGGGTATGATTCGAGCAAGTTTACGGTTAGTAGTGACGGACTGAGTGTTTCTATTTTATACAATGACGTCGTACCACCTGGAGCAAACTCAGGAGGATGTTCGTGCGTTTTAAATACCACTCCATCTTGGGCCTCTAGTCCTAGCACCTCAATTGAAAACGAATCTACAAGTACTGAAGAGGAATCAACAGAGGTTGAATCAGACTCGTCTACCGAAGAAACTACTGAGGCTGAAACTACATCCAGTGAATATGAGTCTTCCACGGAGGAAGTTGAAACTTCCTCTACCGAAACTTCATCAACTGAAACTTCCTCTACTGAAATTTCTTCTACTGAAGAGTCGTCGTCGCAATCAAGTACTACTGAATCTTCTTCCTCTGTATCCACTCAGACAACATCGAAATCACACCACCCTCAACCTACTTTCTGTATCCATCCAATCAACGACAAAATCAAAAAGTTCTGTGATGACTACAAAAATGAACACGGACATCCCAATGGAAACCAGCCTGGCAATGGTAACCAACCTGGCAATGGAAATAAACCTGGCAATGGAAATAAACCTGGTAATGGTAATAAACCTGGTAATGGGAATGGCAATGATAATGGTAAAGGAAACAACCAGTTCCCTGGAAGCGGTAAAGATAATGGCAATAAACCAGGTTTTGGTAATCCTAATGGTAATGGTAATAATAAGGGAAATAACCAGGGTCATGATAATGGTAATGGCAATAACAACAACAACGGCAAAGGTGGAAACAACGGACATAAACGTGCTTTACACTAAGTATATTGCCTCGTCGATAAACATGCTTGGTTCACCATTCATATCTGTTGGTTATCTTGTTGGTAAATAGTACCCAGTTTACCGTCTGGATCTAAGTTTATTTTTTATTTTGTTTCATTCTGTATTCTGTTTTAACGGTAATTGTTCAAACTACAAAGATATATAAATATACAAAACTTATGAAAGAATGTAATTACATGCCTCTGGTGATTTAATCACCTTGATTATAGTCCAGTTCTTATCTATAGATCTTGCATAAGAATTTTTTTGTGGTAAGTTGATCCGATTTTTTCCATTGGTAGTGGCGGTGGGTGGTGGGAGCAAGTCTGGCGGTTCTAACTGGTCTCAATTTTACTGTTAACGCAAAAAGAAAAATTTTAGCAGGTTTAAAAATGTACAGGGAAAAAAAGTGTGATAAGTTTTCCAGTGAAATCCCCCATCGTGAAAGATCCGCCCCCTCCTACGTGACTCATACATTACAACTATATACGCCTCCGATCTAACCGATTGCGTCAACTAGATACACAAATAAACATCCATCTTTTTTCATAATATATCCAATGCATGCCCTTAGATCATTGAGAAGTTCCGTTGTCAGAACTGGTCTCGTTTCATCCAGAGCTTTTACCACAAACGCCCTTTTTAGATCAACCACTGTCACTCCTAGATTATTCAATGCCACCAAGACTGTGTTGATTGCATCACGCAATGCTCACTACAGATCATATTCTGTTCTTACTGAATCCCCAGAAGCCAAGCTTTACACATACGAGGATGTCAAGAAATTGGCCACCAATCCAGAATCACACCCTGAAACTGTTTTGGTTGATGTTAGAGAACCAATTGAATTCAGCGAAGGACATATTCCTGGTGCTATTAACTTGCCATTCAAGACCAGTCCAGGCGCATTAGAATTGAATGAAGACGATTTCTTGGAAAGTTTTGGTTTTGAAAAGCCTTCTAGAGATAAGGAATTGGTGTTTTATTGTTTGGGTGGCGTTAGAAGCACAGCTGCCGAAGAATTAGCGAGAACTTTTGGATATAACAAGAGAGGTAACTATGTGGGAAGTTACGAAGATTGGGTTGCTAACGAGAATAAGAAATAAATTAAATAATAGACATTTAAGGGCATAGTTCACACAGTTTTGTTGGTGTGGTATCTCATCGCCATATTTCTTGTATATAAGATCTCTATTATTATTTCCCCTACAGTTTGTTTAATATACATTTTGATGATAAAATTCTATGCAAAGTTAAAAGTTTATAAGTTAGTGATTCTGTTGTCTAAACTCCAATTGTCTAAACTCTTTACCCAATCTCTTCTTTCTCTTTCTTTCCATAACCTTTTCTCTTTGTCTAGGTTTCATAGAATCAAACTTGGCCTTTTGCAATATCTTTCTCTTTTCGCTTCGTTTAAGGAAATATGGATTCGTCAGTTTACCAACTTTGAAATCTTGCAATTGTTGTTTCTTATGGGATGAGAGAATTTGATTCTCCAAATCACGATTCTTTAATGTATCCATTCTTGACTTTAACAGCTGTAATTGTAATTTGATATCTTCTCTTTGATGTTCTGAAAGTAGATTGGCTGATTTCTTGTCTTTTAATACTTGTTCCATCTGTTTGATTTCCAGTTGTCTATATTCATCCAAAAAGGCATAGTCACGACGAGTTTTACTTAAATCTGCTTTCCCATATGCTGCATCGAATCTTATATCGGTATATAATCCTGATCCGGTTTTCTTTACTTCTAAACCAGGGATATCTCTTATTTTAGAAACTGGACGTTTGGAAGACAGCTGCAGGGGTGCATGCTTGGATCTCTTTTTATTATCATTAGTTTGGTGTCTACTACTTGTTTCTTCAGGTGCTGAATCAGAATCAGATTCCAAGAACTCATCTTCGTCGTCAGAATATGATTGGAGTTTGGCTTGAGCAGCATTCAATGCACCAAATGACATTCTTGAAAGCTCGTCATCATCATCTTCTTCTTCTTCATTATTATTGTTTTTCCAGTTGTTTTGTATATCTTCGTCAGAAGATTCGTCGTCATATTCGGGTCTTACTGTTTTATATTTGGCCATTTCTAGTTCTTATAGTGGAGCATATCTGAGATGCCATAGTTGCAATTCTTTTTTTTTTTTTGATACACATCAGAACTAACGTCACGTGAAAAGGTCAGGCACTGTAAATAGTTAATATTGTGATATTGTTTGTGAAATTGGCTGCAATTGCCATATAGAAAGGAATTCAGTTAGGTTATTAGTTAAAAGGGGAACTCGATGCAATGGTATCGGGTTATCTTTAATTGGGCTAACCAGATATGGACATATTCAATGCAAAATGCATCCTATTAATACAAATAGATTTGGCCTGTTACGCGAACAGAATGGCTATTGCAAAGTAAGAAGTGTAATTATAACGTAGTGCAATAATAATGAAGATGAAATGTATGTTCAGGTACAACCACCATGTAATTGCATCCATCAAGTTTGATCTCGTAATTCGCTTAATAACGATTGATATGCGAGTCCCGGAGAAATTCCAACATCACAAACCAGGCATTTTCCGGGACGGACCCGAGCGAAGAAAAAAAAATAGAAGAGGAGGTATTAATTTTGTGGCGCCTATGGAAAGCACCGGGTGGGCCGTTTTTCTTTTTTTTTTTTATTATTATTTTTGCTCCCTCGTTCTATTTCTTTACTACCGAACTGAAGTATTGCACGAGTTTACATTAAGGATAATACGATAAAAAAAACCTTACGAGGCGTAGTTGACTTCAATCAGGTTGATTTGATTGGTTGCTAGTTGAACTACTGACAACCAAATAGTCTCAGTTAGATAATATTTTTATGCATTTTCTGGGGATTGACATTGGTGGGGTATAACCAGAACTTGCTGCTAAAGTGTTAATTTTTACCACCACAGTTAAGCGAGTTTTCCCCCTCCCTTGGCGCGCGGGTCAACCACGTAGAAGCCGTTGGCTAGTGTCGCCCCGGCGCACTTGTGTCCGAACCAATTTTCCTTCTATGAACTAAAAAAAAAATGCTTCATATTTTTTTTGAAGTATTTTTGTTTTTTTTTTTTTTTACTAAAAAAATATTTTTTGTTGGACCAAGAGATTCTTTGCTTTCTCTCTCTCACTCTAACCCAATAACCCGTTAAGTTTTTCTTTGGAATTTTTCAATTCGTTCCACCCTCTTTTCTTTTCTTTTCTTGTCCCCAGGTTTAGATCCTTAATCAACCCTTCAAAACCATATAAACATGTTATCCAGATCCATTGCTCGTGTCTCTAGAGTATGTACACCAAGCTATCACCAATTGCCAAGTTGAAAAAGTGTCGATTACACGTGGATCACCGCCAACTCGCTTTTGATATGTTTTTTTTTGTAAATAAATATAATACTAACCCTCTCATAGGCTGCCGCTCAACAAAAGAGATTCTTATCCTTACACGAATACCGTTCTGCTGCTTTATTGCAACAATACGGTGTCCCAATCCCAAGAGGTTTTGCTGCCACCACTCCAGAAGGTGCCTTTGAAGCTGCCGAAAAGCTCGGTACTTCTGAACTTGTCATTAAGGCCCAAGCCTTGACTGGTGGTCGTGGTAAGGGTCACTTTGACTCTGGTTTACAAGGTGGGGTTAAGTTAATCTCATCTGCTCAAGAAGCCAAGGACTTGGCTCAACAAATGTTGGGTCACAAGATTATCACCAAGCAAACTGGTGCTGCCGGTAAGGAAGTTACTGCCGTCTACATTGTTGAAAGAAGAGACGCTGCTACTGAAGCTTATCTTGCCATCTTGATGGACAGAGCTTCCCAAACCCCAATCATTGTTGCTTCCGCTCAAGGTGGTATGGATATTGAAGGTGTTGCTGCTGAAAACCCAGATGCTATCAAGACTTTCCAAGTCCCATTAAAGGAAGGTGTTTCTGATGATTTGGGTGCTCAAATCGCCAACGTCTTGGGTTTCACTCAAGAAGCTATCCCAGAAGCTGTCAAGACCATCCAAGGCTTATACCAATGTTTCATTGACCGTGACTGTACTCAAGTTGAAATTAACCCATTATCTGAAACCCCAGACCACAAGGTCTTGGCCATGGATGCTAAGTTGGGTTTTGATGACAATGCTGAATTCCGTCAAGAAGAAGTTTTCTCCTGGAGAGATACTACCCAAGAAGACCCACAAGAAGTTGAAGCTTCCAAATACGGTCTTAACTTTATCAAGTTGGATGGTAACATTGCCAACATTGTCAATGGTGCCGGTTTAGCTATGGCTACCATGGATATCATTAAGTTATACGGTGGTGAACCAGCTAACTTCTTGGATTGTGGTGGTACTGCTACCCCAGAAACTATTGAAAAGGCCTTTGGTTTAATTCTTTCCGACAAGAAGGTTAACGGTATTTTCGTTAACATCTTTGGTGGTATCGTTAGATGTGACTATGTTGCCGAAGGTTTAATTGCTGCTGCCCACACTTTCAAGTTGGACATTCCAGTTGTTGTTAGATTACAAGGTACCAACATGGAAAAGGCCAAGGAATTGATTGAAAACTCTGGTTTGAAATTGTATGCTTTTGAAGAATTGGACCCAGCTGCTGAAAAGATTGTTCAATTGGCTCCAAAGTCTGCTTAAGAATGATATATAGTTAGATAAATTTATAAGTTATAAAGTGTAAATTATGCTAGGATATGATTAGTTTTCTTTTGTAGATGTCCTTCTGTTTGTAGTTTATGCTCTACTTCAAGTTTTGCATCTATCAAGACAACAGCTTCAGTATCAAATGCAAGACTGTATCTTCCTTTTTTGGCTGTAAACCTCTGGTAGTCGCACGACAATATTGTAAATATAGATTGATGATGCAATTACTGTAAAGGGAATGGATACCATAATTTCTAGGAGTTTCCCCATTCAATGCTTGTGTGGGTTAATTGTAACTGTAAAATAAATGGTACTTTCTTTGATCACTTACACCAGCTGGCTTTGCATCAAAATTCATCTCTTACTGTTTTTTATAGGTTCACATGGTAGCACCCTTTGTTTAGTGATTCTGTGAAAAAACCCAAGTCTTGAAAAAAACCGCCACCAGAATATAACCAAGTACCCCTACTCAAATTCCAAGTCAATTGCAGATAACATAACCATTTATACACCCCATAATGTTTTTAACCAGAAGTGAATACGATCGAGGAGTCTCTACATTCTCCCCAGAAGGTCGATTATTCCAAGTGGAATACTCGCTTGAAGCCATTAAATTAGGATCCACCGCCATTGGGATTTCCACTTCACAAGGGGTTATTCTCGGTGTAGAAAAGCGTGTCACATCTTCGTTATTGGAAGCTTCGTCCATTGAAAAGATCATTGAGATTGATCACCATATTGGTTGTGCCATGTCTGGTCTTACTGCCGACGCCAGATCTATGATTGACCATGCCAGAGTGCTGAGTTTGACCCACAATTTATACTACGATGAAGATATCAGGGTAGAGAGTTTGACCCAAAGTGTATGTGATTTGGCATTGAGATTCGGGGAAGGTGCTGAGGGGGAAAAGAGATTGATGTCTCGTCCGTTTGGTGTGGCGCTCTTGATTGCTGGTGTGGATAAACATAAAGGTCCGCAATTGTACCATGCTGAACCTTCTGGGACATTTTATAGATATGATGCCAAGGCCATTGGATCAGGTTCTGAGGGAGCTCAAGCAGAATTGAACAACGAATATCACAAGAGTTTAACTTTGGAAGAAGCGGAATTATTGGCATTAAAGATTTTAAAACAAGTTATGGAAGAAAAGTTGGATTGCAAGAATGCCCAATTGGCCAGCGTCACTGCTGAAGGTGGATTCCAAATTTATAGTGAAGAGAAGACTGATGCTATTATTAAAACTTTGAACGAACAAGCTACTGACGAAGATACTGTTATTAGTTAGAAAAAAAAAAAGTTTATATATATTGTTACAGTAATAAATTAGAAGATTACTATTCAGGAAAACATTGTTCTAGTCTATCACTCAATGCAAGTAGTCCTCCGTTCTCACTCACTCCGTACTTTCGTATTTTATCAAGGAAACTTGCAAGATATTCTGAAAATCGTCCATGTTGTTCCATCAAGGAATTATTTAAATTGGCAAATCTTCGATCAATCAGATTTGGATCCATAACCTTATCCTTAAACCTCTCGGGAAACTTTTCGGAATATACTTCATGTAAATTCCGATCACTCACAATTAAAATCTTCTTGTATAATACAATATAATGGTTGAATTGCATCATGAAGTCCAAAATTCTCTTCAATTCATAAAGCAATTCATATTTCGTAAGTAATGACTCAGTAATTACCGTATTCAAATATTCTCGAAGTTGAAGAACTAAATTATCCACACTTAATAATTCGTGAGCTTTTCTACCATTTCGTTTATTGGCGGTCCCTGGTCGTTGTAATGCATCCAAAATTCGATTTTCAAAAATTGAATTACTATTGCCGGTTCCTTGTAACACTGTGTTGTTATTAAACAATTGTCCTTCTTGTTCTTGCCCTATATCTGATCCTAATTCCGTTTCTGCAAGTTCAACCTCGGTATCTTGCAATAATGTTCTTATTTCAGCGTAATGCAGTTCAATAACATCATAATTGATATAACTTTGCAATTCATCCATGAATAATCTCACACGCGAATGTAACAGTCGAATTCTTAAAATCCATTTAAGGATTCTTGGTTCAAAATTAGGGTATCGCCATACATCAGATTGGTTTATTTCTTTAGCAATGATATCATTATATCTACTAATGAATTTCAAATTCATTAACAATTTAAAAATGATTTCATAATGATAGGATAATTCACGATTAATAACAAGATTCAAGGGGAATGGCAAGTCTATGGAAAGGTGAACACTAGCAATTGCGATGTTGTCATCAGGATCCTTGGTTTGTTTCAGAGGCAGGAATCTTCTTCCACCTCCTCCAGCAGTAGTATCTCCTCGCGTTGATTGGGGCAGATTGCTACCTTCACGATGTAATGTATTACTAATTAAGCGAATATTAGTTTCCAAATCTTGATCTTGCTGGATTTCAAAATCGGGCTTGCCTTCCATTAATTCATTGGCAACCTGGTATAGTGATTCATTACTTATAGTAAAACTTTGCCGTTCTTGAATGATATCCGATATTGAAGGAATAGTTCCAATTTTATGAATTTTTTCATTGGAGTTATATAAATCATAATATTGTTTTTGTAACCTTGAAATGGATACTTTGAATTTATCTCGCTTCAATTCTGAGAATGACCCATCGATAAACTTATCAATCTTGTATGAATTTTCAAAGAAGTATTTGGTTTGATAATTGGTTACTAATTGACGTAAATTATATCCTTGGAATAACAACTTCATAAACATTTTATTGGCACGTTTGTAAAATTCGTCGATTTTCAATTCTAGATCTTGTGACGATAATGTACTTATAGTTTGCAACTTTTCGTGCAAGTTCAGGAAATCAGATATACCAGTACATTGCTTGAATATGTTCAAGTACTTCCCCGTAGTTAATATCTTCAGTTGGATCTGATAATTTTGAAATTGTTCCAACAATCCGTCGGTTTTGATAAGAAACAATTCATTCCAGTAATATTCACTTTTAGAATCAAAGATATCAATAAATGTAGGAGGAACTTCCTTTTCTCGAATCAAAAACTCATCAAATGGATCATCAATTTTCCCCTCAGTAAGCCAAGTGTTTAACATTACAAGATAATCCTCGGCAACAGTATCCAAAAGCTTTGTGAGAAATGCAAACGAAGCAGCTTCCCCTTTGTAAAAACGTAATCTCTGTTGTATAAGTTGTAACACTAATCCGCCTTTGCAACAATCAAACTTTTTGAGGTATAAATTTGTTTCTATTCTTGCTGAAGATTCAAAATTTGATTTGGGGATAAGTTCCAGTAATGCTTGATGGGTATATTCATCTGTATGGCTATGTTTCCTCCTCTCTTCTGATATTAAATGTATTTCAACCGCTATTTCATACAAATGTAATAACTTATTCGCCACTTCTTGACTCAATACTTGATCTAGTTTAGTGAGATTGAAACTAGCATTATACTGGAACTCATGTTCTAATTCAAGAATCACCAGTTTATAATGGATCAAAAACTCATTAACCACATAACAAAATCGTTGAACCACTTTTCCATATCTTGCTGAATCGTAATATTGAATAAATTCAGTTAACCCGGAATAATATCGTCCTAACTTACGTAATTTCTTTGTGACTGTTTTCAAACTTAAATCCAAGTTCTTTGCAATTTTAAATTCAGGTCCAAGAATCCTACATTCAAGAGATTGAGGATCATACCTCTCTGCATACTTGATGAATATACCTTCATAGCCAAGAAGTGCAAATAGCAAGTCTCTGACTATAAGTCCTTGTTGTATGTGTAAATCTGTGATTTGACTGACTAAAGGTGCTTTTATCTTGGTTGGTTTCTTGGTGGTTGTTGGTTGCAGCACAAGGTGGGATTGTATGATGTTGTTGTTGTTGCTGTGTGGTTGTATATCTTCAAAGGAATCACTAAGCGTCACCACATCAGGTGGGACATTTCCTCCACCATGTGAAGAGATAAACAGGATCATAATGCTAATCTCAGACGTTTATCTTGTGATTGGAGTATAATCAGTAACCTTTGTTTACGTTTTCCTTATACAATTTAGAAAAAAAAAAATAAAATTAAAAATTAAAAAAAAAAAAGAATCTGTTACGCGCCCAAACAATCAAACTACATAAAATAGCTCAAGACAACCATTCACTATCTTCATCATCCGCATCAACATCAACAGCTTCATAATCTTCTGTATCAAGTTCAAGTTCTCTTAATAAACTCTGTGTAGCCAATTCTGCTTCTTTTTGTACTTGTTTTAACCCACAGATGTCTTCCAAGTAGGAACTGTCATTAAGACATTGCTTGATAAACTCCCATCCACTAGTATTAAACTCATTAATCACCGGTTCAGAGCATCCAGAACAATATTTATAATTGGGTGCATGCAAATTCAGTTGTTGATTAAAATTATGTAAAAAGCCTCTGATTTGATGTGGTACACTGCCAAACTTGTTATTATCGACGATTACATGTTTTGCTAGTTGTTTGTCAGGATGTTGAAGTATAGCCACCAACATTTCCACAGCTAATGCTGATGCAATTAGCGCTGCCCCTGGTCTAGTTACAGTACACATTTGGTCCAAGGTACGGTCAGTTAAACTATCATTAGGTGCAACCACGTCATTGCAATAGTAACAACCCAATCTCTGATCTTGTGGCTGCAATAAACTTCCATGTCTCATGACTAAATAGCTATCAAACCCAAGAGCTGCATTAATGACAATTTTATTCTTGGCGACTCCCAATACTGTAGGTAGCCATCTTGCTTCTCGTGAATCCATAAGTAGGAATATAACATCGTGATCTTCGTACAACTGGCATAATGTTTCGAAATTAGCACGTTGTTTAGGTTCATCCGTGATTGGATGGCCAATCATTGGAACTTCTAAATTGAACCCTTTTGAATCAACTCCGGGGAAAATCTCTTGTAACAGCTTAGCAGCACGCTGTGCCTTCCATTGTCCCTGACCACTATCGGAAAAGCAATCCTTGAATTGAAATAACAGTTGTCTGACTGGGTTAGAGTATGAGATTCTGCCATTGTCGACAAATGTGACATGTTTCACTCCCCATCCTAATAACCCTCTAGCGACATATGTTCCCAAAGTGCCAGCACCAAGAAGTAACACTTTCTGAGATTTTATTATATCAAGATCAATATCAGGAGCTATTCTCCACTTCATAAGCTTCAAGTTTAATTCTACTGCTTGTGCGGCAAGTTGGTTGGGGTCAATCAAAGAACCTAAATCGGCTAATTTTGGACCTAATTTCCCCTGGCTGGTACGCTCCCAGCCAGTTATAGTCTTTGGAACCTTGTCGTATTTTTCAAGTTGAAGCTTATAGCTAAATGTTGAACCATCCACGCGGTATATCATTAATTCAATAGTCTTGAATCCTTTGAGTGCAATATAATATAAATAGTTCTTGAGTTGCGATCCTGGTTTCTTATCTTTACTCAAACATGTATCTACAAACACAAACTTGCCTGGTTGGTCTGTTTCGGGTGCATCCACCAACTGTCCATCTACAAGCTGGAAGAATTGGCCATTTTCTCCTAGTTGGTTGATTTTTTCTTCAATCATCTTGACCAAACTTAAATCATCCGATTGTTGCTTTTCTTCGATAATTGACCATTTGGAGGTGAAACTAGGATACGCCACCCAATAATAAAACTTGTATTTTTTTAAATCGGAGAAACTCAAAATGTAAAACTGGTTAAACACTTGATAATCAAATGTAGTCACCGTTTTCATAGACTCATATATTTGCCCTCCCCATTCCGTCAACTGTTGTAACTTGTCAATCTGTTTAAACTCCTCGATTGTATTCACATTGTATATCTCACCTTTGATAAACACTTTTGACAGGTCTTCCACTTGTTCAGGCTCAAAACTATCCTGATCAAGGTTAAGAGTAGGCATGTCATTGAACCGATTGAGTAGTTTGGGGTGCTGTATAAACCCCGTAATTACATGTTTGGAAGAATCTAATTTAAACTTGTCTAGTTTTAGTTGGGAAAGTTTAATGAAAAATGATGATTCTATAAATGATTGGATGGGTGTGAACTTAACTATCTTATTGTCTGTGCTCATTGATTACAGTTTATGGTGAATGTGTATGTGTGTGTATGTTACAGGTTATGTGTGTTATCTGGTATGTTCTTTACAGTAACTGCAAGTGATTACAAAGAAGGAAAAAAAAAGAGTGGGGGGAGTTGCACACTAATTAGTAACGTGGGGGGAGGGGGGGGGACGGCGACTGCTAAAATTAAAATATTAACTACTCAACTACTTACTCTTCCATTGGAGTATCTTCCAATGTCATATCATCTAACTCGTCTAACAACTCGTCAATACCAATTTCAGGAGCATCTTCATCTTCTTCATCTTCATCATCACCATGACTTTTAACAGGAGCATTTTCACCAGCTTTATATAAGTTAATGGTTTGTCTCAATTCTTCATCTTCTTCTAATTCTTGCAAGAAAAGTTCGTAGTCTCTTTCAGCACGTTCTTGTTCTTGTTTAGCTTGTCTGGAATCATCGTTGGCCACGATATCTTGATGTTCTCTGGCCATTCTCTTCAACTTCCACTTTCTGTACTTGTTCTTCTTATTCTTTCTAGCGTAATGTTTCTTAACAATAACAACTTCGGGAATATTGTCACTGTCTAATGTGTCCCATAAATCAGAGTTGAAATTAGTGTTGGTCAAATAGTACCCCATACATGAATCACCCGGGTGTAAAATACCACCCAAATGAGTTCTAACATAGAAACTTTGATCATTAACTCCCATATCAGCAGCACGACTCACTTCGATATCAGCCAACACATGCTTTCCTCTGATATCTCCAGTTGGTTCAACATCGAGAACAATGAATTCAACTAATTGAGTAGCATCCAACAATGAAGGAAATGGGGATCTGTAGTATATCAGTGGGGATAAGTCAGCAATCTGTAAAGTATTTGGATCTATGAATTGAATGGAGTTGGTAACTTTAGAACACAACACAAGACGGGAAATGTTACCTAATGAGTGGGCTAATTTCTTTGGCAAAACCACTAAATCATCACGACAAATAGGAGCAATTTCCACTGAGAAGGAAAACTTATATTGCGAAGAACCGGAGTGGATATCAGTACTGACTAATTCCTCGGACTTCTTGGCCTTGACTGGCGCCACTGCTGATAAGAAATCTAACATCTTAGCCGCATGGTTCTTTTGGGAATAAAAGAAATCCAACCCGTCCTTACTTTCTTGAATGGAAATAGTATCAACATGAGCATTATGCTTTAAAATCAATTGTTCTAAATACAAGAAAGTTCTCTTGTGTGGCACCTTTTGTCTGATTTGCACAGCAGCTCTCCAAGTGTTGGTAGTATACGACTTGGCACAATCAGGACATTGCATAGCAATAACGACATATTCAACTTCAAAAGTTTGTTGGACAATAGTGTTGGCCATAGCTTCACCTTGCACTGTCAACTTGACTCTGATACGACGAGAGTGAGGTTCGGTCCATATGAAGGAAGCGTCAACCAATCTGACTTTATTCAACCCCTTTAATCTTCTCAAACATAATGCTAACAACTCACGAGATTCCAACTCAGCCCTAATCCATTGGCCTGGTGGTTGCAAGAATCTTTCACAATTTCTACAAAATGACACATTTGCCTCCCTGGGAATCCCTTCGGTAATATCAACGGTTAACTTAATACAATCGTAACACATAACTAACCCTTGGGAACCATCCATAGGCACACCACAGTTACAACATAACACTGTAGCGACTGGACCAGCCCCATGATTATGATTAGGGTCCATATGAGTATAATTTGACATGTTTATGGAGTAGTAGTAGTAAGTAAATAATCAATATTACAAATCAGTATAATTTATTTGCAAAAAAAAAAAAATTCATATCTTCTCATCGGATCGGAAATAAACTCCTATCACGTGATTGTTTTATTTCCGAGGGCGTTGATTCTGAACGAAAAATTGACGCCCTTGGGTAAACACTATGTTGCAAACAACAAGTTTATAGACAGTAATCACCTTTCAATCAATCAACGGTCGAACTGGATATCATTAGCCATGGTGGATAAGAAAAGAACATTATCTCCTGAAGAGGAAGAAGACGACGATGACATTCCTTTACACAAGAAAGTCAAGCTTGAGATCGAGCCCGACAACTCGTCCGATCAAGAAGGCAATACCAATGGTTCTGACAAGAATAAAGATGAAGAGAATGGAAATAGTAACATTAGAGGAGATAGACATGTGAAGCGTGAAAATGAGGAAGACGACGAGGATGAGGACGAAGACGAGAAAGAGGAAAAGGTCAAAGACGAAGACGCAGAAGATGGAGAAGAAGGTGATGAAGAAGAGGAGGAGGAAGATGATGACGACGATGATGATGAAGCTGAAGAAGAACGCAAAAGAATAACCACATTCAACTTTGACGGAGATGTATACACATTCAAAGAAAGACCGTCTGTAATTGAGGAAAAAGAGGGCAAGATAGAATTCCGAGTAGTAAACAACGACAATACTCGAGAAAGTATGATTGTATTAACTGGTTTAAAAAACATCTTTCAGAAACAATTACCTAAAATGCCTCGAGAATATATTTCCAGGTTGGTATACGACAGATCACATTTATCCATGGCCGTGGTTAGAAAACCGTTAACTGTGGTGGGTGGTATTACTTACAGACCTTTTAATAATCGAGGATTTGCGGAAATTGTCTTTTGTGCTATATCTTCCACCGAACAAGTTCGTGGTTATGGTGCTCATTTGATGAATCATTTAAAAGATTATGTCCGAGCAACTTCTCCTATAATGTATTTCTTAACCTATGCTGATAATTATGCTATTGGATATTTCAAAAAACAAGGTTTCACCAAGGAGGTATCGTTAGATAAATCAATATGGATGGGGTATATCAAAGATTATGAAGGAGGTACATTAATGCAGTGTTCAATGTTGCCACCAATAATGCGATATTTGGATCTGGGAAAGATTCTATTATTGCAAAAAGCCGCTATTGAAAAGAAAATCAAACTGAGATCAAAATCACATATAGTTCGAGCAGGATTACAAGTATTTAAAACCAACAAGAATGTAACATTAGACCCGAAGGATATTCCTGGCTTAATAGAAAGCGGGTGGCTGGAAGAAATGGATAAATTAGCCCAAAAACCAAAACGCGGGCCTCATTACAATTTCATGGTTACTTTGTTTTCAGAAATGCAAAACCATCCCTCAGCATGGCCATTTGCCGTGCCGGTTAATCGAGAAGAAGTTCAAGATTATTACGAAGTTATTAAAGAACCAATGGATTTGTCTACTATGGAGCTGAAACTTGAAAATGACAAGTATGAATCATTCGATCAGTTCTTGTATGATGCCAGATTAATTTTCAATAATTGTCGTGCTTATAATAGTGATACTACGACATATTATAAGAATGCCACCAAGTTGGAAAAGTTTTTTAATAATAAGATCAAGGAGAGTGCAGAGTATTCTCATTATTTAGAATGATTATTGTATAGTGTAATATTAGGAGAGAGGGGGTAGTATCTACAGTGTAGAAACTATTTCAAGTATAATGTAGATAGATGTTTGCTGTATGTTAGATTGCTACAGATCTTAGTGCACCCGCAGTGAAAAATTATTACGCAAAAATTACTAAGAAGGTAATACCGGCAACTATAAAAAAATTGAGATTTGAGGTATTCCCACCACAAGTTGTTACTTCTGAAATCACCTACGCAACCATGCCTGCTAAAGTATACGCCTACGCTGAATCAATTGATGTTGCCAACGCCGTTGGGAAATATATCATCCAACATCAAGATGCCGCAATCTCTGCCAAGAATACCTTCAAAATTGCATTATCTGGAGGATCTTTAGGGAAAGTATTGAAGAAAGCTTTGATTGACAACAAGGACGTTGCCTCAAGTGTCAAATGGGATCAATGGGAAGTATTTTTCAGTGACGAAAGATTAGTGCCGTTAGACCATCCAGACTCCAACTTTGGATTGTTTAATGAATTAGTGTTGAAAAACTTGCCTGCTGACGCTGGTAATCCAAAATTAAATGTTATTGACGAATCCTTGTTGACCGGTAAAGACGGTCAATTAGAAGGTGCTGACGAAAGCAAAGATCTTGAAATTACTAAGGACTACGCTAGTAAGTTACCAGCTGATGGTAAACTTGATGTTATCTTGTTAGGTTGTGGACCTGATGGCCACACTTGTTCTTTGTTTCCAGGCCATAAATTATTACAGGAAAGATCAAAATTAATTGCCTACATCAGTGACTCTCCAAAGCCACCGCCAAGAAGAATTACATTTACATTCCCAGTCTTGGAAGCAGCCACTTCAATTGCCTTTGTTGCTGAAGGTGCTGGTAAGGCAGTCACTTTAAAGGAAATCTTTGGTGACAAATCAAGCCAATTACCTTCTAAGCTTGTTAATGAAATTTCTACTGGGGTTGAAGTTAATTGGTTTGTTGACGATTCCGCAGTTAAAGGTGTAGATGTTCTTACTGCCAAGTATTAGTATTTGTAATTATAGAAATAGAAATAAAAACAATTTAATTTCCACCAGCGTAGTAGCTTTTAACTGCTTTCGCTATTGTTCAATGCTGGTCAAAGATCATTCATTAATTTGCTCACTGACAAACAAAAAAAAATCGTAGATCTTTAGGGGAAACTTTATTTTTCTTTCACCGCCACTTCCTTACAACTGATAAGAATGGGTATGTTACTACAATTGCATTCGCCATGGGATCAATTATTAACTCAGAAAACATAGGAGTTGCTCTATGGCTCTGTCCCAGATCTAATAGTCAGATCTCTGACAAATTAAAGACCCTTATGGGATCTTTGAATACGTTGTTCCCAGGACAGCCTCCTAGATTTGAACCACACATTACCATAACTACAAATATAATGATAGACTTAGATGATCCCAATAAAACACGAGACGATGTCGACCGAATATTATCTGCTAGCGCTGTGGCATTAAGTTCGTTACCTAAAAACCATGATAAATTAGTCAGATTAGGGCGGGTCAATAGTCAACGGAAATTCTTTAAAAAGCTTTATTTCCAAGTCGACAGTGATCCTAATTTAGTGTCGTTTGCCAGAATAATACGGGAATTGTTTGTGATTTTACCTCACGATATAGAAGAGGAAAACATCAAGCAAAATCCTCAGTTGTATACCAAGGATTCCAATGGGAATACAGTAAAGAGGAAACTTTCTAAAAAAAGAACTAAACTGCAATCTCCACCTGCACAAGAAGCTAAACAGTTTGATACATCAGGATTACAGTATCTTGCGGCTCAGAAAGCAGCCGATTGGTCACTTAACGAGTTTGACCCACACTTATCATTAGTCTATAGTAATATTCATCCCATTGACAATGCATTATGGAGAACCATCAAGACGAGAATCTCAGATTATTTAGACATTGACAATGTTGATAGTGATAGTTTTAATAGTGGTGTTTCTGGATTAGGTTGGGACGGCGGAGTGTTGAAGTTGGTGTTGTGCGAAGGAGATGTCAATGATTGGATTGTCTTGGGTAGTGTAGATGTTCATTAATGTATTACTATTACTTTCATTTTGTATTAGTTTGAAGTATTTGTAGTTGTTAGGTGAAAGGTTTGTCTCTCTCTCTCTCTCTCCCAGCACATCTGAAAAAAATTATAACGGTTTAAAAATTTCTTGCAACACATAACCAGTAACCACAGTAATGTCCAAGGACACCACATTCACATGTCTAACATGTTCAGAAACTCACGGCAAGGACCTGATTCTGAAACATCTATCCACCACTAGACACAAGAATGTCAGAATAAACGAACTCGACGAGACTATAGAGTGTGAACAATGTGAAGACTCAAATATTCACCAGTTGTCCATCCTCAGGTATGGATTCACGGATATGTCCCTTTTATGTCAGCAATGTCTGGAAAAGGAAAAGACTGAAAATAATGAAACTCCAAGTGCGACATACACTCTCTCCAATGGTGCCTTTTTCCTAAAACTAGACCAATATTTGAAGTTCAGAGATTTAGAATGTAGGAACTGTCACAGTGATGAGAACTTGTTCGTGGGGAACGACAAAAACGGAACTCAATATGTCGCTTGTAAAGCCTGTATGATTAACTACGATGTAAAATTTGTAGGTGAAGATGATGATACTTTTTTATCGGTATTGCTTGGAATCAAAGAAGTACCCAAGAATTTGAAAAGATCAAACAGGGGAAGAAAGGGCAAGTTTGGTAAGGGAAAGAAAAGAGGCAAACGAGGTCGAAGAGAACGGAAACCTGATCCTGAAGCAGAAGAAAGACGTGCTCATTATATGGCAACTAAAGAATTGGCAAGTTCAATTAAATCAGGAACTACAGTCAAGGCAATTGGGTCGGCTCTTATTGGAAAGCAAGCACAAAAAGACCATGTTTCAAAATTCGGCAATTTTCTGAAAGGAAAAGGATCTCCGCAAGGAAGGAAGACTCCAAGCAGAGGTAGTCCTGCTCATAGTGGCAGACATACCCCAGTGGGAAAAAGCCCTGTCAATAGTGGCAAGCTGACTCCTGCTAGAAGTCACACTCCAGTCAGCGAGGAGAGAGCTAGAGAAGAACATAAATCTAGACCGAATGGTAAATCTGAGCAAGTAAAGAGGGCTAATGACATACCTAAACCAGGAAAGAAAACTAATGATAAGCCTAAAGAAAAGCAAGCGAATAAGGCTAAAGACAAGCAAGCTGACAAGCCTGAGCAAAGTAAGAAATCCAATGAAAAAGTTGTTAAAGACAAGAAATCTGGTGATAAACTGACTACAGTTGATCAAACTCCTGTGAGCTTAGACAGTTGGGGAAATGAAGACAAACCTCAAAATTCCGCACAAGGAAAGAAGGGCAGAGGTAATGACAAGCGTGAAAATACCAAACCAAAAAAGTCTAGTGGTAAGCTGACATCTTCTAGAAGTCAAACACCAGTTCTCAATGATGAGCAAAAGCAAGGAAAGGAACATAGTCAAACCCATGTTGTTATGGATGGGCGTGGTGATGAAGAAAACAAAAGCTTGAAATCAAAAGAACCTCCTAAAAAGTCCAAGTCAAAGAAAGGTAAAGAATCTGCTAAATCTCCAGAACCATCATCTTCACGCAAGAATAACATACCGAATGGTAATGAACTTGTTCTTCCTCCATCAATTACTAAATATAATCCTGCAAGTGAACCTAAACTCACTTATGATTCTTTGCACGAATATTATCGAGAAATGAGTTTCAACATGTTCTTGGAAGATCAACTTACCAACATTCTGAATATAATTGAGTCCGAGTATATCATGATTGAATGGTATGAAGATCCAGACAAGAGAAACACCCAATATAAACTAAGCGTTCTTCTGGACTCAGATATTGTCAATAATTTCCGTTCTGAGGTTTTCAAAAAATTAAAGAAGAACCCATTCCTGATTGGGCAATCTATATTCTTGATTTTAAACGACGAAATTCCTTGGTATGGTTGTATATCGGCCGTTGATGAGGTTTCTAGTAAGAACGTAAAGAGAGGCAGACGTACAAAGAAAGATGTTATTGAAGTGGTGGTGACCTTGTATGATTGGAATAATCAGCCATTGCCTAAAACTGTTCATGCCCAACATTTGAAAGTCATGCCTGCTTCTGTACCAGTTAGTCGTGTTTTGAATGCTATGGATAGTCTTTCCAATAACAATTTCATCAAGATGCTTTTAGGAAAAGAACCAATTAGACAAATTGTGTTTAAGAATTTCTTGAGGTATACTAGGGATACATTAAATGATTCTCAAAAGCAAGCTATTCAATCTATCTTTAACAATGCAATTACAGTATTGCAAGGTCCTCCTGGTACTGGTAAGACATCCACCATTTTTGAAATCATTTTGCAATTATTGGATTCCTTAAACACATACCCGATCCTCGTTGTTGCGCCTTCCAATATTGCCATTGACAATATTGCTGAAAAGTTGATGCCAACTCATGAAAAAGATCTTTTAAGAGTTGTGGCCTCAGAAAAAGAACGAGAATACAATAAGAGTCATCATTTATCTTCAATTTGCTTGCACCATAAGATTTACGAGGGATTATCGACAAGATCTCAGACAATAGTAGACGAAATTAAACGTGGTAAGCCAAGTGTGGGAACTACTGGATACAAGAAATTCGTACAAGAGCGATTTCAAGTCACCAAGAAGATGGTTGCTCAAGCTAAAGTTATCTTCACAACTACTGTGGTTGCCGGATCTGGACAATTGAAAAGTATTTCAAAATGCCCCGTGGTTATCATGGATGAAGCTACCCAATCTTCTGAACCAACCACTTTGATTCCGTTGTCTGTTCCTGGAGTTGATAAGTTTGTGTTTGTTGGTGATCAGAAACAATTGAATTGTTTCTCTTTAGTTCCTGGATTGTCATTATCATTATTTGAAAGGGTATTGCTTAATGGAACGTATAAGACACCTCATATGTTGGACACGCAATATCGTATGCACCCTACTATCAGTGAATTTGCCAGAAATAGATTCTATGGCGGATTATTAAAAGATGGTATAACAGCCGAAGATCGTAAAATGGAAGGAATTCCTGAGAACCCGGTTTATTTCTGGAACACGAACGGAAAAGCTCGTGAAAAGTCCGTGCATAATTGGTTACGTGAAGATCGAGGATTCACTTATACCAACCCTGGTGAAATTAACTATGTTATTCAAGTAGTGAAGAATTTGATTATTGAAAAGGGAATCAAGCGCGAAGATATCGGGATTATCACTCCTTATAGTGGTCAGCGAGATTTAATCTCGTCCATTCTAGTAAAGGATGACATTATCAATCCACAAAGTGAAGAGCTTAGAATTGAAGTTGATATCGATGATATCAAAAATGATTCTAAACCAGTGACAATTCATATCGTGTCAGGAATATTAATTGCTTCAATTGACGCTTTCCAAGGTCGTGAAAAGAATTTCATGGTTATGTCATGTGTAAGATCGAATGTTGAGGGCAAAATTGGTTTCCTTAGAGATGAAAGAAGATTGAATGTTGCTCTTACAAGAGCAAAGTATGGTATGGTTATTATTGGGGATGAAAATTGTTTAAGAAGTGGTGATAAATTGTGGAATTCATATATGGATCATTTGAAGGATAAGAATTCAATTCATCTGTCTGATACTTTTGTATATTAATATTTATAGATTTGATAATATTCATTATACTTGCAAGCACCTCTTTAGTAATCAAAAAAACAAGTAGCTTATACAAGCTACTTATTGTATAAGTTGGAAAAAAAATAACGACAACTGCAGGACTCGAACCTGCGCGGGCAAAGCCCAAAAGATTTCTAATCTTTCTCCTTAACCACTCGGACAAGTTGCCAGATTTTTTCTTGAAAACTTTTGCACTTGCAGCGGGCCTCTGATTATGCACGTGATATATCTCACATGATTAACGTATGACAAAAGCATGATTTAAATCTTGGACGAACTTGATTGAACTATATTGGTACATTTTTTAAGATAATACCGAGTATATTCTCTACCGATGGTCCTTACTTTTGATCCTATGATATGTAACTTTATTACAACTGAGTTTTTTGTAACATTTACTTGAATATATTATATTGGCAACAACTAAGGATATTCCTTTGGTATTTACTGGGTTTTTTTGCAACAATCTTTCGAAAATTATAACCTCCTTCAATAAACTTTTTTATTTTCTACTTTTTGTAGATAGAATATGTTAAGTTACCCGTAGTTGTTCCTTTTCAGCTAAGTGGAACAACGAACATTGGTATTTTCTGACTCCACTTCCTGATAAGGTTTCTCCGGAACGAGGTTCCCGTGAGTCAAAAAAAAATAAAAAAACACAGGTGAAAATTTTAGCGGTTTTTTTCCTGATCGAGAAATTTGTGGGGCGGCTGGTTAGTCATTGCCTGATAAGCTTCTAGAAAGTCTAGGTATAAATAGACCCTAAAATTCCCCAGTTTGAAAAATTTTCAAGAATTAAATCAAAAATGTCAGTTTCATTAAGGCCAATTAAAGACGAGGACAAGGAAAGATGGCTCGAGCTTTGGACAGGACCAGGAGGATACATTGAATTTTACAAGTCACTTCACAAATTAACTCCCGAAATCTCCAATGAAACATTTAGAAGATTTCTTGATCCAAATGAACCAGTTTACTCCGTGGTAGCTATTGACGATTCAACCGGCACTATTATTGGATTTGCCAATTACTTGACACATAGAAATACTTGGACTATTGAAAATGCCCTTTATTTGAATGATTTGTTTGTTTGTTCCGACAATAGATTACATGGTGTTGGCAGAAAGTTGATTGAGTATATTTACTCTGAGGCTGATAGATTGAATTGTAAGAAATGCTACTGGTCTACTCAATTTGAAAACCATCGTGCTCAATTACTATATACTAAAGTTGGTGTAAAGAGTGGATTCTTATTATATAGAAGACCAGATTAGATTAATATGATAACTATGAAACTATAACTTGTAGATCTTATACACCAACCAAAGCCAAAAGTATGAGAATCCCGCAAATGAAATTGCAATGTTTAAAATAACCCATAAATCAGGATATCTTGTGGGTGGACTCATAGTAGCGTCAATAACATGATAAACAATCATTAGCAAATATGTACCCCAAACTACAACCGTATTCAACAGATATTTCTTTTGCAACAAGATCTTTGGACCGATTAACCAATTGATCAAGAAATTGCTCACAAAATATTGCATTATTAATTCATCTTTCTTTAACAACGGATATAAACTGAAAGTACCGACATTATTTATCCATTGAATAATATCAATATCTTTATGATCAATCAACAACAACAATAAAATCGGTATTAATGCAATTAAAATACTCTTTTCATGAACCTGGAATGAAAACAAGTAAAACGATAAAGAATTAAGCGAGAATCCATAGATCAAACCTTGGATTTTTGTAGATGGTCTGCTTCTTATCTTGAAAAACAAGTATACATTTGCTGGTATCACTGCTAATAATGTCGCCAACAAAGCCAATTTAGGTAATTGAGCAGCATCAATAATTTCCCGATATTTGATCAAGACATTTGTAGTACACCAAAAGTTTGCGACTTTATCTTCAAATAATCCACGATTAAAAGGGAAAACTCGGAGAACAATCTGAAGCACTGATTCGGGTTTGGTTAGTATGAACGGAAGTAAATAGACAAATTGCGTAATGGCCACAGTTAACCCAACTAATATAAATCCCAGGAACGATTTCAATTGACTCAATATGTAAAAGAAAATGAAGAGGGAGTAGTATAATCCCATTTGCTTAAAGTTGATACAACTGACAAACCAAATACTGGCCAAGTACAAATTATTCTTTATAAGATCAATTACAGAATAGACAAAGAATCCAAGCATAACTGAATTGAATTGGTAATGACCATGGTCAATTAATACCAAATGTGGTTGATTGATAATAACCAACGAAATAATTATTTGATCCATCCGGTTAATATTAAACTTTTTACCCAAGATATTGGCAATTGTCAATATGGCAGGGATATACAAGACCAATTCACTTGCAATGGCCATAAATCTCATAAAGAATCTTAACCCATCAGTTTCCATACCTCTAGACTCATCCAATGAAAACCACGACCCATTGATGAAACTTCCAATCATACCGAGTAAATAGGAATGATATGCAGTTAATGGGGGATAATCTAACCCCCAATATGACAAATCAAAGTAATACCATTTTGAAATAGGTAAATTAATTGTCAATTCCATCCAATGTCGTTGTGCTTCAAAATCTCCAAAAGTTGGCGGGGTGTGATATCCCAGATGTCCACCTAAACCAACAGCAGATCTTAATAATACTGCAGTAAGAACAAGGATGTATCTTGCTTCCCATTGAACAGGGGCTTTTTCAAAATAATGCAACAAGTCATAGACTGGTGAATCTTTAAAGATACTTTTAGGTGGGTCTTGCTTAGGAGAAGATACTTTAGGAATATCATTGGAGACCTCCTTGAAAGTATCCTTCTTTGAGGATGATGTTCTCTTCTTAGGCTTGGCCATAGTAGTTAAGTTTCCAGCGGTGGTTAAACTATTGCCAGGCGGGGATTTTTTTGTTGATGTTTTTTCCTGTGAGTGGCAGAATTTGTTGCATTTTTTTTTGTTGGACTAAAAGTTGCAAAAAAAAAAGAACAACTCATAACTGTTTTCCTTTAGGGTTATAGGAGAAGCAAAAATCATTTCTTTGAACAATGACTCCAATATATTCTAAAAGATGGTTGAAATCTTCGTCATGTAAATATAATTTGTCGACTTGTTCAGAATACTTGTCAGGAAACAAACGATCAACGCAAATTTTGACATCTTCAATGGTAAGACTAGTTGTATTATAATGAAGACAAAAGCATTGCCACAATTCTTTCAAGCTAAAAGAAACCATATTATTTGAAACATTTTCAGTTTCGTCAGTGTTTGGATTCCAATTTAAACCATGATCAGGAGAAAATACTCGAAGCACTTCCCTGGGTGTGTTATAGGAGGGGTTCTCTATAGCCGAATCCTCAGAATGATTCTCTTTAGCTGAATGATAAGAAGATTCTTCTCTAGGCGAAGAGATTATGGGTCTGGGGGAATTCTGATGAATTTCTTCTTTGGGTGAATTGAATGCATTGCATGAAGGACCTTCTTTAGCTGAATCACCAAATACTTCTTTAGGAAATTCAATTATGGGTTCTACCCAAGCAGGTGTGGAATTGGAGCTATCCTTGGAAGAAAATGTGGATGAGGAGATATTATCCCACGAATTATAATGTGGTTCAATGACTACACCCTCCTTCTGTTTATAGAAATACCCATAGGTTTGAAATTGAAATTCTTTAACCCTCTTTGCAAACAAGATATTATTCGACCTAAGTTTGGCGGTTAAATCTTGTATCTTCAATTTAAATTTCAGTTTTGATGGACAAACAGCTTTCATATTAATTGATTTGCCAGCAAACGAAAATCCACTTGATGAACTCCCACTTGATGAAGGGTTGTTTGAATGTTTATAGCTTATCAAATTTCTTGCTTCTGCTTTCTTCTGCCAGTTGATTTGCGTGAACATGAAGAAGGAATGTTAGAATAAACATTGTTAACCGCTTAACTCAAACTTTTTTTTTTTGCATCCGACAAAATTAACTAGAAGAAATTTCCCAGGGACCACAACTAAAATTTGGTAACAAACAGTTATTCCATATCATGTACTTATTACTAGCTAGACAAAGTATTATTAACTGGCTCACATCGAAATCAAATAAACAGCCTCTCTAGTATAGGGGATATATCCATAAAGTCTAGATTTAAGATTTTGTATCTGAAAGACATGCACGGCGTTAATATCAGCTAGATGCAGGAGCACTTAAAGTGCAGCTGATAATTTCCTACGAGGCATATACTCACAGAGTCGTTTACATTCAACTGCTCGTAATCAACAGCAACCGGTTACGCACATGAAATTTCGTCTTTTTTGTCGTTTTTGACACCTAGACTATTGGACAGGGTGTTAAGAAAAAAGAAGGGATGACAACTGTCTAATTTTATTTAAAGTTAAAGATAAGAGCGAAATAGGGTTTTCTGCGATGTTTTTCCTTAATTCCTGATACACGGAAAGAAGATTGAGCACATGCCAATTAGTAACTTATACCGCGAATTTAAAACATACTTTAAGCATTAGTGCTTGAATACCATCAGATATGTAGTAATTCGTATTTAAAGATTGCCGAGCGATTAAGGATTCAGTTGAAGTAATTGTGGGCGACCCAACCGAAATATTCGAAATTAGGGGGGGGGTTTGTCGTCGTAATTATAGCCTCTAACCATATTTTTTTTTGCCCCCTCCCCCTCGAGTAATTATGTTCCCTAGGGTTATAAACAATTCATAACCTGTTACCATAATTTGTTCGATAGTCAACTATTACATAATCTAGCGACCAGTACTAGAACAATACAAATGTGGTTCAAAATTGGACGCATTTAGTCAGGTACACGATGATTGCTTTAAGCGACTAAAACGTATTGTTAATTCCCCCCTTTCGTTAACAAAAATTTTTTTTTTCAGTTTTTTTTAGTTTCAATCCGGCACGCGTTAGATGTACCTTAATACGCGCACTTCCTCCGTCCTGCCCAAATAGGAAAAAGTCTAAAAATACAATGCAATTTTCTACTTACCGCCAATAAATCAGAATTAAAAAAAAAAAGAAAATAAAAATAAAAATAAAAATAATCAGGAAATTCCCTTCCAGTTTTGTTGTAAAAATCTTACAACCAAAATTTATTTCTTACAACCAATTTCTAGAGATTGAATATTTCACCTAGGAATAGACACTCTAGTATATTACCCCAGGTTATTTAGACGAAACATTGCATAAGTACTACCGTTAAATTTCAGCATGTTACATCCCTCGTTTCCTGACCCAACAAAGCATATTAGTACTACCTCTAGTGTGTACTCACAACCAGAAACTAAACATTCAAATGTCACAACTTTTGAAGTTCACAATGAAGAGATAGAAGAGGAGGATGAACACATAAACAACCAAGAGTACTTGAGCAACCCAGTTTCAAACAACACCTTGCTGTCCTATACCACTGTCAATACTCACTACGTTTCTGATCGAGAAGAACAAGAAGCCATGTTAGAACCAAAAGCACAACTATACGAGAATAACCGGTTCACTGGAAGCACCCCTAGTTTCACATCAATAAATGCTTCCATTTTACGCAATTCACCTCCCCATAGTCTTTCAGAAGATGCTACTCCAAAATTAGTATCCAATTCTAACAATGATCCAATAGATGATAAGACTCCTTTGATAGGAGCCGATGGATTCATTGTGGAGACACAGAAGCAAAACTTATTACCCCAACAAGAATTGAGTAATAAATTCAAGAGGTTATCTATGAAGTTACAAAACAAGACAACAACAGGGGATTCGCACCAATTTATGAATAATTTTCAACAAAATATTGAAAAAGCTAACAATTTAAACGCGGGCACAAATGAGCCAACACGCGAAAGTGCCTATTACAAGAAAATTCATGAAACTTTTCAAGACGATGAAGAACCTGATGCACCTTCTCTGTGTGCACTGAGTATAAATAGTTCTTCTAGTAAGGTACCATCATCAGATTCTAGCTCCTTTGATTTTAATACCAGCAAAGACGACTCATTTGCCCTTAGTGGGAACCGAATTAAAGCTGATAAAACAAACAACGAAGAAATACCTATACGGAAAGACTTGCTTAGTCAAGTTGTTACTGATACAAGATTCAAAGATTTGTCTGAAGAAGAAAAGATAAAATTATTCATTGCTACAAAGGGTAAATTAAACAACAATAACAGTAACACAGGGTTAAATATAGTTTATGATGATAATAATGCTTCACATTTGTCATCTGACGGCGAATCAGTTGCATCTGAGACGTCAGTTAATGGAACCAATGCCGCAAAAGTCGCTAAAACTGCTTATGAAGCAGCAACAATGGCTGTGGCTGAACAAGAGGAAGAAGATCTTTCCTCGCTATTTATCAGAGCATTGCATCCATTTGATTCATCTTCTTTACAATCAGAAGCTGATGCTTCTATATGTTTATCATTTAACAAGAATGATTTAGCATTTGTGCATACCATTGACGAATCTGGATGGGGTGAAGTAACATTAATTGATTCTTTACAACGAGGATGGATTCCTATGAATTATTTTGCTATTGCAATAGCTGATGATGAGGATGATTATGATAGTGATGATGAAACTAAAATACCCAATAGTCATTATTTAAAACCATTATTCCATTCTTGTGGAAAATTCCTTTTGAATCCATTAAGTTACAAGACCCGGAATAACAAGTATACCTTTTCAATCAAGGTTGTTAATTCAATCAGAGATGGTGTTAGATTATTATTACAGGAGACAGATTGTTTATCGAGATCAAATGAGCTTGTAACTAAGAGACCGGTGGTACGAAAATCAAGAAAAACATTATTAGCTGATTGGTATAATCTTATGGTCAAAGCCAATGAATTTAAAAACACTTCCAGTTTTAATAAAATTGAAGTATTAACCTTGATGGTTTATCAAGTTGCTCGTAAAGCGGTTTCGTTCTTGGAAATTTGGTCAGTTGAAAGTGCCAAAGTAGGACAGGCCAAACAACACGCCAAACCAAAAGCAACACATGATGGATTCATTAGTTATTCTTTGCTTCCAAGCCCACCATTGGCTAAACAAAGAATCACTGAAATAAATGGAATACTTTTTTCATACTTGGGGTTAATCTTAGGAAGATTAGATTTGATTGAACATAACCAAGTTGGATGTGATATTTTGGAAACTATCACCCATCAAATTATTCTTTTGTTACGTGAATTGTTATATATTTCAAAAGTTGGCTCTGATTTCACATCCGAAAAACCTCAAGATTTAGACGCTTCACTTGATTGTTTATTATCATTAGTTAGCGAGTTGGTCACTACGGTGAAAGCATTAGTTTCCAAGACTTTTAATGAATCTGCCAAGGAAAAAGTTGATTCATTTGGGTCACCTCAATTTAACGGAACTAGGGATTATCATTACACTAAAGAAGGTGGAAACTTAATTGTCATTGCTTCTAAAATGGTTAAAGCTATCAGTATGACAGTTACTTCAATTAGAAAATTATTAGATGTTACAGGAGATTTCAAATTAAAAGGTGGCGGGGAAAGAACTTATCCCGATTATGGAAAAATGAGAATTGAACCCGAGGAATTTGTTCGTAAATGTTCATTAGGTATTGCGAAAAATTTGAATCAACCAGACAATTTTAAAAATTTTAGTGTGACTAAGCCATACAAGTCAAACAGATATTCTTTGGTTAGATCTGGAAAGTCCGGAGATCTAGGTTTTACCGAATCAGGTGCAAATTTGATGCAAAATATCTTGACTAATGATACAACCTCACCATTTTCGATTTCCACCCCTGAGTTTCAGCAATTTGCTTCTTCAGAATCAAATGGTGCATCTGATATTAAGAATGAGTTGTTAGTTGATTCGAGTGGTAATTTATTAGGTGCATCATTTAAGGGATTGATTTACACTCTTACAAATGAGGAAGCTCCTCCGGATTATTTCTTTGTGTCAACATTTTTTATTTGTTTTAGAAGTTTTGCCAATGGTATTGATTTGATTGAAGAATTAATTTCCAGATTCCAAATGGAAATACTCGACAATAGTATTGCAATGAAAAAGAGAAGAAGATTGATTGTTAAAATGTTCCAAATTTGGATGGAATCGTACTGGAATCATGATGCAGATTACAGCTTGTTAACAACGTTGATTAATTTCTTTAATGAAGGAGTTTGTATTATTTTGCCATTAGACGGGTTGAGATTATTGGAAATCGCAGCAAAATTATCTTCCCATCCATTAATTGAAAACAAGAAACGTTATCATCGTGTCAATAATCAGTTGGTTAATAGAAGCATAACCATTAATAAGAAAAAATTTGACCGTCCTCCTTCAATTATGAGTGACGAAGAATCGGTATATTCCATGGTTGACGGATATGAATTATCAAAAATCAATACTAATTCGTCAACTTCAAACTCGATAACAGCTTTGCCATTACCATTAGGTATCGGGAATCAAAAATCTAATGCTGGGTCATTATTAACCAAATCACAATTGCATACTATTGAAAATTTGAATGCTGCATTTAGATCAATCTTGGGTGATTCATGGTGTGAATCCAGCGACAAAAAGTATAAACCGATCGAACTAACTACTTTGATTAGTAATTGGTTTAAAATTTGTGATCAAACATGGGTATTATCAAATTATCGTCCTAATTTATTGGATTTCAATGGACTAGAAATCGCTAAACAATTAACATTAATTGAATCACAAATATTTTGTGCAATTAAACCAGAAGAGCTTTTAAATCAAAACTATACTGCTAAACGTGCTCATTTAAAAATGGCTCCTAATGTTCGCACATCATTATTATTTACTAATTGCTTATCAAGTTATGTTTTAGAATCAACTTTACAACCTAGGATTCTGGATAAATTACGGGTTAATATTGTCAAGACTTGGTTAAAGGTTGCTATTTCATGTTTGTATTTACGAAACTTTAATTCATTGGCTGCTATTATAACTGCATTGCAATCACATTTGATTACTAGATTGGATGGTTTATGGCAAGATTTATCTGAGAAATATACTGAATTGTATGAATATTTATCGAGCATTATACACCCCGATAAGAATTATGCAGTTTATCGAAGTAAATTGAGAAAGTTTTTGGTTGCAAATGATTATAACATTCCGATTGTCCCATATTTTTCATTATTTTTACAGGATTTGACATTTGTGACTGATGGTAACCCAAATTATCGTAAAGCCAACACATTTTTAAATCAAAAATTGATTAATATCGACAAGTATTTGAAAACTAGCAGGATCATTGCTGATATTGAAACATTACAAATTTCATACTTGGATACAGAGGAACACCATCCAAAGAGATACAGTTTCTTGAGTTTAAGTAAAACTAATACTGGTGGCTCAGATGGATATTTTATTTCTCCGGTACCAGCGTTGCAAGAACTTATTTTATTAGAATTGTGGAAAATCATTCAATTAAACAATAGCGAAGAAGACCGTGCTTGGAAATTAAGTTGTGATATTCAACCTAGAGATGTTAGCTAGACTGTATTTACGATAAATTATTTATTTGTTAGTGTATTTTGTAGTCATTTGTAAATTTTGAAGATTCTTTTGGAGGATTTGCACCAAATAGTTCTCCAGTTTCGCGAGAACCAAAAATGAACTTAAAAAAAAACAAACACACCAAACGCGTAGTATGCTAACATAAACAAAGAAACTACAATGGAGACCTCGTTAAGCAAATCATACAGATCACAGCTAGAATACACCCCCGAGTATTGGATTTTATCAGCAGAGAAAGACTTTAAAAGTGCCAATATAAAATTAACCAACCCTAGGTATATAGATGACGAAATTGCTAATGAAAAGAATATCCTTTCCAAATTAAAGTTTCTATATCTTGAACAAGAAACTCGATACGAATTCCTCAAACATATTTGTGAGAATAATCAAGATATAACTGATTTACAAGTTGAAGAAATTCGAGAATCTACCCAAGAAAGTAAACTTCGGTTAAAACATTTGAAACAACAACTAAATCAACAAATTGGCGATCTTGAGACTATTACTAAGGAAGTTTCTGATTTATATGAGAAATATCTCGAGTTGACTACTACTACATTGTTTGATGAAGCTGAAGAACTAGAAGAAGAAATAGCTAAACTCAAGGAGCTGGAAGATAACTGGGAAACCTTGGATTTCATGTTGCAAGGTAGTAACAATACAAAAGCTTTAGAAGAACAACAGAAAAAGTTACAACAGTTAGAAGACCAGATTGAGATAGCGAAGAGGAAATATACTTCTGCCACAAACAATGTCAATGAGTTATCTTCTGAATTAGCAGAATTAAACCAAACCATTCAAACCAGTCAAGACCAGCACCAGGTTGTAAATCAGG